>NC_058190.1:14994413-15594413 GCF_907165205.1 Coccinella septempunctata | reverse complement strand
AAGGTCTCCGGTACTGTTGTTGGATCATTAAGAGCTCCCTGAAATAACAATGCCAGTTGTTGATGCGTCGATTTAAAGTTCTTCCACCAGTAATTATGTATTTTGTCTGATCCTGGTGCCGACCAATTGTTCGATTTTCTCATAACCTCCCAGATGTCTTCCACCGTTATTGCAACATCGTCCATTGTATACTGTCCCATCTCCTTCTCAGCATCCTTTATCCAATACGCCTCATCCTCATGTTTTTCATCATGCTCCCATATTCCCTTCCATGCTTCGTGCATCTCCTTTTCTGTTGGATACTCCCCTTCTAGGTTTTCAGCTGGTTCGAGAGATCGAAAGAATTCTTTCTGGTTTTTGTAGTATAACTGGTTGTTCTTGAATCTTTTCACTCTATCGTTGTACCGTTTAATACGATTGCCAAGTGATTTAATTTTTTGTTTCAGCCTATCGCCTACAGCTACAAGTGCCAGTTGGAAGGTCTCGTTTGAGCAGTTTGTGTTGATGCTGAATTCTTTGGTGATCTGGTTTATGCCTTTAATAACTCTATTTGTTCTTGTATCGGTATTGAGGTAAGTATGTAGTGTACCAATTTTCTTTCGCATAACCTTTATTTTTCTTTCCAGTCTAGCCTTCCACGGTGGCGTCGAGCCGACTTGGTGAGTATCCGTGTGGGGTTCATTTATTTTTTTCCCGAGCTCTTCGCAGATCGTCAGCGCCCCAGCATAAACGTAGTCTACCATCGCTTCTAGGGTTGTGTTTGTTTTGATATGGCTTTCTAATAACAAGTCCATTCTTTGTACACACTCCAGCAGTTTCTTCGAGCCCTTGATCCTCGGGATTATCGGTCTATTTTCCGGTGAAAGACCATAGTACTTATGAATATTTTTGAGGAGGTTACGTTCTAGTTTTGTCGTTCTTATACTAATTCGGCTACAAGTTCTCTCCCCGTCATCATCTTCTGCTTCATTTTGTTGGTTGTTCGTAGCTCCCCTTGGTATGAAGCTGTTCTTTATGGTGTCCAATTCAGCATTGGAAAACTTGTTGTTTTCTAGAAGCCATCTTACTCTATTTGCTAGGAGGTTCGGATATGATTGTCTGTGTGGGTTGATGTCATTCCAAGTTTCTGTCAGCTGTTCCCGGTAGTTCCTTCCCTCTCTTTGTTGCAGGTCTTTCGCAATGAAATGGACGCGTAAAATCAGGATGTTATCCTCCTCCGTCCATCGCGTCCTCCTGTCTCTTCTTGCTGTAACATCCGTGGAATGAGTTTGTGCCCCATCCATAACGGAGGCTCCATCCTCTTTCGAGGTGACGAGTGCCTGGCTTGCGGTGCCATCTCGGGGGGCTGCGCCGCTCGCCCCACAGCTCACCCCAACAGGCTCTTCCTCCAGACGGCTCCGAAGGGAACCAGCCCGCTGTTCCCTACCGCCCTGATTTCTACTTCCATCAACAGGAGCGAATTAATCCTTCAGATCCTGGGGTTGCTAGCCTCAGGATCCGGTTGACTCGGGTCCGCGGGGACGTCACTCCCCGATGGCACATCGTACCACCCTGCGATAATATATATATATATATATATATATATATATATATATATATATATATATATATATATATATATATATATATATATATATATATATATATATATATATATATATATATATATATATATATATATATATATATATATATATATATATATATATATATATATATATATATATATATATATATATATATATATATATATATCTATAAATTACTTACAGGAGTTTTAACAAGACACATATGGCGACACGTTAACAAAAATAACATACTTGCTAAAGAACAGGGTGGATGTCGTGGGGACACCCGAGGATGTAAGGAGCTACTAATAACAGATTACGTCATCGCTAAACAGGTAAAAAAGAAACAAAGGAGTATATCAGTCGCCTGGGTGGACTACAAAAAGGCCTTTGATTCTGTGCCGCACACCTGGCTCATTAAAGTTCTAAAGATATACGGGGTCCCTGAAGCAATTATTGATCTTCTGAAATACCTGATGAAGACTTGGCGTACGAACCTGGTCGTCAACACTAAAAACCATCACTACAAAACAGGAACAATAAATATAAAAAGTGGCATATTTCAGGGGGATACTCTTAGTCCCCTCTGGTTCTGCCTGGCGATGAACCTCCTCAGTCAGCTCATAAACAGACAGAAATATGGATATATTGTGGAGAGATCTCGGAACATCAAAATAAGCCACCAAATGTATATCGATGATCTTAAATTATATGCTGCTAATGAAGAAGAAATGAAAAAACTTTTAAAAATAGTCGCGTCCTTCACGAAGATCATAGGGATGGAAATTGGGGTGGATAAGTGCGCGGTGGTTCACGTAGGAAGGGGGCAAATACGGGATGGCGAGGGACTCGCAGTCATGGAGGACGTAACAATACCTAGGCTCAGCGCGCAAGGTCATTATAAATACCTAGGAATACAACAAGCCTTGGACATAAAGAAGGCCGAAATGAAGAACATTTTTCGGGAAAAATACTTCTCGAGAGTGAAAAAAATACTGCAGTCCAAGCTGAATGCTAAAGCGACGTTCACGTCGATGAACATGTGGGCTCTCCCGTGTTTGTCATACTCATTTGGAATTATCAAGTGGACTGCTGCAGAATTAAAAGAACTCGATATTAAAACGCGCGCGCTACTAACCAGGCACGGAGTTCACCACCCACACGCTTCGTCTAATCGACTATATATTAGAAGACAGGAAGGAGGGAGAGGTCTGCAGAATATTGAGAAAACGTACAACGAAACAGTCGTAAGCATGCGAGAATATTTTCATGCAAAGAACTCACCTCTTTTGCAGGCTATATGTCGGAGTGACGAGAACTTGACTCCATTAAATCTGAGCAGCCAGGAGGGACCAGTTGGTGGTATAACAGAGGCACAACTCATTCGGGAGTGGCATAGCAAGGCGCTCCATGGGAGGTATCCTGGTAACCTGGAAAAAAATAACATCAATAAAAAGGAGTCACTAACTTACCTTAGGGCTGGATACCTGTACCCAGAAACGGAAGGCAGACTCGTTGCCATCCAAGATCAGGTGGTCCCAACGAGATCCTACATAAAAAACATAACGGCAAGAAACATACCAACTGATAGATGCCGTAGATGCTTGCAGGCGCCGGAATCTATACAACACGTCGTGTCCTCGTGTTCTGTCTTGGCGCCGACAGACTACACGGAGAGACATAATGCCATGGCTAGAATTTTCCATCGTGCCATTGCCGAAGAAACCGGATTGGTGAAAAGATCAAAAAAGCCATATGAGTATCGTCCGAGCACAGTTTTGGAAAACGGCGCATATAAACTTTATTGGGATCATCATCATCATTGCTGTATCCCGTTACCGGGAATAAATCTACAAAAAGAAGAAGAAAAAAAAAAAAAAATTCGAACAGACTTATTATATTATTATTATTATAAGTAATTTCTTAGTGCTAGTTGCGACTGTGTGCCCTCCTGTGACTAAAGAGACCCAACCGTGACCTGCAGATCCTTCCACACTCAGGGCATGGATAGTCACCAACCAGATCTGGCCGCCGCTGTATCCTTCTCGATTCTCCATTATAACTGTGTACCAAAGACCTCCACTGTGACCTGTCTAACGCTAGTTGTTCCCAGTTATGATTGGCATTAACTGATTTTAGGGATTGATGTAGTGTATCCTTAAACCGCTTATACTGGCCTCCTGGTTTCCGGGCTCCCTCAGTGAGTTCGCCGTATAGAGCTATCTTGGGGAGTCTTGTGTCTTGCATCCTCAGAATGTGGCCGCTCCATCTGAGTCGGGCCCTCGTTACTTGAGTCTCAACTGTTGTACAACTCGCGCGCTGCAAGACTTCTGCATTCGAAACTTTGTGGAACCATCTGATGTGCATTATCTGTCTTAGATGACGTTGCTGCGTCTGTTCAAGCTGTTTAATATGTCGCCTGTAGGGAGTCCAGCTTTCGCTTCCGTAAAGAAGCGTTGGGAGGACCACTGCTCTGTAAACAGCTGTCTTGGTCTTCAGGTTGAGGTCGTGATTTTGAAATACTCTGTCCTTCAGCTTCCAGAATGCCCGTGATGCCGAATTGATACGGTTGTGTATTTCCGTGTCAAGGTTAGCCCTAGTATTTATGAAGCTTCCCAAGTATTTGAACTGCTCGACCTGTTCTAGAGTTTCATTGTCCAGGCTGATATCTGTTTGAAGGCTTTCTGGCGGACTCACCAGGATTTTGGTCTTGTCAATATTGAGTCTAAGGCCTAAAGCTTCGTATATATGTTTATAGGTGTCCATCATTATCTGTAGATCCTCTGAGCTGCTAGCGATGAGTGAACAGTCGTCTGCATATTGAAGTTCCGTGATAAACTTGGTACGGGTTTTTGCTCTGAGGCGCTTCAGGTTAAACAGGACTCCATCAAATCTGAATCTTATCCCAACACCTCTTACGGGCATGCTCATGTCAGCAATTATCGATACAGCTATGGCGAAAATATTGAACAGTAAAGGCGCTAATACGCAGCCTTGTTTTATTCCAGAGTTGGTTGAGAAATGGTCGGTTGTAGAGCCATTATGCTGTATTCTAGCGGTGTTGTTGGTATGAAGGCTTTTACACACTGCTAGGAATTTTTCGGGTACTCCTAGACGTGCCATGATTTTCCATAGCGCTTTCCGATTTACCGAGTCGAATGCCTTGCTTAAATCGATGAAGGCTGTATAAATCCTTGATTGTTGTTCACGGGCCTTTTCTTGTAGCTGTCGCAGTGTAAAAATTAGGTCCACCGTACCTCGATTTGGTCGAAAGCCGCACTGGGATTCAGGTAAAAGCCTCTCTAAGAGTGGAACCAGACGATTAGCCATAATATTCGAGAGAATTTTACCGGCCACGCTAAGCAACGATATGCCTCTGTAATTGTTGCAATTCGACGTATCGCCTTTGTTCTTATAGAGGTTGATAACTAAAGCGTCTCTGAAGTCTTGTGGCACATCTCCCTGTTCCCAAATTTTGCGGAATAGTATTAGGAGACTATTGACAATGTCCTCATCCAAGGCTTTGAATATCTCCGCCGGAATGCCGTCTAGACCAGGTGACTTATCATTTTTCATATTTTTAATCGCACTTATGATTTCCGACATTGAGATTTCGTCATCAAGCGATGTCATCGGACTATACGCGGGGAGCAGGTCTAAAATGGATAAATCCGAGTCGTTATTTTGATTCAAGACCTGTGAGTAGTGCTCCTTCCATCTTTCGAGAATTTTTCTATCATCAGTTAGAATAGCTCCATGAGCATCTCTTATAGGAAAGCTAGCTTTTCTGCTTGGACCGTAAACAGTTTTGATAGCTTCGAAAAAACGCCTGTAGTCATGGTTATCGGCGTAAGCTTGTATTTCCCTAGCTTTTTCTTTCCACCAGCTGTCCTTGATTTTTCTTATTTCTTGACGGACCTCGCGTTTTATGTTTATGAAACTTATTTGGGCTGCAACATCGCCAGGCTTGTTAATTGCGGTTTTCATCGCTTTGTGTTTTGCGTCCAAAAGGGGTGCGATATGAGTTTCGCTGTCGGCAAACCAGTCTGGGGATTTTCGGGAGCGTTCTGTGCCCAGTATTTCTTTCGCTGTATTTGTGAGGGATGACTTGAAACGGAGCCAATGAGTCTCAATGTCGTCGTTATAATCCGGTGGTGTTAGGCTATCTTTGACGGCAGCTGTGAATCTGTCCTTTGTAGAAGGGTTTTGTAGTTTGGATATTTGAAGGCGCTCTCTTAGATACTTCGGCTTGCGTTGGTATTTTGGGCGCATTGAGATTTTCATTCTCGAGATTACCAGCCTATGATCAGTCCAGCACTCCAGATCTGCTCTGGGTTTAGTGACCAACACCTCTTTCAGATCTTTCCTTCTCACGATCACATAGTCGAGGGTATGCCAATGCCCTGAGCGCGGGTGGCGCCAGGTCCCCCTTGAATTGGGTCTCGTAATAAAATAGGTGTTCGTTATGCACAGATTGTGTTCTGCACAAAGAGCCAGCAGACGTTCTCCATTCGAATTAATGCTGTCTGTGCCGTGTTTCCCTATTATTCCCGGCCATAGTTCTGAGTCTTGACATCTGCCCACTCTGGCGTTGAAGTCTCCAAGGAGAATAATTCGTTCCCGTTTTGGGATTTTTCTTAATGTAGCAACGAGTGTTTCGTAAAAAGTGTCCTTCAAGTTGTCAGAGGAGTTCAAAGTGGGTGCGTATACTGCAATGATGTTCACAAACGTGTTATTCGCTGCAGGAAAACGTAGGGTCATTAAACGTTCTGAGATACAAACTGGATTTTCGGTAAGTTTGGCGGCCAGGTCGTTTCTAATGGCAAAGCCTACGCCATGTTGTCTGATTTCGCCTTCCGGCAAGCCTTTCCAGAAAAAAGTATACGCTTGTTCTACCAAGCTACCTTCGTCCGAAAAGCGTGTTTCGCTTAAAGCAACTATTGCAATGGATGTTCGTTGCAGTTCCTTATCGATTAGGGCAGTACGCCTCTCTGGTCGGTCGGCCTTGGGGTTGTCTAGCAAGGTTCTGACGTTCCATGCTGCAAAAGCTATGTGCTTTTCATTGGTGTTTGTTCGATGATTCACTCGCTCAGGCACCCTCCCCCGGAGATCCGAATGGGAGGGTATTTTACCTCCGGATACGAATTTTGTCCTGTTCGACTGATCCATCTTTTTGTAGGAGCTGCGTTAGAAGGTGTTCAAAAGCTGCACTGGTAACGCTGTCAGTGCAACTTTGGTTGCGGCTACGACTAGATTATCTGAGACGTAACTTGAGCAACGCAGAGAGCCATTTCCTGCTCAAGCCAATTTATTGGGATATGGTCATAACAACGGACAAACCAATACCGCATAATAGGCCCGATATAGTGCTTTTCGACAAGGGGCAAAGATCTGCCAAAATCATGGATGTCACGGTTCCAGCTGATGATAATATATCCAAAGCATTCACGGAGAAGCTTACGAAGTATCAAGAGCTTGCCTTCGAATTGAAGAACACTTACGCTCTCAGGTCGGTGGTGATTCTCCCACTCATAATTTCCACCAATGGACTGGTCGAGGCACACTTGGAGGAGTACACTGTCATGCTGGGTCTACAAAAAGAATTAATAAGTACTGAACAGAAACAGGTTATTCTTGCAACCACAAGGATAGTGCGAAAGTTCCTTACCACCTCCTGAGTCCACCTTGTCCGAAAAGCGGACCGGTGTACTCCGTGAACCAACCCCATAGTGGTGAAGAAAACAAAAAAAAAATATATATATATATATTTACATTATATATATATATATATATATATATATATATATATATATATATATATATATATATATATATATATATATATATATATATATAAATATCAAAATTCACTCCAAACTATAATGATGTAATCTGACTAACGTTAGTCAGATTACATTATATATATATATATATATATATATATATATATAATATATATATATATATATATATATATATATATATAATATATATATATATATTTTATATATATATATATATGAACCCGTAGTGCGTTGTTACCTCCGTTAAGTTCATTGGGCGACCTGACCTCCGGGTGAAGGAGTAATATAATTGGAATAATTTTTGTTTATATATGTAGAGGGGAAGGTAAATAACAGGGGTACCTAAAGAGGGGAAAAGATTTTTATCGAAAAATTTTTCTCCAAACGAATCAGACCTTACTACCTCCGCATATATTTCTTATTAGTAGTGCGCTCTCACCTCCCGCAACGTTGCCAGATTTTAGGAGGACAGAAAGTAAGACAGCTCGAATTCTACTCATATATAGAATACAGCTGCTCTTCCGATTCCTTCACACATATTGAAACCTGTAAATAGTTCGAGAACGATACTTATATTAATAAACTTCATACGCTGATAATTGATTGATAAGGTTCGTGATCTCATTGTAAATGAATTTGGACAGTTTTGAATAAATATGCTTATGTCTACGATACTTCGTTCGATAGGGGAGTTTAATAACATATAGGTCCCAAAATGAATGGTGCATGAAAATAAAATTTTTCGTGACATATAAGATTAATTCAAAAGACAATTTTACCGAATTTGTTCTGGTATGAAATAGTAGTCTAATTTTTGGGCATTATATTCACGACATTAGGAACTCCATATAAATATTTTTCCCGAATGAATCAATAAAGATATACGTTTTACTTTCAGCTTCTATACTTCATTCACTTTCATTTTAGCACTGGATTGGCCGTGGAAATTGGATACCTTTCACACTGTATGGTACTAAATGTTGCGTTAAGACGCTTGTCAAAACATTTTTGAGTTTTAAATCAGTGCTACGTAGTCCGTTCTACGTGAGACTTTCAGTAATTACGTATTTCATCACAATGTCAAATCACTTGGGTAAATATTAAGTCGAAAATATGTAACGAACATAATTGACGTTTATACAAACTGATTGAAGACATACCAAATCTATTTATTTATATGGAAAATACCAGTGATCAGTAGCTTGAGGAGAGTTACTGTTGTTTATCTTCTTTGGCTGGAGGGTGAAGACGTTACATCAATTGTAGAATTCAAAAAAATCAACCCGAAGATGAAATGCATCTGATGCAGTGATAGCATGGAGTTGAATAATCAAAGGTGGTAGGGAATGGGTATCTCTTGAAGAAATGAACGGATAATTACAAGAATGTTGAATTCTTCAACAAAAATCATCTTGCGTGAATGGTAGTCAAAATAATTAGAAGAAGTTTGAAGCAAGAGGAGCTTCACCTCACAAAACAACTGGCTCGTATTCATGTCTGTTTATTTTCAATACATTGATATAATGATAATAATTATACAGGGTGTGGCGTAATGAATGGATAATATGGATCCTGCGGGTAGAGGACTCTATGGCGCTTCAGATAAATATATTTTACGTTTGGTAAAAGTGCCTTGGTTTTCGAGATATAATTATATAAATAATAATAATAACTGGATATTGACATTTTCCATCATAGCGCATCAAAAGAAACTCCTTGATTTAATGGCATTTCTTAATTGCTCGAGGAGTCTTTTGCGATTTTTCAGTACACAGGGTGTTTCACAAGTAAACGGACAAACGAAAACCGTGAATAGAGGGCATTGAGCTGAGTTCAAAAACACCTCATATGTGTGTCTTGGGCATTCCGTTTCCGATAGACAGAGGAGTTTATTCAAATTTCCCGAATTTTCGTTCAGCTATAACTCCAAATAATTTAGTTGTATTCGGCTAAAAACTCATTATCCGCTTAAGCTTGTAAGTTTCAATAAAACAGAACATTAAAAGTTGACGAACACAGGACCGGACTCATTGAGGCTATATATATTCAAACTTAAACTCATGCAAAACACTCTGTTTGTAGTTTTTTTCGTCATAATTTTCAATTTTTCAGGTATCTGCATTTATTTTCTCAAAATCAATGAAAGTTTGGTATGCTTTATCAGTGGATAATTTTTAATGAATAATTGTTTGGTGGTGAAATGCCTCTAGAAAAAACCAGCGCAGCATATTGACTTTTACTTCATAATAATTAATGGTATGAATATGATCGCCAATCAGATGTGGAAATCTAAAAATGGAATTGGAAATGTTCAACTGAATTTTTTCGTTTTTGATATTTTAGCATATCTGGTTATTCAGATAAATCATTCACAGTGATAATAAGCTTTATTATTGATAATGAACAAAAATAGCAATAAAAAACTACGCTATCATGAAAATAATAATTATAACTTGATATCTTCCGAATGAATCGCTTTTTATGGACAACGTGGACCTGAAGTAATTTTCCGAATTGATATTCACCTCATTTGGTCTTTTAGTGAAGGTAATGATTGGCACTTCGAATAAGTATGATAAATGCACTTTCGAGTTCTTCACTTATTCCGTTATATTCATTATTGGATCTATGGAAATCTATGGATTGGTCTGGTCTTATTACAATTTGTTATTGAAACATTGATGAGATTCATGCACTAGCAAAAGTATTTATCAGTATTTCAGGTCATTTCATTAGAAGGGTAGGACCCCAACATTGGACTGCTAGATCTCCAGATCTGACACCCCGCGATTTCTTTCTTTGTTTTCATTCACACAACTAGTTGTCCAAAGAAAAATAGATTAATTCTGAAGATCAAGTTTTAATATTTAGTTTGAAGATAGCGTAGTTTTTCCATCCATATTTGTGCATTATCAATTTTGAAACATTTTATCATTGTGAATGACTATTTTGAAGACCGAATATGGTATAATTGTTGAACACATTCATTTCATTTCTTTGAAAAAAAAATCAATTAAGAATTTCTATTTTTCATGAAGTGCTCTAATCCTTAAAGGCGTCTGACCAAAACAATTACTTCTAAAACATGATCAACAGGTGGCGCAACCCAAAAATCAATTCATTTTGAGACAATAATAATGCAGATAACAAAAAAGTTTAAATTATGATTAAAAAACTACATACACGTTGTTTTTATGAGTTTGAAGTTAAGTAAAGCCTCACTGAGCCCGGTCCTGATTTTTGTCGAATTTAAATGCTCTGTTTCAATGAAGTTAACGACTCAAGGCTAAATATAAATTTTCAGTCGAATTGATCGAGAATTTCAGGAGTTATAGCCAAACGGAAATTCGAGAAATTTCAAAAAACCCCGAAGAAACCTATATATAGGGTGCCCCAAAACTATTGAATCAAACGTCACACCACGATAGAGTAGATCAAATACTATCGAATGACACCAACATTAGTTGAGCGAAAATGTACGGTTTCTGAGAAAACCTAACCTAAAGTTGCCGATTTTCGAACTATTTTTTCAATCACAAGGCAAATTTGTGATTAAGGATAGCGTTTTTCTCCCATATTATCACCCCTGTTTAATCTGAGTATTGAAAATCATATAGAAAAAACAATTGTTTCAATTACCATCAACTTAGGTCGAGACTTAGGTTATGGTTATCGATTAACTACTTAAAATAATTTCAATTAGGGGAGATAAAACAATAATCTTAGTTCAATATAATTTAGAATCGATATCCTTCTTCACAAACTGGCCCTGTTATTAAGAAAAATAGTTCGAAAATCGGGAACTTTAGGTGTTTTAATAAAATTCTGATTATTTTGGAAACGGTACGTTTTCGTTGAACTAATGTTGGTGTCATTCGATAATATTTGGTTTACTCTATCGTGGTGTGACGTTTGATTCACTAGTTTTGGGACACCCTGTATATGGGGTGATTTGGAACTCCGCGCAATGCCCTCAATTCACGGTTTTCATTTGTCTGTTTACTCGTGAAACACCCTGTATACTCCTTGTACTCTGAAAATTTTGAAACAAATGCCTCACCCTCATATGAAAATTCAAATTCTTCTTGTTGTGAGAAACGTTCATCCAGAGACTCTGGTTCATCCCCCCGACCCTGGTTACATTGCCCGTTGAAAATGAAATCGGCATCTGTTTACTGCAAAACACGTGTTAATGCTGATACGAAGGGTTCAAACTTTTCTACCTGATTCGAGCTTTTTAGGAACGAATTGCTCAAGATGAGTTCGAGTAACATTTCGTTTTGCGTGTTATATTGGATAAAATTGAATTTATGCCATGGATGATTCGAGAATTATTGATGTCCAGAATGCTCCAGAATGATGAAAATTTTCAATTTCATTGAAACTCTTGCGAAAACTGTCTCGTATATTGTCAAGTTTAGATTTTAATTCATTCAGAACTTTGAAATTCGTCAAATAATGATGTAAATAATTCAATATTATATTTGCCTCAAGACTCGAAACTTTTCGAGAAACGATTTATTTAATTATTTGATGACGAATAAATCAATTATGTGTGTTGATATTATATTTTCATTCATTGAAGAATATTTAGAATAATGAAGTTCAACAAATGATACGAACAAGATACTTATTCAATTAACCTCATGATCCGAAACATTTCAGAATTAATTTCGAATTAAGAATTTAAATTCTTAAATCTCGGCCTAATCCTGAAGTGATCAACCGGGCCTTATAGTAATAGCAACGTAGCATTCATTAAGTCGGTATATTATTGAAATAATACTAATTTTTTATAGTGGAGAATAGTGGATTCTCCTCGGTAGTTATTCACGAAATTCATTTTATTATGTTTTTTTAAGGTGAATCGGCCCGAAATCTTGGATCCCCCCGACCTGCTAGTTTCGTATACTTCTATGACAATAGCATAAAAACTCAAATTTCAACATTTTCACAGAAATTTTTGAATTTAAGGGAGAGACACATTGAAAAAATCGATAGCAATTTACCGCCTAAACTACGAGCTTGCCGAAGTTGAAACTGGTAACAATCTACTCAGTGCTTCTGTAAAAAAAATTAAAACCTGTTAACTCGTCATCGCCTTCCAAAGGCTGTATTTTGGAAGGGCTGTCGATTTGGAAAAAAATTTATAGGAACTACCCCCGCTTATTTTCATTAAGGAATCATCTTCCTTAGTTCTTCGCATTTGTTCACAGATATCCTGTATATAGATATATTTTATCTATGTACCTACTTATTTTGGATAGTAGAAGTTTAGTTTCGAAGACCAAAACAAAAATGTCAATTGCACTTGATTTGTTGATTATAAGAATCATTTATTTTGAATAATAAAACAGCATGCGAAAATACTTAAATTAACTTTTGTCTTTCTCCTTTCATCATGCCTCCATCATAGTGTCCGCTGTTCATCATAGCTTTTGGGAATTTACCAACCAATCATCTGTATATCAATCATATGTATCCGAGTATGTATTTATATTATTAACTTCATTTTGTAGATTCATCATGTCTTGACAAAAACATGGTTGCAATTTCAAAATATGTTGACTCGAGGCCTTCTAAAGACTTCAATTTTGTTTAATTTTTCCCTTACATCCTTTATGATCTATCGAAAAATGAAATCTGTTTTGAATAATTCTTCATAAAATCTTACTTGTTTCGATATAATTGGTAATTTTCTTTATGATACATCACTAAAAAATTCAAACCAGAGAGATGGTACAAGTTCTTTAAATTTTCGGGAAAATCCAATATTTAAACATAATCTATAATAAAATAGATGCTTCTGAGCAAAGGAATCCTCAAAATCATTGAGCAATGCGATTCAAAGAAAATATACAGAGCGTTCGATCTGGAATAACACATCAATGACCAACATTGGGTTCAGCCGACGTTCATTTCTTTTATATTGTAAAATTTATCGCATTTTTTCTCTCGATTCTGAAATAATTTGAATTTTTCTGAAAATGTTCGGAATCGCTTATTCTCATTGAATATTCATCACTATCTATTACGGTAGTGCCGATCCTAGCAGGTATGCAGCGCTTGTCCGGCACGCGGTCGCCCAAATAAAAGGGATGGCCTCAGACAGCCACCTTCATTTGTCAGTCAGTGTCAATTATTGAGTATTACTTTCTAACTCCAATTATCCAAATTTTGAATGAGACTACGAAAAATATTAAATGAAACTGAATTTTTCAATCTTGTCAAATCGAATATTCCTTGTTCCCTTTCACCGAAAAAAGAAAAACAAAAGAATGCTTGCTTCAGAAGAACGTGATGTAAAGATCGAACAAACCACCATCTGAGAGCAATTATCGTTATCGATAGGGACTCGAGATAGGAATGTCTAGGGTTTGTAAAAATTACCAGATTTTGAAATAGAATCGCGTGGTCGTGAAAACAAAAACGGCTAGGGTTCAATTATGATGCTTCCTACAGTTACTGCATGCGTGTACTTAAAAATGTAAATTGCATTTTTATTGTGTAGATTAGATAACATAAAAATCTGTAGAGAAGATGTCGGAGGGCAGGGACATCATCATCCAAATGGGAGATTATAGATTCTTATTTACAGGGTGTTTTTAAAGTTTGAGTGGAGTGGAAATTAAAACAACTCTATCTCCTGAACGGAATCGCCTATTCATCCGAAATTTGGAATGGAGATAGTTTCCATGAGGTTCCAGAAAACTGCAATCAATATCATTCTATTTGCAGGACAGTAAATTTGGACAGTCGTTGTCGTTAAAATTTCGCGAAATCACCCAATGAATTTCATGATTTCTTGATATCTGCGTAAACTGTAAATTTTATTTATTCAATTTCTTGATAGTGACAATAAGTTTTTTCTCGTGTTGATATTTAACATTCTATTCTTCTCATACCGAAGTGAATTTTGAATCTTTACGAATTCAATCAATAAAATATACATTATTGAACGTTTATTCCAATTTTCATTTGATCCAATACAAAAAAAAATCAAAGGTGCGGTGCGTTCCATAAAATAACATCAAATAAAATCATCTCTGCAACCAAAGATGTAGGAACAATTAATTCTTTAATGCAATTCATTAAGATATAAAATTCACTTCATCATGGGATGAAAACGATCACTTTATATTTTATTTTTACCAATTAAATTACTTAAAAATAAATAATTGTTGAAGAACCATCCTCGAGTTACTCTTCAGAAAACTGATCTAAGTAGTCGATCAAATGAAAACTAAAATTAACATTCAATAGTGATTCAATTGATTAAATCCATAAAAATTCAAAATTCACTTCGTTATGAGATCAATAGGATGTTGAATATCGACACGATAGAAAAAATTATTGTCGCTATCAAGACGAAAAATTTCAATTTCCATTTAAATTTGAAAAACACCCTGTAAATCAGAATCTAGAACTCTTAGATACTACATGTGGGGGTTCTTCGTAATCCTCGAGGTGTTCTCTATCTCACATTAAAATGTTTTTCATCTTATCTGGGACACCGTATATATGTAAAAAAAAAGTATATTTTTTGTCTTTGGAGCGGGCGGAGCGGCACATAAGGAATTCGGCACGCCTTAGGATCGGCCTGTACTTCTGAATATTCTTTTCCAAAAAGTATTCTCCTTTCTCTGAACAGCTCATTTTTTTATATGCAATGTAACATTTCTGATTATTCGTTATTCTAATAGAAAGTATTATCTATATAAATAATTTTTATAGAAAGAATCAATATTATTATGGTTTTATTTCAGGTAGGTAATGAATTATTTCGCCAAATTCAGAATTATAGAGATATATTGAATTGATGTGACTGATACTGGATGAAGATCCATAATTGAACTCAAAATAGATAATACGAATTTACAAAATTAGTTTCGAACCACGACACAATAACATCTTCAGGTGGGTGAAGGTAAGCTCAGTTTACCCAGTAGTGGAATTAATAGTATTCCAAATCTTGCTTATGACCATGAAGGTCTTTCGACTAGGTTCGGCCTTCCAAGTGAAGATTTTTCTGTTCTTCAGTTGTTTGAGGAACCCTCATGTTGGGGAATCATCTCCCATAGATATATCAGTGGTTATTCATTAAAAAATAGGAAAAAGAAATTCAAAAATTTCTCACACTTCATTGAAAATTCGTCAATATTTCCTATCAGTGGTTATCAAACCGGCCGAAACAAGGCAACATTTGGCCCGATAAAATCATGCAGAAACCAGAGACGGAATAACTTGAAATATCTCCAATTGTACAAATTCGTGATTCGTGTTGGCGTAGATTCAGGGTTTTTAGCCCGATATGTATTTTAACAAGTGTTTGAAACAATGAATAATTTTTCTCCTGTTGTGTTATCTTGCAGGTAGTTGTACATTCTTAACAAAAAACTATCTGGTATCATCCATTTAAGCCGTTTCTCTACATAGAGCATTACGCTCTTGTGAGTGATACACTTTTTGTAGTGCTATCGATGTTGATATAAATGAATATTGAAAGTTCGAGCTGAAAGAAAGTTCTTCATAGTATATATGGATATATTTTACCTCTAGGTGTACCTAGAAAAGCTCCTTCCTGTTATTCTATGTTCTAAGAACATTACTGATTTATTCGTTATTCTAATGAGTGGTATTATCTATATAGATCATTTTCATAGAAAGAATCACTATTATGTACAAGATTCAAATCGATTTGTTTTCAAGTAAGTAATTAAATCGCCAAATTCAGAATTATGGTGTTAGCTTGAGATGAAAGAAGTTCAACGGATGCATAGATACACACGATGAAATGTATACAGTCATAATCCCATTCGAGAGAGCTAAGATTGGTTTTCTTTCTCGTGATTCTTTCCCCTACAAAAGAATGCGATAAAAATTGTTGAGATATGCCGCCTGGATTGCAATTATGGAGGAGATAGCGCGCTGCGCCTCTCTTTACTTAATTCCTCCGTATACTGATATTCCGCCTGTCTACATCTGCTTGTACGGTACAACGTTGCCATTTTCGGAGGTGCTAACCAGCAAAGAGTCCCGCAGAGCAATTCTTCTATATACAGCTCGGCACACTAGCGCCAGTGATATACACTCGAACTAAAAGATTGTTCAGTACATAAACGGGGTGCGTTGTGACCTCAAAACGATTTTTTGATATGTTGATCCCTGAAGCCTCCTGAATCTAACAAGCTAAAAAACAAGGCAAAACGTTGTCACCTCCGATTTCGGAGGTGACATCGATATATATGAGGTGAGAGCGTTAAACGAGTTACTATTTTGGAGGTGGTATTAACACTTTATAACTATATATATATATATATATATATATATATATATATATATATATATATATATATATATATATATATATATAATGTAATCTGACTAACTATATATATATATATATATAATATATATATATATATATATATATATTTACATCTCCGAACATTATGGCTTCAGACCATAGACCAACCATTATGGCGTCACCTAGAAAGAGACGACCTATGTCGGTTTTGATTCGTGTATATTCAACCAAAACGACCAATTATACTCCCTGTCTACGAAGAATAGCGTACGATGAAAAATGAATATACGAATTTTCAACATCTGGCGTATGTTATGGCTTCAGTATAAGTTCATAACATTGTGGGGTCAAATATACGATTTTTGTACAAGAAGATAACATTACGGACTCATGTAAATGGCGTTTAATTCCCTCACAGCGTTGCCAGAGAGATTGCTATTCCGACAATTATGAGGTAGATTTTACAGCTTCGTTTCCAGTTCGAATTGAATATTCACGTGTCTAGTTGAGTTCGTTATCCATCTGGTCAGGATCGCGATCTTATCCATTATAAAAATGGATCAGAAAGAATCCTCTAGTACTTCAGTATAAAAATCTATGGTTACTGGAATATAGAATCGAATTTTTGAACTTTTTCTACTTTGTTATACAAAATAATTAATTGTGTGAAAACTACTCGACCTGAAATATTCAACTGATATTTTTTCGAAAGCCGGTGCTGATCATTTTATGAAAAAATTATCTACTTAAAATACCTATGAAGTTTGCATAATACAACTATTCTGGAATGTAAATGGAAAAAGCTGCTAGATAAATGATTTCGATAAAAAGCAAACAAAATCTGAGTTTAAATTCAGTTCTTAATTAGTAGGAATATTTTCGGTATGAGATAAGCATATTTCTGCAGATTTATTTTCTTAAAAGTCCATTTTCACAGTTTTCGTGTCGTATGTATGAATGTACCGGATATGAAAAACACTGTATGTAAAAACTCGAAAGTGCGTTTTTATGAAGATTCAAGATAAAAGAGATTTCTTTGAGGATATTCATGATTTGTCCACATCCAAAATTCGTTCTGATTTTTTCAAAGCCATAAGTTTTTGAAATATGAAGTGTGCTTTTTATTTGTGCTCGATATACTAACGGCCGTTTTCAATAAACGTATATCCATTGTCTCAGCTACTGAAGATAGACAATACATCTGATTTCGTTACTATGATCTATCTGTAGATATTTTTTGAATGGTTACCAATGGTTACTAATCGTCAGTAAGTGAAACGATGGATAAATAGTTTTATCGAAAACGGCCGTTAGTTTCCTACAACTAGTATACGATAGTTCAATCAGAGGAAAGACCCATCTAATGGAATTTGACTGTTTCGTCTGAAAGATTTAGTGAAAAATACCTTTACTTAGCACGCTCAGAGAAAATACTGACAAAATTTTATACAGTTTTGTTTTTCAATTATAGATTTTGATATATCGCAACAGCTATCTCGTTTCGATAGTGAGTGAGTTCTATCTTTGGTTCCTTGTTTTTCAGTATTATGAGTTGAATATTGAAATGTATTATTTTGAATACTTACTGAGTTTATTTATTTAATTTTGAACCACTGGTGCCGATATCGCTGCTTTTTGTTGTTTATTTTCATATGCTTTCGATACAGTTCTCTCTAAAAATTTCACACTTTCTTTATTCAAGATCGCTTATGCATAACTTAAATTTCGATCTCTTGATAAACCCACATTTTTGTTTATGAAGATTAAGTGGCTAGTAGGTACTGCTGATGACAGTTTTGTTCCAATTTCTACTCTATTCAACTGTCTACCACAGCCCTCTTAAACACAGAGCCATGAACACTATGTCGCAACACCGCAAATAGCTTGGTGCGGAAGGCCGCAGTTAGTGCGCTATAGGAGCGCGATTTTCGAATACATTTCAATTAGTACTCTAAAAATCGACATGGGATGTCTCAAATTTAATAAAATATCTATAAGACACTATCCTAAGCCATACTTGGTCAAAGAATTGGATTGACTGATCATACCCAGCGAGCACAAAAACATCTCAGAGATGTTAAAAGTAAGAGATTTCGAGACATTGAACATCCACTGCGATGTTCTGTTTATACATGAATAGAACTTTTATAGAACAGCCAATGTCCGCCGCAGGCGGCTATTATATGGATGTCCCTGGGATGTCACAAAAAGAACTACTCAGAAGTTTTTTTGATAGCCTTTTCATGTACACAATAGAACATTTCTAAAGCGCTTTGCGCACACGAAATCGCTGTTTGTAAGACTTTATATGAAATTCTTTTGTGAGGCCTTTTTTCTTTCATTTGAATGTTTGAGGATACCACATTCAATTTTAAATGAACTACAAAGTTTTTAAATGAAATACAGAATACTATATAAGAATAAAAATATTTTAATGATACTTCAACAGGTACAAAAGGAAAAGAAATTACATTTCACATAAAGAATTGAACAACAAAAAACAATTGATAAATATTATACTACAGAAAGGGAGAATAAACAAAAAAATATATCACATTCAATAAAACAAACAATAATAACCAAAAAGAAATATCACATTTAACATAAAAAAACAGAAATAATAGAAAACAAACTGATTATAATTTTAGATGTACCGAAAGGGAAAATGAAAAAAAATTTATGAAAAATTTATTTTCCCTTCATTTTATCGTCCCTCCTTCTTTGCCTAATATGCCTTTACCAATCTTTGGCGTAGAGTTCGAATACTTTCCTAGTGATTTGGAATTTTTTATGGATCACATTACAAAATAAAAACAATTCAAACAATTAATTCACAAAATATATTAAGGTTAAGATGATTATTTGATTATTGCTGTTCATTTCCTAATATTTTAATGATTAGACTTGGAAAACCAAAAACTTAGCTGTAAGTACCACATACAGAAAGATGGACCCTTGAATTTCCAATTACCTACTGGTTGTTTTTCGTTATCTTGTACTTGTTCAGTGTACTTTCACCTTTGTGCATTTGAATCAGTGTAAATGTGTTTTTTTTAAGTATTTGTGTGGATGATGTCAAGATTTTCAATGATTTGTACATCTCATTTCAGAGCCCTGATGATGATAATAAAAGTTATCGAAACTGTCGGCAACTAAATAAATTGGTTTTTGTCATCTTCAGACCTTAAACCCATTAAAAAACTCAACTTATAGTTAAGATGATTTTTCCAGATAAAATAACAGAGAAAATAGATGCATGAAAGGATCTGGAAGATTTGAGTTGTATAGCTCCTGACCAGGTTGATTTGCGAAACGATTTTATTTATTTAATTATTTGTACTGGTATTCAAAGATACAATACAACAATTTAAAGGAGTTTTCAAAAACAAGAACTTTTCTGGGACAATTTGAATTATTTTGTGATTCACAAGTGATGAATAATTATTATCATCGTCGGAAGAGTAATCTTACAAAATATTCTGGGAATTATCACCGGCAGAGATAGATTATCGAAATATGTTGAAATCCTCGATGATATGGCTTTAAACTTTATAAAGTTATTTCTTGAATAATTATAATAACCTTCCATATACCATTCGATTATTTCAACCAAAATACAATGATCTCTTATACCTACTCCCAAATACACAAATAATATTAACCACGCAGCGTGGATTCTTTTGAGGTTATATGTATGTTTCTGGACATTATACTATACATTTAATTCATGTAATACTTACTTATTAATTGTATTTGGTTACTATGAAGAGATCGATCCTAAATTCGCAATCAAAACCAACACAGAAGTAGTTAATATTATACAAATCACCAATCAACTTTCAACTCCGAACAGTCCACAGTCCAAACTACGAAGAAAGTGGAAATGGCGGCAAAATGAAATAGGTGAATTGTATATTTTTTATTTGGAATAAACCTCCCAAGGCAAACTATGCGACGCCAAGAGAAGATACGTTTACATTATTTTCAACACGACAGTACCTCTCAGTAGGTAGACGAAGAAATGCCACAGATGGCACAGATCAGAACAAATAAAGATTTCCAATAGCCTTTGGAGACCTCTTTGGGAAGTGCATATTACGTTTCAAAGAAACATCCTCATGCCAACATTTTCGAAACATCCCAAAACATCCCAGGGATGTTTGTGCTCGCTGGGTATTATGATTCGAGAACCAGTTAATGAAAATAATTTGATCTTTATAATAGCACCAAGAATGAATGAAAAATACAATTATTGTGGCAATATTCCATATTTTAAACCCTATTTATCGTTCATCAAGAACCAACAAAAAGGTGTGGTGTCATCTCTTCCCACAAAATTGTGTAAATGAACTCATGAGTCCAAATATTATAAATGAGTTAACAGTTAAGGAGGTTTGAGCAAAAACTGAGAAGAACTGTACGTTGAATAAATTTTCTCACAAAAAAAACAAAACTGAAATAGAATTGTCCATACCAATATTTGACTCAAAATATAAATATGAAATTCAAATTCCTACATAAATAATCACAATCGACAGAGGTGAATCTTGAAGAACTATCGTATTCCCATTTTATCCAATTCTCTATTTTTTAGGTAATCTCAATAAATTATCCCGATCGAGAACTGTTGCTTTCTTTTTTCTAGAGAGTTGGAAAGGGTTTGACAGTTTATATTTTTCACATGATTATTCAATTGAATATGTAAACAAAAGTTGAGCGAAGTGGATACAAAACACTTTTTCAAATCACTTTCACAACTGCAAGTCCGTGAAAAATCACCAATATTAAATTCTAATTCAATACTACGACTTTTAATTCTACCAAGTCTGTTTTTGATATGTAGCAAGAAAAATTTGGATACATTTGATGACTTTTTCAAAAACTCCACATTCTTTCAATTGTGGACATTTCTTTGGCATAGATAAATGTTTCAGTGGTGACTGTCTCGAAATGCTATCAGCTTATAATATTAAATTTGATAAAATTTCACAATTCACAATATCGTTAGTACGTTAGTATCAAAATGATTTTCGCAAACTGCACTGTATGTATGTATTTATTTATTTTGGAATTTTTGGAGAAGGAAAATATACTAACATAATCATTTTCTTTTCAATCTTTTTATCAAACAATTCACTTCACTCATAGAATTTTTTACTCAGCATACAATTTACTTCACTCATAGCCTTTTTTTCTCCTTCAGCACACAATTCACAGCACTTTCAAGCACTAAAAACAAAAAACCAAAAACTACACATAACCTACAAACAACACGACGCCGGCAAGCACGATACGAGAACTAAAAATTCTAGGCCTTTCCCTGTGTTGCCAAACTTCCCCTCATCACGGCTATGTGTTAAGAGGGCTGTGTGTCTACCAAGTGAGATGTCGGAAATACTCGAATTGTATATGGAATTGAATCGAAACAATTATAACCTCTCGTTGTCAACCAAATCACATTAGGTTATTTCAGTGAGAATTCAATATACCGAAACGTATCTGATCAATTTTTTCATTGTGATGGCAATATAATATACCTATGCAAGCTTCAACCCATGAACCCAGAAATTCATGCACCGTGTGAATATTTTTATCTGCACAAGAAAATTTACTATTTTTGAATTTTGCGTGTTTACTATGCTGTCACGATTCAAACTACTGTTGACTTAATATTCAAAATTTGTGTAATGAATATTAACACAACAAGAAGTATCGGAAATTTGTTTTAACTGCAGGGACATCTGTCCCTGGAGAAACAATGTTAACTAAAACAACGAGAATATGCTCAGTCAACAGCCCGATAAGAAAATATACTGAATAATAAGAAAGAAGTTTCAATGAGTAAACTCAATTCTGAAAGTCGAATGGGAAAACTGTACCTAACCATGAATAGTTATTCATATTCTCAACCTGCGATATCAACATCAACTGCTTATTCCCTGCGTTTCTTGGAACAGTGAGAAGATTCTCATGAAATCAGCAGTATTCATTCCCGAGATATATGAGCATTTGTTGGAGGTCTCTTTTTTTCTCTTTAGAAATTTCACACTGAAAATTTATTTTTGGTAGATCAGAATGTCAGGGAAGGTTTGCTAGGCTGGCGTTTTTCTTTGAATCATCTGTTTTAACTGTTTTCATCCACAAACGATTATCGATATCTCCAAATGCTAGTGAGGGTGGTAGGTATTATATGTGGTTTCTTCTTCTTATTCGGATCCATGTTGCTTTTGTGATTTGAAGTTTGATTGTATCTAAAGAGTTTTGCAAGGGCTGCAAATTCAACGAAATCAAATTCTGGCATAGCTTCCACCATGAAGGGGTTGTTAATTCAATTTTGGACGGTTTTTGTTAAAAATGATAGTCATAATAAAGTAAGCACTATATATACAGGGTGTCTCAGATGTCGACGGCAAGCTGTAACCGGGAGATCGATTCATGGACCATCTGACTCTTCTTGAAAATATACTAGAGCATTCCTTGAATAGTGGACGATTTGATTCTTTGCAAAAAATAGTATCCAAGACATTTTTCTTAGTTATTTGAAAATAATTCTTGTGTGCCCAAGGCCTTCTTTGGGGCTTATTGTAGTTTGAGTTGAACAGAAAGAAGTATTTTACGATGTGGGAGCGAGACTGAGAATGACGCAATTAAATTAGACTCGAGTACGCGCGCAAGTACAAATGTTTGCGGTCCCGGAACCATCAACCCAGTGTAGCTTTCGTCGAAAAACAACATCAGGAAAATCCGTGATTCGCAGAGAGAAATTTATGGACAGATGAGTCCACATTGGAAAAATATGGTTACCTGAGCACGCATAACTTGCACGAGTGGCAGTTAGAAAGTATCTTGATGAGGTATACTCTAGCGATTGGTTACTATCTCGTTCACCAGATTCAAATCTGCAAGATTCATCTTATTGGGAGCGGAGAAAGTAAAGGTTTGTTTAGCCAATCGAAAATATCTGAGTTACTGCACAGATAAATGGAGGCAGCTGAATTTGTTAACAATGGAAGAAACAAACGTTTGATAACACGATCTTATAGAGGAGTTTATACCACGGGAATTCCTCGCCATCCGTATAAGGCGTAAAGGGGAAAAGACTACCAGAATGTGGGGTCTTTCCAGAACATTTAAACGATCAGCAGAAGTTACGAATATTACAATAGTTTCCACTTTCGTCGAAAAGAAGACCGTCTTTTTTCAATTTCATCAGGATACGAATTGTAACCAATGGCGAGACTTTTGGAGAAATTTTTTCATGTGGAATTTCATAGAAGAGATAATTCCACATCGGAAAGTTAATAACATGAATGAATATTTGTTCTTCAATAAAAAAAAAAAAAATTTCCGTTCGACGAATAAAAAAATTTCTGAATTTTCTAGATGACGAACTGATTGAATTGAATTATAATGAATACCCCATATAAATTAGCAGTTTCTGACGTGAGATATTCATTTTTTTTTTTGAACTGACCACTAGAACGGTGTAGACCCCTCTTAAGGAGATATCAAGCTTGCATTGCGGTTGAGGAAAACAATTCGAACATCTGTTATAAACCTCATTATCTAAATGAAACATATTAAATGAATTTTATAATAGTGTCATCATCGGTCTCGCTCCCACATCGTGAAGTGATTCTTCCTACCTCAGTCAAACACGAATCAACCTTGAAGGAGCCTGTTTTTTGCAGAATATGAAATTTTACACCATTTAAAGAATAATAATTCAGAAAATCTCATACCGTTTCTGATTTACCAAACTCGCACAGTATGTATTTTATTTTCATTTTCTTCCATGCTGGACAAGCTGGCTCTAAATTTAAGGCCATAGTAGAATCATTATTCAGTATTACTCAACACGAAAAAAAAATAAGAGAATTGAAGACTCTCATCAGGAGTGCAAAAACGCCACAAGTATTCCAATATGACAGAGTTTTCCATTACACTAAAAGCCTTCATTTTTATCAATTATCATCAATAATATCAATATTGATCAAACTTACTATTTTTCATCAAATTAAGTGAAAAGATATTGAAAACGGTTGACCGAGTTTTCCATATACGCTAAAAACCCTAGCTTTACCTACTATTTTTCATTACCAAATAATAATACTGATATAGAGTAAGATTAAGATTGAATATCGAATTATAATAAGGGCTTTTAGAGAATATTGATACAATCATAACTGAAATTCGACTGTAAACATTTTCAACTTGTTGACTTTTGATGTAATTTAGCAGATAATCGAGTTTGTGACGATAACTCAACGTTTATTCTCATCAGCTGTAAATAAAGACTTCCTAAGGTTCAGAATATGTTGGTTTTTATACTGACTCAAAATTTTCATGAACAAACACTTTGTATAACCTACTTTTGTTCTGTTGTCCTTGACTTCATATTATTGTTTAAATAATGAACTGAATCTTCATTTGGATTTTTTTTCAATATTTACCCACAAAATGATAATTCTTTTGCAGTATGCTGATAGACTACTATGCTAATAAATAATTTTATATCATTCGAGGTCGGGATCAAATGTGGGAAAATTATTATGTAGTTGTGTTTTACTAAAACCAACTAAACCAACTAGGTATTTGTTATATTAAACTCATTTCATTGCAACATTGTTTAGGAATATCTTCCTGAGCTCTATGTCGTTGGTAAAATTCTTTTATTTCGAAGGTCTTCTTACTAACTTCGACGACATCTGAACTGCAAGTTCATTATGAAATGAAAAGAACAGGTTTTTTGTTTTTTATGGAAAGTTGTTTTTTCCATCAGATTAAAATTTTTTATATGAAGCGAAAAACAATTTCATTAATTTTGGAAATAAGTTTGCAATTCAAGCATTTCATTTTTTTTTCAGTTAATGTAAAGAAGTTACATAATTCTTCGAATCATCAGAACACCTAAAAAAATTTCTGGAAGCCATTATATTTTGGCCTATCATATGGTTTCGGCTTGAGATAGCATTTGGGCTGAATTAACATATCAGTTATTCTTCAGTATTCAACTAGAATATGCGTTTGACTGATAAAAATTGAACCACGAATTTTCATCACTGATTAGAATATTAACATCCATATATGACGTTTTCCTTCATAGAAGCTTTGAAAGACCACAAGATGAGTACTTAACTCTGACGCGCAATAAGAATTCTGCATCCCCACGAAATTCAACCGCTGGATGAGAATTCTCTCTATTCACGATAGATAAAAACGGGAAGGAGATGTTGCCACATCTCTGAGTCCATAAAGTACAAGTGGTAGTTTACAATATACAGGACATGTATATTACAGTCACGCCCCCGGTGGCAATGTCTCAAACTAAAATATACAATATTTACCATTCTCCGACCATTAGGGCTTCACGAGAAGAAATTTTCATTTCGTAATAGTGATGTCATCTTTACAATTTAAGCAGATATCTGTATTCAAGGTTCTTCCACATCACTCAGTGCTTCGAATAACGTAAACCAGAGTCAAATCGGTAGCTTCATTGAGCGGAAAACGTGAATTACATTATGGCTTCACATATGCTGAAGTCATAATTCGCCTGAAGCCACAATGAATGGTCCTTGCATGTTACATGAAGCCATAATGATAGGAGGATATATATATATATATATATATATTATATATATATATATATATATATATATATTATATATATATATATATATATATATATAATATATAATATATATATATTATATATATATATATATATATATATATATATATATATATATATATATATATATATATATATATATATATATATATATATATATATATATATATATATATATATATATATATATATATATATATATATATATGAACCCGTAGTTCGTTGTTACCTCCGTTAAGTTCATTGGGCGACCTGACCTCCGGGTGAAGGAGTTTTTTAATTGGAATAATTTTTGCTTATATATGTAGAGGGGAAGGTAAATAACAGGGGTACCTAAAGAGGGGAAAAGATTTTCATTGAAAAATTTTTCTTTAAACGAATCAGACCTTACTACCTCCGCATATATTTTTTATTAGTAGTGCGCTCTCACCTCCCGCAACGTTGTCAGATTTGAGGAGGACAGAAAGTAGGGCAGCTTGAATTCTACTCATATACAGCTGCTCTTCCGATTCATTCACACATACTGAAACCTGTAAATAGTTCGAGAACGATACTGATATTAATAAACTTCATACGCTAATAATTGATTGATAAGGATTCGGAGTAAATGAATTTGGACAGAAATTATTATCTTTTCTTCATGAATATCAACAGTTTTGAATAAGTATGCTATGTCTACGATACTTCGTCCGATAGGGGAGTTTAATACCATATAGGTCCTAAAATGAATGATAAATGACAATGAAATTTTTCGTTACATATGAGATTAATTCCAAAGACAATTTTACCGAATTTGTTCTGGTATGAAATAGTTATCTAAATTTTGGGCATTATATTCACGACATGAGGAACTCCATTGAAATGTTTTTCCCGAATGAATCAACAAAGATATACGTTTCACTTTCAGCTTCTATACTTCATTCACTTTCATTTTAGCACAGGAGTGGCCATGGAAATTGAATACCTTTCACTCTGTATGGTACGAAAATGTTGGGTTAAGACGCTTGTCAAACCATTTTTGAGTTTTAAATAAATGCTACGTAGTCCGTTCTACGTGAGACTCTCAGTAATTACGTATTTCATCACAATGTCAAATCACTTCGGAAAATATTGCGTCGAAAATATGTAACGAACATAATTGACATTTATACAAACTGATTGAAGACATACCAAATCTATTTATTTACATGGAAAATAGAAGTAATCAGTAGCTTGAGGAGAGTTACTGTTGTTTATTTTCTTTGGCTGGGGGCTGAAGACGTTACATCAGTTGTAGAATTCAAAAAAATCAACCCGAGGATGAAATGCATTTGATGCAGTGTTAGCATTGAATTGAATACTCATAGGTGGTAGGGAATGGGTATCTCTTGAAGAAATGAACGGATAATTACGAGAATGTTGAATTCCTCAACAAAAATCATCTTGCGTGAATGGTAGTCAAAATAATTGAAAGAAGTTTGAAGCAACAGGAGCTTCACCTTCAAACAAAACAACTGCCTAGTATTCATGTCTGTTTATTTTCAGTACATTGATATAATAATAATAATTATACAGGGTGTGGCGTAATGAATGGATAATATGGAGCCTGCGGGTAGAGTACTCTATGGGGGTTCAAATAAATATATTTTACGTTTGGCAAAAGTGCCTTGGTTTTCGAGATATTGGGGATTTTCGATGAATCACCCCAAATAATAATAATAACTGGATATTGACATTTTTCATCATAGCGGTTCAAAAGAAACTCCTTGATTTAATGGCATTTCTTAATTGCTCGAGGAGTCTTTTGAAATTTTTCAGTACACAGGGTGTTTCACAAGTAAACGGACAAACGAAAACCGTGAATAGAGGGCATTGAGCTCAGTTCAAAAACACCTCATATGTGTGTCTTAGGCATTCCGTTTCCGATATAGAGAGGAGTTTATTCAAATTTCCCTAATTTTTGTTCGGCCATAACTCCAAATATTTTAGTTGGATTCGGCTAAAAATTCATTATCCGCTTAAACTTCTAAGTTTCAATAAAACAGAACATTAAAAGTTGACGAACACAGGACCGGACTCATTGAGGATATATTCAAATTTAAACTCATGCAAAACACTCTGTTTGTAGTTTTTCTCGTCATAATTTTGAATTTTTCAGGTATCTTCATTGATTTTCTCAAAATCAATGAAACTTTGGTATGCCTTTTCAGATTATTTCTAATGAATAATTGTTTGATCGTGAAATGTCTGGAAAAAACAGCGCTGCATATTGACTTTCACTTCACATTAATTAATGGGATGAATATGATCGCCAATCAACTGAGGAAATCTAAAAATGGAATTGGAAATGTTCAACTGAATTTTTTCGTTCTCAATATATGTCTTGCATTTGTTTTTGATATTTATAGCATATCTGGTTATTCAGATAAGTGATTGACAGTGATTATAAGCTTTATTATTGATAATAAACAAAAATAGAAAAAACTACCCTATCATGATCATGAAAATAATAATTATAATTCGATATCTTCCGAATGAATCGCTTTTTATGGACAACGTGGAACTGAAGTAATTTTCCGAACTGATTTTCACCTCATTTGGTCTTTTAGTGAAGGTAATGATTGGCACTTCGAATAAGTGTGATAAATGCACTTTCGAATTCTTTACTGATTCCGTTATAGTCATTATTGGATCTATGGAAATCTATGGATTGTTCTGGTCTTATTACAATTTGTTATTGAAACATTGATGATATTCATGCACCAGCAAAAGTATTTATCAGTATTTCAGGTCATTTTATTGGAAGGGTAGGACCACAATATTGGACTGCTAGATCTCCAGATCTGACAACCCGCGATTTCTTTCTTTGTTTTTATTCACACAACTAGTTGTCCATAGAAAAATAGATTCATTCTGAAGATCAAGTTTTAATTTTTAGTTTCAAGATAGCGTAGTTTTTCGATCCATATTTGGGTATCATCAATTTTGAAACATTTTATCCTTGTGAAAGAGTATTTTGAAGACCGAATATGGTATAATTGTTGAACACATTCAACAGAATATTCTTCGAAAAAAAATCAATTAAGGATTTCTAAATACATTTTCATGAAGTGCTCTATTCCTTAGAGGCGTCTGACCAAAACAATTATTTCTAGAACATGATCAACAGGTGGGGCAACCCAAAAATCAATTCATTTTGAGACAATAATAATGCAGATAACAAAAAAGTTGAAATTATGATTAAAAAACTACATACACGGTGTTTTTATGAGTTTGAAGTTAAGTAAAGCCTCACTGAGCCCGGTCCAGATTTTTGTCGAATTTCAATGCTCTGTTTCAATGAAATTAACAACTCAAAGCTAATTATAAATTTTCAGTCGACTTGATCAGAATTTCAGGAGTTATAGCCAAACGGAAATTCGAGAAATTTCAAAAAACCCCGAAGAAACCTATATATAGGGTGCCCCAAAACTATTGAATCAAACGTCACACCACGATAGAGTAGATCAAATACTATCGAATGACACCAACATTAGTTGAGCGAAAATGTACCGTTTCTAAAAAAACCTAACCTAAAGTTGCCGATTTTCGAACTATTTTTTCAGTCACAAGGCCAATTTGTTATTAAGGATAGCGTTTTTCTCCCATATTATCACCCCTGTTTATTCTGAGTATTAAAAATCATGTAGAAAAAACAATTGTTTTAATTTACATTTACTTAGGTTATGGTTATCGATTAACTACTTAAAATAATTTCAATTAGGGGAGATGAAACAATAATATTACTTCAATATAATTTAAAATCGATATCCTTTTTCACAAACTGGCCCTGTTATTAAGAAAAATAGTTCGAAAATCGGCAACTTTATGTATTTTAATAAAATTCTGATTATTTTGGAAACGGTACATTTTCGTCCAACTAATGTTGGTGTCATTCGATAATATTTGGTTTACTCTATCGTGGTGTGACGTTTGATTCACTAGTTTTGGAACACCTTGTATATGGTATGATTCTGAACTCAGCTCAATGCCCTCTATTCGCGGTTTTCATTTGTCTGTTTACTCGTGAAACACCCTGTATACTCCTTGTACTCTGAAAATTTTAAAACGAATGCCCTCACCGTCATATGAAAATTCAAATTCTTCTTGTTGTAAGAACCGTTCATCCTTTCACCCAACGCCGACCCTAGTTACATGGCCCGTTGAAAACGAAATCGGCATCTGTTTACTGCAAAACACGTGTTCGCTGATATGAAGGGTTCAAAATTTTCTACCTGATTCGGGCTTTTTAGGAACGAATTGCTCAAGATGCCGAGTTCGAATAACATTTCGTTTTGCGTGTTATATTGGATAAAATTGAATTTATTGCATGGATGATTCGAGAATTATTGATGTCCAGAATGCTCCAGAATGATGAAAATTTTCAGATTTCATTGAAATTCTTGCGAAAATTATCTCGTATATTTTCAAGTTTAGATTTTAATTCATTCAGAACTTTGAAGTTCGGCAAATAATGATGTAAATGATATAGATAACTGTCAATCACATTTCCTTCAGCGCAGTTGTTGTTTTGAAGAAAAAGCAGTAGATTCTCGCAAAATCCGAAACTCTACATGTATAGCAGTTGTTCAGTTCGGGATTAAAGTTAATCCTAGATTGATTTTGACATTTCAGTTCAGTTCTGTCAGATTATCTAGGATCATCTTAAATCTCTGCCTCATCCTGAACTGAACAACCGGGCCTTATAGTAATAGCAACGTAGCATTCATTAAGTCGGTATATTATTGGAATAATACTAATTTTTTATAGCGGAGAATAGTGGTTTTCAGCCTCGGTAGGTATTCACGAAATTCATTTTATTATGTTTTTTTAAGGTGAATCCCCCGACCTGCTAGTTTCGTATACTTCTATGACAATAGCATAATAACTCAAATTTCAACATTTTCACAGAAATTTTTGAATTTAAGGGAGAGACACATTGAAAAAATCGATAGCAATTTACCGCCTAAACTACGAGCTTGCCGAAGTTGAAACTGGTAACAATCTACTCAGTGCTTCATAATATGTATAGTTTTATGACTCAGTGTTTTTTAGAACCTGTGAAAAAAATTAAAAACTGTAAACTCGTCATCGCCTTCCAAATTCTGTATCTTGGAAGGTCTGTCGATTTGGAAAATTTACAGGAAATACCCGCGCTTATTTTCATTAAGGAATCATCTCCCTTATTCCTTCGCATTTGTTTACAGATATCCTGTATATAGCTATATTTTATCTATGTACCTTTTTATTCTAGATAGTAGAAGTTAATCAATCATCTGTATCTCAATCATATGTATCCGAGTATGTATCTATATTATTAACTTCATTATGAAGATTCATTATATCTTGACAAAAATATGGTTGCAATTTCAAAATATGTTGACTCGAGGCCTTCCAAAGACTTCAATATTGTTTATTTTTTCCCTTACACCCTGTATGATCTATCGAAAAATGCAAATCTGTTTTGGCGAATTCTTCATAAAATCTTACTTGTTTCGATATAATTGGTAATTTTCTTTATGATACATCACTGAAATATTTAAACCAGAGAGATGCTACAAGCTCTTAAAATTTTTGGGAAAATCCAATATTTAAACATAATCGATAATAAAAGAGATGTTTCTGAGCAAAGGATTCCTCAAAATCTTTGAGAAATCTGATTCAAGAAAAATATAAATAGCGTTGCATTTGAAATAACACAATGTCAAACATTCGGTTTAGCCGACGTTGTTCATTTCTGTGATATTGTGAAATTTGTAGCATTTTTTTCTCCTGATTCTGAAATGAAAATTTTCGGATTGGCTCATTGTCCTTGAATATTCATCACCATTAACATCTGAATTTTCTTATCCAAAAAAATGTTTCTCTCTGAACAGGTTATTTTATTATATGCAATGATACAATACTGATTATTCGTTATACTAATAGGTAGTATTATCTATATGGATCATTTCCATAGAGAGAAGAAATATTATTATGGACAAGACTCAAATCGATTCGTTTTCAGATAGGTAATGAAATAGTTCGCCAAATTCAGAATTATAGTGTAAGCTTGAGATGAAAGAAGTTCAACGGATTCATAGATATACGCACGATGAAATATAAACAGTCATAATCCCATTCGAGAGAGCCAAGATTGGTTCTCTTTCACGTGATTCTTTCCCCTACAAAGGAATGCGATAAAAAATCGTTGAGATATGCCGCCTGGCTTGCAATAATGGAGGAGAAAACGCGCTGCGCCTCTCATTACTTAATTCCTCCGTATACTGATATTCCGCCTGTCTACATCTCCTTGCACAGTACAACGTTGCCATTTTCGGAGGTGCAAACGAGCAAAGAGTCTTTCAGAGTAATTCTCCGATATACAGCTCAGCACACTAGCGCCAGTGATATACACTCGAACTAAAAGATTGTTCAGTACATAAAGGGGGTGCGTTGTGACCTCAAAACGATTTTTTGATATGTTGGTCCCTGAAGCCTCCTGAATCTAACAAGCTAAAAAACAAGGCAAAACGTTGTCACCTCCGATTTCGGAGGTGACATCGATATATATGAGGTGAGAGCGTTAAACGAGTTACTATTTTGGAGGTGGTATTAACACTTTATAACTATATATATATATATATATATATATATATATATATATATATATATATATCAATTGTAACTTTCGAGAACGATTTCCTGATTTTCAAAGTAAATTCCAATAATTTCTCCCCAATATCCGAGTAAAAACAGCTACTCCGACAAAAATTTCATTTCAAGCTCTAATAACTTTTCGAAAAGCCGTTTCATGGAAAAATTATATGAGTTTTTGTAGAGTACCTAATTCCCTACATAAAAATATATAGCTCAATAGAATCCGTCCATTGGTTTGCGAACTGGAATTTTTCAACCAGAAATGAATTTTTTTCACCTATATATATATATATATATATATATATATATATATATATATATATATATATATATATATATATATATATATATATATATATATATATATATATATATATATATATATATATAGAACACAGATGCCCGATGTGTCCATCACAAGAGGAGACATAGACGAAACGGTTAAACGCCTTAGAAACTGGACTGCCCCTGGCGTTGATGGAATTTGCAATTACTGGTGGAAGGCTATGTCAACAGCTCATAATCAATTGGCACTACATATACAGGAAATCATCCAAAATCCTGAAAAAGCACCAAAATATTTTACAATGGGCATAACTTACATGCTGCCCAAGAAAGGTGATTTAACTCAACCACAGAATTATAGACCTATCACGTGCCTGCCGTCTGTGTACAAGATCCTGACCTCCGTTATCGGGTTTAAAATAAGCACTCATATTCGTAATAACAGAATTTTAGCCTGGGAGCAGAATGGCTGCAAGAAGAAAGCCCGAGGTTGTAAAGAACTATTGGTGATTGATAATGTCGTCACGAAGCAGGCCAGAAGAAGACTCAAAAATATATCGATGTGCTGGATTGACTACCAGAAAGCTTATGATTCCGTGCCGCACTCCTGGCTTGTTGAGATTCTTCGCATATACAAAATCAGTCCTGACATAATACACCTTTGGGAACATCTCATGGGAACCTGGCGAACCACCCTGTCAGTAAAAGGAACGAAGTCATATCGAACGAAGGAGATAAGTATAAAACGAGGCATCTTCCAGGGAGACAACTGGAGCACGGAGTGGTTTTGTCTTGCACTAAACCCACTAAGTAACATACTCAATCGCAGCAATTATGGATACAGAATAGACGATTATGCTAAGCTCACTCACCTGTTTTATGTGGACGACTTGAAGCTCTATGCTAGAGGAACTGCACAACTACAAGGTGAACTTGAACTGGTGAGAAATTTCAGCGCGGATATAAAAATGAAATTTGGCCTCGAGAAATGCTCGGTTGTGCACGTGAAGAGAGGGAAAATGGCGGAGGAGGGTGACATGGAACTGATTAACGGTACAAGCATACGTAGTCTGGGTCTTGAGAACACCTACAAATACCTGGGAATTCAACAGTCATTTGAGATCAGACAGAAACGCAGTATGGAGGTAGCTGAAGAGGAATTCAAAAAACGAATCAACCAAGTTCTCAAAACTGAGCTCAATGCTAAGAACAAGATTACTGCCATAAACATGTGGGCAATACCGGTTTTAACATACACCTCCGGAATACTTACCTGGTCAGCTACGGAACTGCGCCGATTGGATCAGTGGGTTCGCGTCAGTTTCACGAGGCATGGCATACTGCATCCCAATTCAGCAATCGAGCGACTATATCTCCCTCGATCGGAGGGAGGTCGTGGATTGTCCAGCTTGGAAGCTGCAACCGAGAAAGAAATTAAATCCCTAAGAAACTACTTCCTCTCGAGCAACTTACCGGTTCACAAAAGAGTGGTGTTATGGGACAAAAAATATACTGCCCTCAATTTAGCCAGCCCAGCAGAACCTGAAACAGATGTAGATCAACTAGAAAATATGAGAGAAAGATGGCGTAGCAAAGTACTTCATGGGAGATTTCACGCTAGCATTAATCAGCCAGAAGTGGATAAAACACGGTCTCATACTTACCTCGTTGCAGGTTACCTATACGCAAGCACTGAAGCAGCACTACACGCTATTCAAGATCAAGTAGTTCCAACTAGGAACTACTCAAAATACATTATGAAACAGCAAGTAGAAAACACGAAATGTAGGATCTGCAACCAAGTGGAGGAAACCGTACAGCACTTGTCGGGGGGTTGTACACCACTTGCATCCACCAAATACTTAGGGAGGCACAACAATATGGGCAAGGTGGTCCACCAGTTGCTCGGATTGCGATGGGGATTAATTGGGAACTTCACACCCCAGTATAAATACACACCGGTAGCGGTAGCAGAAAATGAACAGGCCAAAATCTTCTGGGACTTTCCCTTCGTGACGGACAGACCTCTAGAACACAACCGTCCAGATCTTGTACTATGGATGAAACGGGAGGGGATGGCTGTTATAGTAGACTTCTCAGTGCCACTCGACCACAACATAGCACAAGCTTATGACAGCAAAATCGTCAAATACACAGAATTAGCAAGAGAACTCAAAACATTGTGGAAACTTGAGAGGCAGGTGAGGATACTTCCTCTGGTCATCAGCGGTAATGGACTCGTGCACGTTAACACCACGAAACACCTGGCCGAGCTCCAACTTCCAGACAACACATTACAATGGATGCAGAAGGCTGTAGTGTTGGGAACTGTGGCAATTATTAGGCAAATTGTCTTTCCGCAGTGAAAACTCTGCTGGCTCTTAGCTGATACAGCTCGGGCCATCATAGATGTAAACACCACTACTAGTGTGGAAAAAAAAAAAAAAAAAAAAAAAAAAAAAAAAAAAAAAAAAAAAAAAAAAAATATATATATATATATATATATATATATATATATATAGGTGAAAAAAATTCATTTCTGGTTGAAAAATTCCAGTTCGCAAACCAATGGACGGATTCTATTGAGCTATATATTTTTATGTAGGGAATTAGGTACTCTACAAAAACTCATATAATTTTTCCATGAAACGGCTTTTCGAAAAGTTATTAGAGCTTGAAATGAAATTTTTGTCGGAGTAGCTGTTTTTACTCGGATATTGGGGAGAAATTATTGGAATTTACTTTGAAAATCAGGAAATCGTTCTCGAAAGTTACAATTGATATATATATATATATATATATATATATATATATATATATATATATATATATATATATATATATATATATATATATATATTATATATATATATATATATATATATATATATATATATATATCAATTGTAACTTTCGAGAACGATTTCCTGATTTTCAAAGTAAATTCCAATAATTTCTCCCCAATATCCGAGTAAAAACAGCTACTCCGACAAAAATTTCATTTCAAGCTCTAATAACTTTTCGAAAAGCCGTTTCATGGAAAAATTATATGAGTTTTTGTAGAGTACCTAATTCCCTACATAAAAATATATAGCTCAATAGAATCCGTCCATTGGTTTGCGAACTGGAATTTTTTAACCAGAAATGAATTTTTTTCACCTGCTATTAGTAGGGAAAATAGAAATGAGCGATGAGCGACCTCTAAATAATAATATTTTCGGCTAATATTTTCACAGACGTCATTTTTCAATGCCCCGAAGATAATTAGGGGTGTGTTTCTCGAAAAAAAAGAAAGTTGATTTTTTTGAATCAGTCTAATATATATATTTTAATTATATATTATATATATATATATATAGTTATAAAGTGTTAATACCACCTCCAAAATAGTAACTCGTTTAACGCTCTCACCTCATATATATCGATGTCACCTCCGAAATCGGAGGTGACAACGTTTTGCCTTGTTTTTTAGCTTGTTAGATTCAGGAGGCTTCAGGGATCAACATATCAAAAAATCGTTTTGAGGTCACAACGCACCCCGTTTATGTACTGAACAATCTTTTAGTTCGAGTGTATATCACTGGCGCTAGTGTGCCGAGCTGTATATAGAAGAATTGCTCTGCGGGACTCTTTGCTGGTTAGCACCTCCGAAAATGGCAACGTTGTACCGTACAAGCAGATGTAGACAGGCGGAATATCAGTATACGGAGGAATTAAGTAAAGAGAGGCGCAGCGCGCTATCTCCTCCATAATTGCAATCCAGGCGGCATATCTCAACAATTTTTATCGCATTCTTTTGTAGGGGAAAGAATCACGAGAAAGAAAACCAATCTTAGCTCTCTCGAATGGGATTATGACTGTATACATTTCATCGTGTGTATCTATGCATCCGTTGAACTTCTTTCATCTCAAGCTAACACCATAATTCTGAATTTGGCGATTTAATTACTTACTTGAAAACAAATCGATTTGAATCTTGTACATAATAGTGATTCTTTCTATGAAAATGATCTATATAGATAATACCACTCATTAGAATAACGAATAAATCAGTAATGTTCTTAGAACATAGAATAACAGGAAGGAGCTTTTCTAGGTACACCTAGAGGTAAAATATATCCATATATACTATGAAGAACTTTCTTTCAGCTCGAACTTTCAATATTCATTTATATCAACATCGATAGCACTACAAAAAGTGTATCACTCACAAGAGCGTAATGCTCTATGTAGAGAAACGGCTTAAATGGATGATACCAGATAGTTTTTTGTTAAGAATGTACAACTACCTGCAAGATAACACAACAGGAGAAAAATTATTCATTGTTTCAAACACTTGTTAAAATACATATCGGGCTAAAAACCCTGAATCTACGCCAACACGAATCACGAATTTGTACAATTGGAGATATTTCAAGTTATTCCGTCTCTGGTTTCTGCATGATTTTATCGGGCCAAATGTTGCCTTGTTTCGGCCGGTTTGATAACCACTGATAGGAAATATTGACGAATTTTCAATGAAGTGTGAGAAATTTTTGAATTTCTTTTTCCTATTTTTTAATGAATAACCACTGATATATCTATGGGAGATGATTCCCCAACATGAGGGTTCCTCAAACAACTGAAGAACAGAAAAATCTTCACTTGGAAGGCCGAACCTAGTCGAAAGACCTTCATGGTCATAAGCAAGATTTGGAATACTATTAATTCCACTACTGGGTAAACTGAGCTTACCTTCACCCACCTGAAGATGTTATTGTGTCGTGGTTCGAAACTAATTTTGTAAATTCGTATTATCTATTTTGAGTTCAATTATGGATCTTCATCCAGTATCAGTCACATCAATTCAATATATCTCTATAATTCTGAATTTGGCGAAATAATTCATTACCTACCTGAAATAAAACCATAATAATATTGATTCTTTCTATAAAAATTATTTATATAGATAATACTTTCTATTAGAATAACGAATAATCAGAAATGTTACATTGCATATAAAAAAATGAGCTGTTCAGAGAAAGGAGAATACTTTTTGGAAAAGAATATTCAGAAGTACAGGCCGATCCTAAGGCGTGCCGAATTCCTTATGTGCCGCTCCGCCCGCTCCAAAGACAAAAAATATACTTTTTTTTTACATATATACGGTGTCCCAGATAAGATGAAAAACATTTTAATGTGAGATAGAGAACACCTCGAGGATTACGAAGAACCCCCACATGTAGTATCTAAGAGTTCTAGATTCTGATTTACAGGGTGTTTTTCAAATTTAAATGGAAATTGAAATTTTTCGTCTTGATAGCGACAATAATTTTTTCTATCGTGTCGATATTCAACATCCTATTGATCTCATAACGAAGTGAATTTTGAATTTTTATGGATTTAATCAATTGAATCACTATTGAATGTTAATTTTAGTTTTCATTTGATCGACTACTTAGATCAGTTTTCTGAAGAGTAACTCGAGGATGGTTCTTCAACAATTATTTATTTTTAAGTAATTTAATTGGTAAAAATAAAATATAAAGTGATCGTTTTCATCCCATGATGAAGTGAATTTTATATCTTAATGAATTGCATTAAAGAATTAATTGTTCCTACATCTTTGGTTGCAGAGATGATTTTATTTGATGTTATTTTATGGAACGCACCGCACCTTTGATTTTTTTTTGTATTGGATCAAATGAAAATTGGAATAAACGTTCAATAATGTATATTTTATTGATTGAATTCGTAAAGATTCAAAATTCACTTCGGTATGAGAAGAATAGAATGTTAAATATCAACACGAGAAAAAACTTATTGTCACTATCAAGAAATTGAATAAATAAAATTTACAGTTTACGCAGATATCAAGAAATCATGAAATTCATTGGGTGATTTCGCGAAATTTTAACGACAACGACTGTCCAAATTTACTGTCCTGCAAATAGAATGATATTGATTGCAGTTTTCTGGAACCTCATGGAAACTATCTCCATTCCAAATTTCGGATGAATAGGCGATTCCGTTCAGGAGATAGAGTTGTTTTAATTTCCACTCCACTCAAACTTTAAAAACACCCTGTAAATAAGAATCTATAATCTCCCATTTGGATGATGATGTCCCTGCCCTCCGACATCTTCTCTACAGATTTTTATGTTATCTAATCTACACAATAAAAATGCAATTTACATTTTTAAGTACACGCATGCAGTAACTGTAGGAAGCATCATAATTGAACCCTAGCCGTTTTTGTTTTCACGACCACGCGATTCTATTTCAAAATCTGGTAATTTTTACAAACCCTAGACATTCCTATCTCGAGTCCCTATCGATAACGATAATTGCTCTCAGATGGTGGTTTGTTCGATCTTTACATCACGTTCTTCTGAAGCAAGCATTCTTTTGTTTTTCTTTTTTCGGTGAAAGGGAACAAGGAATATTCGATTTGACAAGATTGAAAAATTCAGTTTCATTTAATATTTTTCGTAGTCTCATTCAAAATTTGGATAATTGGAGTTAGAAAGTAATACTCAATAATTGACACTGACTGACAAATGAAGGTGGCTGTCTGAGGCCATCCCTTTTATTTGGGCGACCGCGTGCCGGACAAGCGCTGCATACCTGCTAGGATCGGCACTACCGTAATAGATAGTGATGAATATTCAATGAGAATAAGCGATTCCGAACATTTTCAGAAAAATTCAAATTATTTCAGAATCGAGAGAAAAAATGCGATAAATTTTACAATATAAAAGAAATGAACGTCGGCTGAACCCAATGTTGGTCATTGATGTGTTATTCCAGATCGAACGCTCTGTATATTTTCTTTGAATCGCATTGCTCAATGATTTTGAGGATTCCTTTGCTCAGAAGCATCTATTTTATTATAGATTATGTTTAAATATTGGATTTTCCCGAAAATTTAAAGAACTTGTACCATCTCTCTGGTTTGAATTTTTTAGTGATGTATCATAAAGAAAATTACCAATTATATCGAAACAAGTAAGATTTTATGAAGAATTATTCAAAACAGATTTCATTTTTCGATAGATCATAAAGGATGTAAGGGAAAAATTAAACAAAATTGAAGTCTTTAGAAGGCCTCGAGTCAACATATTTTGAAATTGCAACCATGTTTTTGTCAAGACATGATGAATCTACAAAATGAAGTTAATAATATAAATACATACTCGGATACATATGATTGATATACAGATGATTGGTTGGTAAATTCCCAAAAGCTATGATGAACAGCGGACACTATGATGGAGGCATGATGAAAGGAGAAAGACAAAAGTTAATTTAAGTATTTTCGCATGCTGTTTTATTATTCAAAATAAATGATTCTTATAATCAACAAATCAAGTGCAATTGACATTTTTGTTTTGGTCTTCGAAACTAAACTTCTACTATCCAAAATAAGTAGGTACATAGATAAAATATATCTATATACAGGATATCTGTGAACAAATGCGAAGAACTAAGGAAGATGATTCCTTAATGAAAATAAGCGGGGGTAGTTCCTATAAATTTTTTTCCAAATCGACAGCCCTTCCAAAATACAGCCTTTGGAAGGCGATGACGAGTTAACAGGTTTTAATTTTTTTTACAGAAGCACTGAGTAGATTGTTACCAGTTTCAACTTCGGCAAGCTCGTAGTTTAGGCGGTAAATTGCTATCGATTTTTTCAATGTGTCTCTCCCTTAAATTCAAAAATTTCTGTGAAAATGTTGAAATTTGAGTTTTTATGCTATTGTCATAGAAGTATACGAAACTAGCAGGTCGGGGGGATCCAAGATTTCGGGCCGATTCACCTTAAAAAAACATAATAAAATGAATTTCGTGAATAACTACCGAGGAGAATCCACTATTCTCCACTATAAAAAATTAGTATTATTTCAATAATATACCGACTTAATGAATGCTACGTTGCTATTACTATAAGGCCCGGTTGATCACTTCAGGATTAGGCCGAGATTTAAGAATTTAAATTCTTAATTCGAAATTAATTCTGAAATGTTTCGGATCATGAGGTTAATTGAATAAGTATCTTGTTCGTATCATTTGTTGAACTTCATTATTCTAAATATTCTTCAATGAATGAAAATATAATATCAACACACATAATTGATTTATTCGTCATCAAATAATTAAATAAATCGTTTCTCGAAAAGTTTCGAGTCTTGAGGCAAATATAATATTGAATTATTTACATCATTATTTGACGAATTTCAAAGTTCTGAATGAATTAAAATCTAAACTTGACAATATACGAGACAGTTTTCGCAAGAGTTTCAATGAAATTGAAAATTTTCATCATTCTGGAGCATTCTGGACATCAATAATTCTCGAATCATCCATGGCATAAATTCAATTTTATCCAATATAACACGCAAAACGAAATGTTACTCGAACTCATCTTGAGCAATTCGTTCCTAAAAAGCTCGAATCAGGTAGAAAAGTTTGAACCCTTCGTATCAGCATTAACACGTGTTTTGCAGTAAACAGATGCCGATTTCATTTTCAACGGGCAATGTAACCAGGGTCGGGGGGATGAACCAGAGTCTCTGGATGAACGTTTCTCACAACAAGAAGAATTTGAATTTTCATATGAGGGTGAGGCATTTGTTTCAAAATTTTCAGAGTACAAGGAGTATACAGGGTGTTTCACGAGTAAACAGACAAATGAAAACCGTGAATTGAGGGCATTGCGCGGAGTTCCAAATCACCCCATATACAGGGTGTCCCAAAACTAGTGAATCAAACGTCACACCACGATAGAGTAAACCAAATATTATCGAATGACACCAACATTAGTTCAACGAAAACGTACCGTTTCCAAAATAATCAGAATTTTATTAAAACACCTAAAGTTCCCGATTTTCGAACTATTTTTCTTAATAACAGGGCCAGTTTGTGAAGAAGGATATCGATTCTAAATTATATTGAACTAAGATTATTGTTTTATCTCCCCTAATTGAAATTATTTTAAGTAGTTAATCGATAACCATAACCTAAGTCTCGACCTAAGTTGATGGTAATTGAAACAATTGTTTTTTCTATATGATTTTCAATACTCAGATTAAACAGGGGTGATAATATGGGAGAAAAACGCTATCCTTAATCACAAATTTGCCTTGTGATTGAAAAAATAGTTCGAAAATCGGCAACTTTAGGTTAGGTTTTCTCAGAAACCGTACATTTTCGCTCAACTAATGTTGGTGTCATTCGATAGTATTTGATCTACTCTATCGTGGTGTGACGTTTGATTCAATAGTTTTGGGGCACCCTATATATAGGTTTCTTCGGGGTTTTTTGAAATTTCTCGAATTTCCGTTTGGCTATAACTCCTGAAATTCTCGATCAATTCGACTGAAAATTTATATTTAGCCTTGAGTCGTTAACTTCATTGAAACAGAGCATTTAAATTCGACAAAAATCAGGACCGGGCTCAGTGAGGCTTTACTTAACTTCAAACTCATAAAAACAACGTGTATGTAGTTTTTTAATCATAATTTAAACTTTTTTGTTATCTGCATTATTATTGTCTCAAAATGAATTGATTTTTGGGTTGCGCCACCTGTTGATCATGTTTTAGAAGTAATTGTTTTGGTCAGACGCCTTTAAGGATTAGAGCACTTCATGAAAAATAGAAATTCTTAATTGATTTTTTTTTCAAAGAAATGAAATGAATGTGTTCAACAATTATACCATATTCGGTCTTCAAAATAGTCATTCACAATGATAAAATGTTTCAAAATTGATAATGCACAAATATGGATGGAAAAACTACGCTATCTTCAAACTAAATATTAAAACTTGATCTTCAGAATTAATCTATTTTTCTTTGGACAACTAGTTGTGTGAATGAAAACAAAGAAAGAAATCGCGGGGTGTCAGATCTGGAGATCTAGCAGTCCAATGTTGGGGTCCTACCCTTCTAATGAAATGACCTGAAATACTGATAAATACTTTTGCTAGTGCATGAATCTCATCAATGTTTCAATAACAAATTGTAATAAGACCAGACCAATCCATAGATTTCCATAGATCCAATAATGAATATAACGGAATAAGTGAAGAACTCGAAAGTGCATTTATCATACTTATTCGAAGTGCCAATCATTACCTTCACTAAAAGACCAAATGAGGTGAATATCAATTCGGAAAATTACTTCAGGTCCACGTTGTCCATAAAAAGCGATTCATTCGGAAGATATCAAGTTATAATTATTATTTTCATGATAGCGTAGTTTTTTATTGCTATTTTTGTTCATTATCAATAATAAAGCTTATTATCACTGTGAATGATTTATCTGAATAACCAGATATGCTAAAATATCAAAAACGAAAAAATTCAGTTGAACATTTCCAATTCCATTTTTAGATTTCCACATCTGATTGGCGATCATATTCATACCATTAATTATTATGAAGTAAAAGTCAATATGCTGCGCTGGTTTTTTCTAGAGGCATTTCACCACCAAACAATTATTCATTAAAAATTATCCACTGATAAAGCATACCAAACTTTCATTGATTTTGAGAAAATAAATGCAGATACCTGAAAAATTGAAAATTATGACGAAAAAAACTACAAACAGAGTGTTTTGCATGAGTTTAAGTTTGAATATATATAGCCTCAATGAGTCCGGTCCTGTGTTCGTCAACTTTTAATGTTCTGTTTTATTGAAACTTACAAGCTTAAGCGGATAATGAGTTTTTAGCCGAATACAACTAAATTATTTGGAGTTATAGCTGAACGAAAATTCGGGAAATTTGAATAAACTCCTCTGTCTATCGGAAACGGAATGCCCAAGACACACATATGAGGTGTTTTTGAACTCAGCTCAATGCCCTCTATTCACGGTTTTCGTTTGTCCGTTTACTTGTGAAACACCCTGTGTACTGAAAAATCGCAAAAGACTCCTCGAGCAATTAAGAAATGCCATTAAATCAAGGAGTTTCTTTTGATGCGCTATGATGGAAAATGTCAATATCCAGTTATTATTATTATTTATATAATTATATCTCGAAAACCAAGGCACTTTTACCAAACGTAAAATATATTTATCTGAAGCGCCATAGAGTCCTCTACCCGCAGGATCCATATTATCCATTCATTACGCCACACCCTGTATAATTATTATCATTATATCAATGTATTGAAAATAAACAGACATGAATACGAGCCAGTTGTTTTGTGAGGTGAAGCTCCTCTTGCTTCAAACTTCTTCTAATTATTTTGACTACCATTCACGCAAGATGATTTTTGTTGAAGAATTCAACATTCTTGTAATTATCCGTTCATTTCTTCAAGAGATACCCATTCCCTACCACCTTTGATTATTCAACTCCATGCTATCACTGCATCAGATGCATTTCATCTTCGGGTTGATTTTTTTGAATTCTACAATTGATGTAACGTCTTCACCCTCCAGCCAAAGAAGATAAACAACAGTAACTCTCCTCAAGCTACTGATCACTGGTATTTTCCATATAAATAAATAGATTTGGTATGTCTTCAATCAGTTTGTATAAACGTCAATTATGTTCGTTACATATTTTCGACTTAATATTTACCCAAGTGATTTGACATTGTGATGAAATACGTAATTACTGAAAGTCTCACGTAGAACGGACTACGTAGCACTGATTTAAAACTCAAAAATGTTTTGACAAGCGTCTTAACGCAACATTTAGTACCATACAGTGTGAAAGGTATCCAATTTCCACGGCCAATCCAGTGCTAAAATGAAAGTGAATGAAGTATAGAAGCTGAAAGTAAAACGTATATCTTTATTGATTCATTCGGGAAAAATATTTATATGGAGTTCCTAATGTCGTGAATATAATGCCCAAAAATTAGACTACTATTTCATACCAGAACAAATTCGGTAAAATTGTCTTTTGAATTAATCTTATATGTCACGAAAAATTTTATTTTCATGCACCATTCATTTTGGGACCTATATGTTATTAAACTCCCCTATCGAACGAAGTATCGTAGACATAAGCATATTTATTCAAAACTGTCCAAATTCATTTACAATGAGATCACGAACCTTATCAATCAATTATCAGCGTATGAAGTTTATTAATATAAGTATCGTTCTCGAACTATTTACAGGTTTCAATATGTGTGAAGGAATCGGAAGAGCAGCTGTATTCTATATATGAGTAGAATTCGAGCTGTCTTACTTTCTGTCCTCCTAAAATCTGGCAACGTTGCGGGAGGTGAGAGCGCACTACTAATAAGAAATATATGCGGAGGTAGTAAGGTCTGATTCGTTTGGAGAAAAATTTTTCGATAAAAATCTTTTCCCCTCTTTAGGTACCCCTGTTATTTACCTTCCCCTCTACATATATAAACAAAAATTATTCCAATTATATTACTCCTTCACCCGGAGGTCAGGTCGCCCAATGAACTTAACGGAGGTAACAACGCACTACGGGTTCATATATATATATATATATATATATATATATATATATATATATATATATATATATATATATATATATATATATATATATATATATATATATATATATATATATATATATATATATATATATGAGTTTTTGTAGAGTACCTAATTCCCTACATAAAAATATATAGCTCAATAGAATCCGTCCATTGGTTTGCGAACTGGAATTTTTTAACCAGAAATGAATTTTTTTCACCTGCTATTAGTAGGGAAAATAGAAATGAGCGATGAGCGACCTCTAAATAATAATATTTTCGGCTAATATTTTCACAGACGTCATTTTTCAATGCCCCGAAGATAATTAGGGGTGTGTTTCTCGAAAAAAAAGAAAGTTGATTTTTTTGAATCAGTCTAATATATATATTTTAATTATATATTATATATATATATATATATATATATATATATATATATATATATATATATATATATATATATATATATATATATATATATATATATATATATATGTTAGCAAATGTTAATTTGACCCCCCTTAAAATATACTGATAATGTCCGACGACGAATGTCGAAGGAAGAATAAGAGTATAGAACCTATGCTCTGTGAACTCTGTGCTCCAATGTTACCTGCTCTCTCTTTGGCACAGGCCGAACAGACTATTACTTGAACTATCTTGTCGGGCGATACGCTTTGTACCTGACCCTGTGTTAGAGCACCTCCACGTGCTAGATAACCGACCGCCATCTTACTTTGTGAATAAAAAGTACCAACCACGTGTTTTACTTTATTCTAACATCAGAAGTGGGATTAAATTTCTTCTTTCGAGACAAGAAATTGAGGATCCTATTTTGTGAGTGAAAATTGTTTGTGTTTTGTGAGAATCTACAAGAATAAGAAAAAATGGACCAGCAAAATCTCAACAAAGCTCCCGAAGAAAGTGAAGCCATTTCGGTAATGCGGATAATGGAGAACCAGGCCCAACTTCAAATGAAGATGATGGAGTTGCTAGCCAACATGTTTAGTTTAAGGAACGACACCGACCACGTGGTGACCGCATAATTATCGTTAGCCCAGTTTGACCCCGACGATACATCCTTTTCAACCAAGGAGTGGAGTGAGGAAGTTGATCAAATTAAATTCGTAAACAGGTACGTCTGATACTGTTGTGGGCAAGCCCTGAAAGGCCGTGCAGCCAAAATTTATCAAAATTGGAAACCGATAGTTAGAAATTGGTCAACATTTTCTAGGAATTTAGAGATAGCGTTCCCTGAGAAAGGAACTCAGGCCACGAGGCTTAAAGCTAGCATGTTGATAAGTAGTGCAAATTTTAGTTCGTTAGTAGAGTATGCTCATGCCAAGTTGAATTTGATCAGGAAACTTTGTGAAAAGTTTCCGTGGGAAATAGTGTTGAGCTTGATAGCACATGATATCACAAATGTAGAAGTTTAGAATAGATTATTAGTGCAAGAATCTAAGAATGAAATGCAGCAGCTGAAATTGCCTTCTTCATAGGATTTCGACGCTCCATATTAGTGGATAATAGTAGAAAACTAGAAAAATGAAGCAGCTACTGAAAACAGAATCAGACAAAACCTTTCATGGGAATTGTAGGAACTGTGGAAAATTTAGGCATAGAAAGTTAGATTATTGTAAAGAAACGTTGTTTTAATTCTAATCCAGAAAATTCCAGTCTTGAATGTAATTTCTGTGATAGAAAGGGACATACTGAAGATTTTTATTTTGTTAAGAAAAAGAGAGAAACAAGTTCAGTTAAACTTTAGTTACCCATTGTTCGTAACAATCAATTAGCACATTAGATTTGAATCTAGACTTGTCAGGATTGGACGAGCGATTAGTGAAGTATTGAATAAATCGAATGTTGTCAAATAACAAAAATATCAAGCATGTCGACTAACTTAGTCGAAACATACCTAGTGGAAATAAGATACTGGCGCTTTGTTATGTTTCAGGAAAATCAAAATCAATTGCAAAAGTTTGATCTGTTTTGTACGTGAATTCTTATGAAGATTTACACAAGACAAGCGCTCTCAAGAATGTAAAATGTTCCCGTTGAGCAATCCAGGAGTATAGTATAACGCTGGCAGGTCTCGAACATCAGGTTAGGTTACCGATTGATGTTAATCAGAAAATTTCCATGAAGGTGACATCTATCGAATGAAGAAAAACTGAAGCCAACATTTATTGGACCTTTCGAAGTGCAAGCAGTCCTACCAAACGATCTATATGCCTTGAGAAGAGTAGGAGTCCAGAATAGAACCAATGAGATCTTGGCCTAAAGAAAGCAAATAGTGATGAGTGAGTGCTAGTTTCAATGATGCGCCATGATGAAGTGAAAAATTCTCATGTCCATCAGATTTTATGTTCTATACTGTTCCCTATGAGATTCTTATTGTTATGTTATGATCCATTGTATTGTCTCATGTTCATTTTATGTTGAATGTTTTCCAAAGCACTTGAAATTCCATGATAAGTTTTCGGTACTTTAAATACGAATATGTAAAATTGACTAGTAAGGCCCAGACGGGATGTCGCTAGTGCCCCTAACTCTGTGCAATTGAGAAGTAAGGTCCGGACGGGAGTCCCTAGTTGAGGCTAACCTCTGTTCAATTTCACAGTTGTGATATTGACAAGTAAGGCCTAGACGGGAGGTCGCTAGTGAGGCTAACTTCTGTGCAATTGACAAGTAAGGTCCGGACGGGAGTCCCTAGTAGAGGCTAACTTCTGTGTAATTTTACAGTATTGATATTGACAAGTAAGGCCCAGACGGGATGTCGCTAGTGAGGCTAACTCTGTGCAATTGACAAGTAAGGCCCGGACGGGAGTCCCTAGTAGAGGATAACTTCTGTGCAATGTCACAAACCTAATTTAACAGTTTATATGTTGTAAATGACAATTTTATCAACTTTTGAAATTCCAAGTGTTTTGCTGACCTGATCTGTAAACAGTAAGCGGTGGTGGTTTTTTTCTCGCTTGGCTCTTTTTTCCACCTATAATAATGCCGCAGCGCGAGCCAGCGCATCAAACAGAGCCATGTACACAAAGATTCAACTGTTTTATGTTTACAAGCTCCCTTTAACAATGTTGTTTGATATTAAGATATTGTTTATGCCTACTAAGTGAAACGAGGACGTTTCAGTGGTCAGTATGGCCGTGTTAGCAAATGTTAATTTGACCCCCCTTAAAATATACTGATAATGTCCGACGACGAATGTCGAAGGAAGAATAAGAGTATAGAACCTATGCTCTGTGAACTCTGTGCTCCAATGTTACCTGCTCTCTCTTTGGCACAGGCCGAACAGACTATTACTTGAACTATCTTGTCGGGCGATACGCTTTGTACCTGACCCTGTGTTAGAGCACCTCCACGTGCTAGATAACCGACCGCCATCTTACTTTGTGAATAAAAAGTACCAACCACGTGTTTTACTTTATTCTAACATATATATATATATATATATATATATATATATATATATATATATATATATATATATATATATATATATATATATATATATATATATATATATATATATATGAGGTGAGAGCGTTAAACGAGTTACTATTTTGGAGGTGGTATTAACACTTTATAACTATATATATATATATATATATATATATATATATATAGTTATAAAGTGTTAATACCACCTCCAAAATAGTAACTCGTTTAACGCTCTCACCTCATATATATCGATGTCACCTCCGAAATCGGAGGTGACAACGTTTTGCCTTGTTTTTTAGCTTGTTAGATTCAGGAGGCTTCAGGGACCAACATATCAAAAAATCGTTTTGAGGTCACAACGCACCCCCTTTATGTACTGAACAATCTTTTAGTTCGAGTGTATATCACTGGCGCTAGTGTGCTGAGCTGTATATCGGAGAATTACTCTGAAAGACTCTTTGCTCGTTTGCACCTCCGAAAATGGCAACGTTGTACTGTGCAAGCAGATGTAGACAGGCGGAATATCAGTATACGGAGGAATTAAGTAATGAGAGGCGCAGCGCGTTTTCTCCTCCATTATTGCAAGCCAGGCGGCATATCTCAACGATTTTTTATCGCATTCCTTTGTAGGGGAAAGAATCACGTGAAAGAGAACCAATCTTGGCTCTCTCGAATGGGATTATGACTGTTTATATTTCATCGTGCGTATATCTATGAATCCGTTGAACTTCTTTCATCTCAAGCTTACACTATAATTCTGAATTTGGCGAACTATTTCATTACCTATCTGAAAACGAATCGATTTGAATCTTGTCCATAATGATATTTCTTCTCTCTATGGAAATGATCCATATAGATAATACTACCTATTAGTATAACGAATAATCAGTATTGTATCATTGCATATAATAAAATAACCTGTTCAGAGAGAAACATTTTTTGGATAAGAAAATTCAGATGTTAATGGTGATGAATATTCAAGGACAATGAGCCAATCCGAAAATTTTCATTTCAGAATCAGGAGAAAAAAATGCTACAAATTTCACAATATCACACAAATGAACAACGTCGGCTAAATCGAATGTTTGACATTGTGTTATTTCAAATGAAACGCTCTTTATATTTTTCTTGAATCAGATTTCTCAAAGATTTTGAGGAATCCTTTGCTCAGAAACATCTCCTTTATTATCGATTATGTTTAAATATTGGATTTTCCCAAAAATTTTAAGAGCTTGTAGCATCTCTCTGGTTTAAATATTTCAGTGATGTATCATAAAGAAAATTACCAATTATATCGAAACAAGTAAGATTTAATGAAGAATTCGCCAAAACAGATTTGCATTTTTCGATAGATCATACAGGGTGTAAGGGAAAAAATAAACAATATTGAAGTCTTTGGAAGGCCTCGAGTCAACATATTTTGAAATTGCAACCATATTTTTGTCAAGATATAATGAATCTTCATAATGAAGTTAATAATATAGATACATACTCGGATACATATGATTGAGATACAGATGATTGATTAACTTCTACTATCTAGAATAAAAAGGTACATAGATAAAATATAGCTATATACAGGATATCTGTAAACAAATGCGAAGGAATAAGGGAGATGATTCCTTAATGAAAATAAGCGGGGGTATTTCCTGTAAATTTTCCAAATCGACAGACCTTCCAAGATACAGCCTTTGGAAGGCGATGACGAGTTTACAGTTTTTAATTTTTTTCACAGGTTCTAAAAAACACTGAGTCATAAAACTATACATATTATGAAGCACTGAGTAGATTGTTACCAGTTTCAACTTCGGCAAGCTCGTAGTTTAGGCGGTAAATTGCTATCGATTTTTTCAATGTGTCTCTCCCTTAAATTCAAAAATTCCTGTGAAAATGTTGAAATTTGAGTTATTATGCTATTGTCATAGAAGTATACGAAACTAGCAGGTCGGGGGATCCAAGATTTCGGGCCGATTCACCTTGAAAAAACATAATAAAATGAATTTCGTGAATACCTACCGAGGCTGAAAACCACTATTCTCCGCTATAAAAAATTAGTATTATTCCAATAATATACCGACTTAATGAATGCTACGTTGCTATTACTATAAGGCCCGGTTGTTCAGTTCAGGATGAGGCAGAGATTTAAGATGATCCTAGATAATCTGACAGAACTGAACTGAAATGTCAAAATCAATCTAGGATAAACTTTAATCCCGAACTGAACAACTGCTATACATGTAGAGTTTCGGATTTTGCGAGAATCTACTGCTTTTTCTTCAAAACAACAACTGCGCTGAAGGAAATGTGATTGACTGTTATCTATATCATTTACATCATTATTTGCCGAACTTCAAAGTTCTGAATGAATTAAAATCTAAACTTGAAAATATACGAGATAATTTTCGCAAGAATTTCAATGAAATCTGAAAATTTTCATCATTCTGGAGCATTCTGGACATCAATAATTCTCGAATCATCCATGCAATAAATTCAATTTTATCCAATATAACACGCAAAACGAAATGTTATTCGAACTCGGCATCTTGAGCAATTCGTTCCTAAAAAGCCCGAATCAGGTAGAAAATTTTGAACCCTTCATATCAGCGAACACGTGTTTTGCAGTAAACAGATGCCGATTTCGTTTTCAACGGGCCATGTAACTAGGGTCGGCGTTGGGTGAAAGGATGAACGGTTCTTACAACAAGAAGAATTTGAATTTTCATATGACGGTGAGGGCATTCGTTTTAAAATTTTCAGAGTACAAGGAGTATACAGGGTGTTTCACGAGTAAACAGACAAATGAAAACCGCGAATAGAGGGCATTGAGCTGAGTTCAGAATCATACCATATACAAGGTGTTCCAAACTAGTGAATCAAACGTCACACCACGATAGAGTAAACCAAATATTATCGAATGACACCAACATTAGTTCGACGAAAATGTACCGTTTCCAAAATAATCAGAATTTTATTAAAATACATAAAGTTGCCGATTTTCGAACTATTTTTCTTAATAACAGGGCCAGTTTGTGAAAAAGGATATCGATTTTAAATTATATTGAAGTAATATTATTGTTTCATCTCCCCTAATTGAAATTATTTTAAGTAGTTAATCGATAACCATAACCTAAGTAAATGTAAATTAAAACAATTGTTTTTTCTACATGATTTTTAATACTCAGAATAAACAGGGGTGATAATATGGGAGAAAAACGCTATCCTTAATAACAAATTGGCCTTGTGACTGAAAAAATAGTTCGAAAATCGGCAACTTTAGGTTAGGTTTTTTTAGAAACGGTACATTTTCGCTCAACTAATGTTGGTGTCATTCGATAGTATTTGATCTACTCTATCGTGGTGTGACGTTTGATTCAATAGTTTTGGGGCACCCTATATATAGGTTTCTTCGGGGTTTTTTGAAATTTCTCGAATTTCCGTTTGGCTATAACTCCTGAAATTCTGATCAAGTCGACTGAAAATTTATAATTAGCTTTGAGTTGTTAATTTCATTGAAACAGAGCATTAAAATTCGACAAAAATCTGGACCGGGCTCGATGAGGCTTTACTTAACTTCAAACTCATAAAAACACCGTGTATGTAGTTTTTTAATCATAATTTCAACTTTTTTGTTATCTGCATTATTATTGTCTCAAAATGAATTGATTTTTGGGTTGCCCCACCTGTTGATCATGTTCTAGAAATAATTGTTTTGGTCAGACGCCTCTAAGGAATAGAGCACTTCATGAAAATGTATTTAGAAATCCTTAATTGATTTTTTTTCGAAGAATATTCTGTTGAATGTGTTCAACAATTATACCATATTCGGTCTTCAAAATACTCTTTCACAAGGATAAAATGTTTCAAAATTGATGATACCCAAATATGGATCGAAAAACTACGCTATCTTGAAACTAAAAATTAAAACTTGATCTTCAGAATGAATCTATTTTTCTATGGACAACTAGTTGTGTGAATAAAAACAAAGAAAGAAATCGCGGGGTGTCAGATCTGGAGATCTAGCAGTCCAATATTGTGGTCCTACCCTTCTAATAAAATGACCTGAAATACTGATAAATACTTTTGCTGGTGCATGAATATCATCAATGTTTCAATAACAAATTGTAATAAGACCAGAACAATCCATAGATTTCCATAGATCCAATAATGACTATAACGGAATCAGTAAAGTATTCGAAAGTGCATTTATCACACTTATTCGAAGTGCCAATCATTACCTTCACTAAAAGACCAAATGAGGTGAAAATCAGTTCGGAAAATTACTTCAGTTCCACGTTGTCCATAAAAAGCGATTCATATTCGGAAGATATCGAATTATAATTATTATTTTCATGATCATGATAGGGTAGTTTTTTCTATTTTTGTTTATTATCAATAATAAAGCTTATTATCACTGTTAATCACTTATCTGAATAACCAGATATGCTATAAATATCAAAAACAAATGCAAGACATATATTGAGAACGAAAAAATTCAGTTGAACATTTCCAATTCCATTTTTAGATTTCCTCAGTTGATTGGCGATCATATTCATCCCATTAATTAATGTGAAGTAAAAGTCAATATGCAGAGCTGTTTTTTCCAGACATTTAACGATCAAACAATTATTCATTAGAAATAATCTGAAAAGGCATACCAAAGTTTCATTGATTTTGAGAAAATCAATGAAGATACCTGAAAAATTCAAAATTATGACGAGAAAAACTACAAACAGAGTGTTTTGCATGAGTTTAAATTTGAATATATCCTCAATGAGTCCGGTCCTGTGTTCGTCAACTTTTAATGTTCTGTTTTATTGAAACTTACAAGCTTAAGCGGATAATGAATTTTTAGCCGAATCCAACTAAAATATTTGGAGTTATGGCCGAACAAAAATTAGGGAAATTTGAATAAACTCCTCTCTATATCGGAAACGGAATGCCTAAGACACACATATGAGGTGTTTTTGAACTGAGCTCAATGCCCTCTATTCACGGTTTTCGTTTGTCCGTTTACTTGTGAAACACCCTGTGTACTGAAAAATTTCAAAAGACTCCTCGAGCAATTAAGAAATGCCATTAAATCAAGGAGTTTCTTTTGAACCGCTATGATGAAAAATGTCAATATCCAGTTATTATTATTATTTGGGGTGATTCATCGAAAATCCCCAATATCTCGAAAACCAAGGCACTTTTGCCAAACGTAAAATATATTTATTTGAACCCCCATAGAGTACTCTACCCGCAGGCTCCATATTATCCATTCATTACGCCACACCCTGTATAATTATTATTATTATATCAATGTACTGAAAATAAACAGACATGAATACTAGGCAGTTGTTTTGTTTGAAGGTGAAGCTCCTGTTGCTTCAAACTTCTTTCAATTATTTTGACTACCATTCACGCAAGATGATTTTTGTTGAGGAATTCAACATTCTCGTAATTATCCGTTCATTTCTTCAAGAGATACCCATTCCCTACCACCTATGAGTATTCAATTCAATGCTAACACTGCATCAAATGCATTTCATCCTCGGGTTGATTTTTTTGAATTCTACAACTGATGTAACGTCTTCAGCCCCCAGCCAAAGAAAATAAACAACAGTAACTCTCCTCAAGCTACTGATTACTTCTATTTTCCATGTAAATAAATAGATTTGGTATGTCTTCAATCAGTTTGTATAAATGTCAATTATGTTCGTTACATATTTTCGACGCAATATTTTCCGAAGTGATTTGACATTGTGATGAAATACGTAATTACTGAGAGTCTCACGTAGAACGGACTACGTAGCATTTATTTAAAACTCAAAAATGTTTTGACAAGCGTCTTAACCCAACATTTTCGTACCATACAGAGTGAAAGGTATTCAATTTCCATGGCCACTCCTGTGCTAAAATGAAAGTGAATGAAGTATAGAAGCTGAAAGTGAAACGTATATCTTTGTTGATTCATTCGGGAAAAACATTTCAATGGAGTTCCTCATGTCGTGAATATAATGCCCAAAATTTAGATAACTATTTCATACCAGAACAAATTCGGTAAAATTGTCTTTGGAATTAATCTCATATGTAACGAAAAATTTCATTGTCATTTATCATTCATTTTAGGACCTATACGGTATTAAACTCCCCTATCGGACGAAGTATCGTAGACATAGCATACTTATTCAAAACTGTTGATATTCATGAAGAAAAGATAATAATTTCTGTCCAAATTCATTTACTCCGAATCCTTATCAATCAATTATTAGCGTATGAAGTTTATTAATATCAGTATCGTTCTCGAACTATTTACAGGTTTCAGTATGTGTGAATGAATCGGAAGAGCAGCTGTATATGAGTAGAATTCAAGCTGCCCTACTTTCTGTCCTCCTCAAATCTGACAACGTTGCGGGAGGTGAGAGCGCACTACTAATAAAAAATATATGCGGAGGTAGTAAGGTCTGATTCGTTTAAAGAAAAATTTTTCAATGAAAATCTTTTCCCCTCTTTAGGTACCCCTGTTATTTACCTTCCCCTCTACATATATAAGCAAAAATTATTCCAATTAAAAAACTCCTTCACCCGGAGGTCAGGTCGCCCAACTTAACGGAGGTAACAACGAACTACGGGTTCATATATATATATATATATATATATATATATATATATATATAAATGTTTAATTTGGCTTCACAGAACAACTGTTCAACTGATCCATCACATATATTAATTGTATGATTTAACTGATTCATTCAGTTGAATGGAATTTATATATACCTTAAGATTTCTATAAACAACTTGTTTTTTTTCCACATCACCAATTTTGTTCAAATTTTTTCTCCAAGCCTGATCTACATGCCATGAACACAGTAATCGTCTCTTCACAGAACCCATGACAGCTTTCCATGCATTATAAAAAACATTAGTTATGTCAGTCATAAATGTGTTAGCTTCAAGTGCACCAATTTTAGACTTGATACTTTTGAAAAAAATTTCAAACACCAAAGTTTCTTTGCGGTTAGTTAGCATGCAAGCCCCTGGAAAACCTTCACCAAAATTGTCTACAACCATTACAGTAGTTAATTCAAAATCATAGCCATTTAAGCCATGGGTACTATCTATGGCAATGATGTTTTTACAAAAATACAAAAAGAAGGAATACTGTATAAAAAGATATACAGTACTCCAAGCGCCTAACCGGACGCATCGGAAGAATGAAATATTAATGAACTTGGGAGCCATGAACTGTTGTAGGAGTCTGCAGAGAAAGTGAGGTTTGGTTCAGTCTTTGCGTGACAGGTGGCGTATCGTGATGAGATATCTCAAAGCGGCGTCCCAAGATCGCATAAGACCACCATCCTCCGATCGAGAGATTCAGTGCTATACTGTACTGACGAGGGAAAATGATCCCGAAACCGGTCTACAGTTGCACTTGAATTTTTTCGACTTCTCTGGGATTTCCTGATAGTTCATGACTAACTCACGTTATTGGAACGACAATTCCTTCGGAATTGTTGATTCCATTAATATTTCAATGATGTTTTTGCCATATTCTATCAACATTTCCTTTTGGGAATTATTCATCATTATTAGGCAAAAATCATTGATACTCAAAATTTCATCACTTTCACCTTGTGGCTTGTAAAATAAAATTGGGTTGTTTTCATCAGCTTGACATTCTTTTACAAATATTTCAACACTTATGGCGTCATTTTTATGACGAACCCCTTCTTGAATTTGTATATTGAAAGATGTTTTTATATTATTAATATCTTTTCTGGTGGCTTAATTGACCTTCAATTTCATCTCTATTTTCATCAATTATTCTGCAAAATAATTCAGAACAGTTATACAAAATCAGAATATTAGATACTCATTACAAACCTTGATTTATTGACACCAATGGCCAACTTCTTTGCAATATTAGACCGAAAATTTTGGGTTAATCTCAGATGTTTCACTTCTATTGTGTGACCATAATGAAATTTAGAATGAGTCATTGAACATTTACCATCTTCAAATTGTATTAATTTAATATAGCTAGTACAAGCTGTATTCATTTTACAGTATCCTTGACTCTTCAGTTGTCTTTTTCTTACACAATTTATTCGACGCAGCTTTCCTGAAAAATCAATTAGAAAATAGAAAATTCAGCAGGACCTCTTTATTCCGAACTCCAAAAATTTACCCCCTGTTCGGATTAGTGGAGCGTTCAGATTACAGTATATAGGATTTATAAGGCATTTTTTATGACTCTTATGGAATTTCAGATGTATTTTCATCTATAAACACTACATTCATTAAACTTTTTCAAAGAATTCCAAAATTTTAGTTTGTCGGAAGGTATTTAATGACAAATAAAAGCCTTGTCTCGCAACTGCGACTTACATAAAAGAATTTCTACTCACTCGAGGTTCAGTGCGCAACAAGCGACAAACGACAAAAAACGCGTGTGGTCCGTTCGGATTAGAGGGGTCCTGCTGTATGTGAACCATTGAACTAAGAACCATTGAACTAAAGAAGGAAATGGAAGGGACTCTCGGGTCAGCAAAAGTGAGGCCGACTGAAATAGACAATTGGATGTATATCTTTCTCTCTCTGTACTTGCGCAAGGAGAGATAACCTATTAAAGTTTGAATTTAAATTTTTGACGTTTCGTTTTTCTGATTTGAATCGTATTTTTTATCAAATCAGGACGTTTTCTGAGTTGATTATGCGATCATAGATAACCTATATGCGATGTGAATTATATTTTTCATAGTAGTGTAGAAGGAATTTAATATTTTTTTTGCCAAATACCTGCACCAATGAGATGGGGATATCTGAAATTTTGGACTCGTTTCTCGAACTGTGATGATTGGAATCATATTTTTCATCAATTCAAGACGTTTTCCGAGTCAATTTTGCGATGTTGATCATATTTTTCAGAACGGTTCAGACGGAATTTAATAAGTCTTTTTTTGTATGAAAAGAACAGAAATTTGTTCATTTTAACTAGATTAGTATATTGTGAAAGAATATAATCATGTGAAATTCATCAAGGTTCTAATCTACATGTTGAACATACATATTTTCCTTCTACTATACTGAATTTTAAGTTAATTAAGGAGCGTTGTCCAAAAAAAAACAAGTGTCAATTCTTTCTATATTTTTATTATATACAATATATATAATAGTTTACATATATCTTCAGTAATAGTCTACAATGAAAAAAAAAATTATTGATTTCAAATAATTTAAATTCACTCGAAAACTTACATGCGCTCTGCTTCTCATCGGATTAGATTAGATTAGATGGATCTTCGTTTGCAATTAATATTACAAATGGTGTCGACAGTAATAAACAAATATAAAATATCACAGTGGTAACAACATGCATACAAACACAATAAAAATAAAAAAAAATCCTCATCACATATTCTCTCTGGATAAGAACTCTTCTATAGAATATATAGTTTCATTTAAAAGCAACCTTTTCACTTCTCTCTTAAAGTTCATCAATGACTTGTCATGAAACTCAGAAGGAAGTTTATTATATAGTTTGGGGCCCCAGAAGTCCATGCCTGGTCTATGCGCTTCAGATGGTGCACTGGAATCTGCAAGGAGTCTTTATTTCTTGTTTCATATGCATGATTTATAGAATTGGTCGGAAAGTTCTTCCACTTCTGATGCACATAACACAGTGAGTTGTATATGAAGAGTGATGGAACTGTAAGTATTCCATGATCCTTGAATGTCTTGGGATATTATTGAATACACTTGGTACAGCATCAAGTTTCAATATTTTTCTTGTATAATGAAGGTCTTCACATATTCTACTATACTTTGAGGGATACCAATTTTCCCTTCCTACGGCAGTAATCCAAAGTACCAAAATATCTGGGCGTTTAAAAGGAAACCTAAAATAAAGTAATATATAATGCTTTTGAAGTCACAAAAAAGGATCTCATAATGAAAATATTTAAAATAGACCTACCTGTGGAAACTCTTTGTCTCATTTTTGTTTTGCTCATTGGAGCATCCTTTAGCAACTTGTTACAACCATCGTTGTAACAAGATTCTGAAATTTACCAATTTTGCGTGACTGCAAACAGTACTGATGTTGATGGGGACAACAATGATGTGAGAAACACAAAAACCTATAAAATACTTTCTCTAAAACTTTATACCACAAATTCACAAACAACTTCAATTCTGAAGATTACTTACTCAGAGGACAGTTAAAATCGAAAGAGGTCTCTTCAGACAGTTTCAACCCTTTTAATTTCTTCGGGTGGCCAGGTAAAGGTAATCTGTCTCTTCACTAGATCCATATTTCTCAGAAACCGAAAATCCAGATACTTAAAGGTTTTCGAGTGGGATTCCCCGATTCATTTGAGTTTTTTCAAGTTTCAAGCGAATATTAATCGTGAGTTTTAGCATTCTGAACACTTTTAGTTCTCGTTTCCAATTGAACACAACAGAAATCATCCCAAAAACTAATTTAAACTGAGTAATCAACAAAACCGTCAGCTGATTGATGTAAACAAAACATCTAAAAGAGAGAGAAGGGATACCCACCAATAGTCTTTCTCACTCCCACACTTTTGGACACACTTTCTGCCGATTTGCTGAACTGCGGGTCCCTTCCATTTCTTTCTTTAGTTCAATGATGTGAACGATATTCATATTACTTACCACTTCAATGACAATTAAAATATGTGATAATCGTCGCATTATTACTTTTCACGAACTTTTTCAAATACTTAGTAGCAGATTTTGCTTCAAATTCTTTCAACCATATCTTGAACTCTGAAAAATTGTTATTTCATATATTCGTGAAATGCAGAGATAACATCTTACCATTAAAAGAATCAAAGTTCAACATTCCTTCTTGCATGTCGAAGAGATGATTATTTTTTAAATGTGATCGAAGCTCATAGTTAAATCTAAACGAAATGTTGCAGCCTTCTAAACAATTGAATAGATGCACATTTGCATCGTGACTTTTCATAATCTTTTGATCTATCCCATATTTTTCTCTTACATGCCTATTCAAAGAAGACTGTGAGACGTAATTATTACCACAATGATCACAAACTAGAGACATATTATATTAATCAATAACGTGTACGAAAAGTACAAAAAAGGATCTCTGATTCTTATATTCAAATGAAAATAAAAAAAGCACCAGAAGCTCACAAGTCTCTGCTCAGTCTGCATAGACAAACTCAGTCAGGCTGCTCACAGGCTGTCAGAAATGGACAGTTGACATTTGACAATTAAGGAATGAGAAGTAGACGTGGCAACGTCGGTACGGGTATGAGCATTTAGCTCCTCGTCCCGTCCGGGCCTTACTTGTCAATGTCAAATTACACAGAGGTTAGCCTCAACTAGCGACTTCCGTCCAGGACAACTTGTCAATTTTACATATTCGTATTTAAAGTACCGAAAACTTATCATGAAGTTTCAAGTGCTTTTGAAAACATTCAACATGAGACGATACAATGAATTATAACATAACAATAAGAATCTCATAAGGAACAGTATAGAACATCTGATGGACATGAGAATATTTCACTTCACCATGGCACATCATTGAAACTAGCACCCACTAATCACTATTTGCTTTTTTTTAGACCAAGGTCTCATTGGTTCTTGGCCGGATATAGTTCTATTCTGGCCTCCTACTCTTCTCAAGGTATATAGATCGTTTGGTAGGACTGCTTGCACTTTGAAAGGTCCAATAATAGTCCGGGAGGCAGGGGCTTTTTTTTCAAGGAATTTCATCCCGGTTGAATTTAATACTGTAGGTTGTAGTCACATCGCAAGTGACGAAACCGACCGTCAGCTTCAATACCATCGGTGGGTGCGGGCGTGGGAAGCGGCGGAACGGCGGAAAAAATGCAAAATTTCAAGTGATTTTATCCCGGCTGAAACTTTTTATATATAATATTAATGTCGATTGGAAACAACATATTGAAGTCAGCCGATAGGCGGAGGGTGGAAAATACGTCAGTCGAGCGCGAGAACTGGGGAAAAAAATTTGAAAATCAAGTGATTTCATCCCAAATGAAAACACCTCCATATGATTTCTTACATATATGTAAATATAAAAATGACCGTCACCTGCGTGTCTAGCGGGGGAAAGACTGTCAGAGCAAAAATGTATGAGCGCGCTCATGCGAAACTTTTTATATATAATATTAATGTCGATTGGAAACAACATATTGAAGTCAGCCGATAGGCGGAGGGTAGAAAATACGTCAGTCGAGCGCGAGAACTGGGGAAAAAAATTTGAAAATCAAGTGATTTCATCCCAAATGAAAATACCTCCATATGATTTCTTACATATATGTAAATATAAAAATGACCGTCACCTGCGTGTCTAGCGGGGGAAAGACTGTCAGAGCAACAATGTATGAGCGCGCTCATGCATTTATACGGCGCGCGGAATTTTCAATGATCTGACTGATGACTTTTTTCTCATTAGTTAATCAGCCTACGGATATTTTAACATCAATATTTATTAAAAATATGATTTCGATCAATATCGAACGGGTTTGTTGCGATTCACCCGTGATACATGTAGGTAAAGCAGCAACATCATATAACATACTTAATTATAGTATAGTATAGTATAGTATAGTATAGTATAGTATAGTATAGTATAGTATAGTATAGTATAGTATAGTATAGTATAGTATAGTATATTTATTTCATTTCTACAATTAATCTACATATCACAGATATGTCAAAATGAAATAGAAACATGTCAAAGCAACAACAACAACAAAAAATATCTCAGGAGCAATTTTTCTTTTTACAAAATTCTCTAAATTGTTCCAAGTTATAAGGTTCACACTGAAGTATGTAGCTGTAGCTGTGAATCCTTCTCCGAAAAAGGTCAAACTGATCGATGCCTTGCAAATTCGCTGGTAAGCCATTAAATAATTTCATCGCTGCATAATGGACACTTCTCTCCCTTAAAGTTGAGGAGTGTATGGGATAAAAGTAGGGTTCAGTTCTTCTTGTGTTATTACCATTCTTACAGTCCTCAAAGTAAAAGGTACTGGTGATTGTGGAGAAATAGAAGTAGTCCATACATGTAGAGACCATAGACTGTCAGAATGTTGTTTTTTCTAAAGTGACCCCGAGACGATTCTCTATGTCCAAGTGATAGTATAGATCTTATTTCACATATATGCAATAGGTCATTCATATTTTTATTAATTCGTTATCAACATAATCAACATTCAAAAAAATCGGTAGGCACAGGTAGATGTGCATGGCTCCAAAGGTGGATGATGTATGCCGTTCGGAAGAAATGTTGGTTCAGTTCAGCCTTACAGGGCGGGAATAACAATCCGTCAGTTTTTTTTCCAAGTTAAGTGGATTGCAATAATCTTAACTGCCGTATGCTCTATTGAATGTTAACACACGAGCAGTATTAATATCATCAAATTCTGTAAATCCATATATTCTACAAACATAGCATTCTAAGTATGTGAACAATTGATCGAGGTTGCAATTGGGAATTTGTGAAATGTCACTCACTGCTTGGATCTACGTTGGAGACTTCCGGAGAATTTCAAACGATTTTTTTTTCCTTTACGGTGAAATGCTGAGTTGAAATTGCATTCACTAAAGGCATGAAATCCTGGCAATACAGAGCACAAATTTGGACCCAATGATGCAAACAATTTGGTGACATCAATAAATGTCTTATTATTGCCGGTCCAACATGCATCGAGATTTGGACGTTCTTCTCGATAAAATTCATATTTCCCAACATAATGATCAAAATATCTGTATCAGAATATTGCATTGTTACATGAACATCAGATTTCAAGTGACAGACATGGAAAACCATATAATGTGCTGCTTCTTCGTGACCTGGACACCTTAACAATGGATCCGATGATCGTTGAACTTTACCTTGTTCAAATTCATGTTTGTGGCATTTCATATACATATGTAGTTTACGAAAACTGTTTTATTCCCAATCCACGATGCCATGTGATCCTTTAACCAATCGTCTATTAAAAATTCAACGAGCGCTTCTTTGAAATAAGGGCGGTGGGTGCGGGCGTGGGAGGCGGCGGAACTTGGGAAAAAATGAAAAATTTCAAGTGATTTTATCAGGGCTGGAATTTTCTATATGTAATATTGATGTTAATGGGAAACATAATAGTGAAGTCAGCCGATCGGCGGATGGTGGAAAATACGACAGTCGAGCGCGTGAACTTGGGAAAAAAATTTGAAAATCAAGTGATTTCATCCCGAATGGAAACACCTCAATATGATTTTCTACATATATGGAAATATAAAAATGACCATCAGCTGCGTGTCTAGCGGGGGAAAGACCGTCAGTCAGAGCAAAAATATATGAACGCGCTCATGCATTTATACGGCGCGCGGAATTTTCAATGATCTGACTGACGGTCTTTTCCCCGCTAGACACGCAGCTGACGGTCATTTTTATATTTCCATATATTCACAAATTCTAGATAATAGAAAAACATACCTACTCGTATTTGAAACACTTTCAGAATTCAATTTCGGAAAAGCATAAAAAAATGTATCGGCAATTATAAATGCATTCCTTACCTAGCACAATCATGTACATATTTAAATCCTCCATTTCCATCGGTTTCATTAGCCATAAATGAGAAAAATTTACTAATCCCAATCCCTACTTTTTTCAAATCATTTATATTCCATATTCAACTGACGTTTACCACCTATATTTTTTTACTTGTCATGTCACCCGTCTGTTATGTCATTTCATTCTCCACTTGGGCAGTCAAACGTATCAAATACATACGATTCTGACAATTTCAGCCGCCATTAAAAAGTGGAACACGTATGTCGACGTTGAAGGCTTTCTGATGGCCCCTCCCCCCCCCTTGACGTGGAGGTGCTCTAAAAAAGGGTCAAGTAAAAAGCGTACCGCTCGACAAGGTAGTTCGAGTAATTATCTTCGGCCAGAGACAACAACTCTCTGTTGTCCCTCTTTTGTCTCTTTCGTCTGTCTCTTTTGTCTGTTGTCTCTGTCTTTGGCCTATGCAAAGAGAGCAGGTTACATTAGAGCACAGAATGCACAGAGCATGGGGTCTATACTCTTATTCTTGCTAACATATATTGAATAAAATTCACTCGGCAAAAGAAACACATTTATAATCAGATTGGCGATATCCTGTTTCATTCCAGTTCCGTTGTATCCTCTTCAGGGAAATCTCCAACACAAGCTCCATGTGGAATGCTTTCAAAATATGCCTCACACTCATTAGGAACCCACTCCATGAGAGCCTGTATGTCCCTAAACTTTTCATTACTTATTTTTTTTTCTGGTTGTTCTTAATGGTCGTAGAATCTCAGGCATTGTCAAGCCTACCCGTTTATTCCTCTTCAAATTTAGTTTTTTGAAATAGTCTTCACTGAAATTGGTTTTAGAGTAAACAACACCCTCATCCTTTTTTCGCAATACTGAAGCCAAAAAGCCTCAGATATCCAAAATGGTCCTTCATCTGTGTTCCTTTTTCTTGATTCCACTCAATTTATCTCCTTCAGATGTGAAAATTTAAGAAAGTTATCCAAAGCCATTCTTTTAGTAACAAAGGGATTCCTCGACTCATAGGTCCAAATTGAATTCATTGGTTGTATCAATAGTGTTTCTCTGAACTTTTTTCCTTGCCCTCTCAATCAATAATATTGTGCTTCCCATCAACCTCCATGTGTGTGTGACCAGCAAGAAGGAACTTTTGATTCATTTATACGTATCTAAATATGGGGACTCCTTCATGCATTAACCACATGTACATGAAGACCATATTAAGGTTTCCGTTTTGTCCACTGCATTTATCCGTCCAACACTGTGAGGTTCTTAATGTTTGTCAATTCTTCACATGCCCAAGCAAACAAGCAGGAAGCCGTTTCACTCCTTCCCTTCCTCCAGTAGTCTCATCCCAAATCATGCAATGAGTTTTGTTTTCTGTTGCTTCGTATATTGTATAGTTTAGGGTCCACAGTTTTTGCAAATAAAAGCTTTGTTAATTTGTTAATGATGGTGAGGAGAGGCTCTTTTGCAGATCTGCTGTGATAACTTTGATGTTTTCAATTTCCTTCGCATTGAGTTAGTTCTCCCTATTTAGGGCATATCTGAGAGATGCTTCCTCTAAATGATCTTTTTTTGCTGCTTAAGCATTTTCAGTTTTTCAACAGACTTTTCATTTTTCGCTACAGTCAATCCTTGTCACACGTATCACAAGTATCGTTATCCGGCAAATGGAAAGAGTAATTGAATTCTTCATTGAGTACCTTAGACAATATTAATTTTTTTTTTCTGGTTTGATACCACCATTTTTGCACTCTTCAACCTACATGTTATACATTTTGTTGATATTTAAGTGATTCCCTAAAGTACTTCCTTTGTGACATCTCCCTTGTGTAATGACTGTCATATGTGGGAAATTTTTTTTTGATTGAAACGGTATTGAGTATTATCGCCTTAGTTATCATATGTCATAACACACCTATATTTCCCAAAGGAAATATGCAAAGATTATAGAGTAGAAAGATGGGAAACGAGGCGACTAAAACGATTTGAGCGCCATCTGTGTGTCACGCGTGTTTTTAAGACGCTAGGACTGGTTAAAATATTAATTTGAGTGCCATTTGCAGAAATATATGAAATTTTTTCAGACGTCAATTTTGATCGAAGAGGTTTTGAATGTTTTGATTCTCATTCCGCTTTTTGTTTATCTGGCTCGTTCTAGTTGCTGATTTTTGAATTTTTTGTCTTATTTCTTGGTGGAAACATCAAAATATTGTTCGAAAATTATTGGATGGTGAAGAACGGTGGATCAAATAATAAAATGTATATTACGTGATTTAAGTTTTTCACTCAACTAAGAAAAATGGAAGCGTAAGTATTAAAAGTCGTAACATGTGAGCTTGAAGACAATTAATTAAGCAAATACTACTAACTACACCATGTGCAATGAACATTTTACTGCAGGTCAATTGAGAACTGTTCATCGACGTAAATTGTTGTATGCAGAAAGCATCCCTTGCATGAACGGCCTATTGAGGGAAATTTCAATATATTCAGAAATGCAGAGGTTTTATTGATTTCCATTTGGGAACCAAGTGACTGTCAAATTGTTGTTTAGAAAGTCAAAGTTTTATGAAACCTGCTGTGAGTGTTTTGTTCATTCATTAATCCATTTGTATATTGTGTCATGAAGAGACCATATCATAAGGAAATCATAAAAAAAGCACCAAGAAACTATACTGACATACAGGTCTTTCATATGTCTGTAAGGTTTTTTTATGATTGGTTCTGAAAATTCTTTAAATAATACCTACATATGTAAGTAACTGGAATATGAATGCTATGATGGTATGTTGAATATTGGTTCATATTAATTTCTGATATATGTATATTTTACAAATTCAACTAAGTTCATTAATTCAGAACAACCTATTGTACAGAACAAACACCTTCGACGTATAGCAGATCACCATATACTTTAGTGTCCTAGTTAAAGCTTCATTTATTGCCCACTATTTCAATTTTTGTAAATTTTTTATGAATTGCAAATAAACATATAGCACATCCAATAGCGTTTTTCGTTGATATCAATTGATTCCAAACAATGTTTAGATGAAAACTAACATCCTGATCATAAAACAAAACCATACTTTTGTTTTGTCGCTCAGGATGTTTGTTTTCTGATAGAAACAAAGTCAATATTGGAATGCAATATGAGAAATAGAATTCGAATTTCGCGCCCCTCAATTAAAAAACAGAAAACTGTTATCAAAAATTTTTCCTGTATTGACAGTGCGTTTTTAGCGCCATCTCATTATCACGCGTGTTTTCACTGGCCAAAATATATAGGGCGTTTCCTATCTTTCTACTCTATAATCTTTGGAAATATGAAATGTCATTAATTGATAAAATGTCCAATTACGTGGAAACTCAAGCCACAAAAGCCCGTAAATCTTTGGTTCCCTATAGTAAAGACTATGAAGATTTTCATGATTGGAGAATACAAAATTTGGTGAACGGTGTTGACGAAAATATTTTGTAGGCACATTTTGAAGATTTGGTATGTTGCTGTGATTATTTTTGTAAGACTAATTTATTCGATACCCAGTCGCAGAAATATTCACCAAATAAAATTTTCGATGAAGTGGAAGCATGTAGAGAACAAAAATAAAGGATACTTTCCCCGGAAAAAAAGGATGTCATTCATCTTAGAAAATAAACAGAAATGGATTCTGTCAGCGTGTTACTCGCTTTCTAGAATACTGCGGAGTAATTCAACATCATCTTCCCCTGGCACCTCTCAATCAAATTCAGCATAGGTGATAAGCAATGAGAGCTTCGGTCTTCTTATAGAAAAAATAACAATCATGTCCTATCAGCTCGTGACTGTATTGAACGGGGTAAAATCCATGAAACGAAACAGACTGGTCTGATTTCATATAAAGATGTCTGTGTCTCCATTGTTGAGAAACGTTCGGATTTGCTTGGGCAAAACTAAACTGAGATAAACTCATGCAAATCTAAGCTCGAAGGATTGGTAGCACATAGCGATGATTTACACTCTGATTTTGCTGATCTTTCCAAAAAAGTTGATCAAATAGATATAATCTTCAATATCCCACTACCTGCTTCGCAAACTGCCTCACAGATGGAAGCTAAGGTTGGTTGAGTGTAGGAAAAACTCATGGTCTTGGAGGTTACTGTTATTTACTGTTCGATTAAAGTGTGGCATTTGCAGAATGAAGCGTTATAGCTAGGAGAGACCTCTTCCGTTTGTGTCCACCTCGAGCTTAGCGAATCTTCGTAGCCCATTAGTGGGTCTGTGGCACTTAGTCTATGGGCGGATATCTCGGCCGAGGTGGAGATGATCGACGGCGGCACGATGACCGACAACGAACACCCAAATCGTGGGGACCAGTGATCTCCACGTCTATATGAAGTGGATTTTCACTCCATTTAAGAAGGAAAGGACCCCGCACACTTACTTAGGAAAAGCGGGTCCAGTGAATTTTCCCCATTTTTACATATTATATTTATATCAACCTTAAGAACAATATATCAGATTCTCACGAAGGTCTTACATCCGGTTTGTTCTATAGGGCGTTCCAAAATTGCAGCTACGGAAAAATGAATCTTTAAATTTTGATGATAATTCTTCTAATTTTCAGAATTTCATCACGATGCCTGGGTTCTGAATAACAAGATATCACAGATATCCAAACACCGCCCACAACGTTCAGTTTCGTTATACAGGCTGTTCTATGAAGCTGTATAAATAACTGAATGTAACTTTGTTAGTAACTTTGGGACCACCCTGAGTTTTTCAAAATATGATACCATGATGTAAGACCTTCGTGAAAATCTGATATATTGTTCTTAAGGTTGATATAAATATAATATGTAGAAATGGGGAAAATTCACTGGACCCGCTTTTCCTAAGTAAGTGTGCGGGGTCCTTTCTTCACCTCAATAATAATAATAAAAAAATGTTTATTTCGAAAAATCCAACATATACGAATGTACCATATACACCATCAGAATCGAAATGTAGTCAAACAAAAGTTACATTCGGTAATTACAAAGAGGCATTTAGGTACTCCAGCACTGTGTAGAGCTCTAGGTGAATTAAAAGTTTATGCAATTCCCCTTTGAAAACATATCTGTTGTCCATTTGTTTGAATCTTCGAGGAAGCTTATTAAACAGCTTCATGCAAACGTACTTGGCACCCCCCTCTGTAGCTGAAAGTGTATGGATAGGGTACAAAAAATCGGAGCTTCTACTATTGTAAGAATGAAATGGTAAATTTTCCCTGAAATATTCTCGATTCTTGAAAAGAAACATAAGATATTCCTCAATATGTAGTGCAGCAAATGTCAACAAACCACAACTCCTAAAGAAACCCCTACAAGTTGCTCTATAGCTCAGTTTATTGATAATTCTTACGGTCCTCTTTTGAGTTCGGAATATTTCATCTGAAGCTTTGACACTTCCATAAAAAATAACTCCATACCTGAGGAGTGATTCGAAACACGAGAAATAAATCATCTTCAAACCACATCCGCCCAAATACTGCGACATCATCCTTAAAATGTAGCATACTGAATTTAATTTCTTTTTGAGTTTGTCAATATGAACCTACCATGAAATGGTTTCATCAACTATCAATCCCAGTAATCTCGCATCAGTGCTCACACCAACATCTACTCCATTTAGGCTTACCTGGTCGGGATAGTCAACGTTGCTTCTCTTAGTTTCTAAAAAACACAATAAGTTTTTCTGTGATTCAATAGAAGTCCCTCATTCGAAATCCAGTCTGATAAAGCTTCATATATTTCATTTAATCTTGCAACTAAGGTATTAAGGTCTTTCGCAGCTACTAAAATATTTTTATCATCTGCATAATCACAAAAAAAAACAATTTAAACTGGCAACGTATATGGGAGCATCATTTATATAAATAATGAAAAAGATTAGTCCTACTATGCTTCCATATTGAATACCTATTTCAACATGTTCTGGATTAGATCTATAGGAGATTCCTTCCTTTGTAATGATCGTCTGCTGAAATCTCCCCGAAAGGTATGATTCCAACCATGCGAGTAAAGCACCAGCAATTCCATACCTTTCCAGTTTTTTCAACCTTAATACTTGTATATGGCTCTGAGAACCGAGGTATATTTAGGGTAAACCATAATATTGTCATAGAAAGTGAAATAAGACCGGTGTTCAAATGAAAGGTTGAAGGGGGGCCTTACCGATTTCTGATATTTCATAGTTTTCCACCCTGGTTATTGGGAAGAACCGTGTAGTACACTTTCCTTCAACAGGTAGCCAACTAACTCAACTAAGATAAAAGTCTCCTACCAACAGTACAGCAACCTCCTGGAAGATTTTTTTACTTCTACACAAACCGTCCATGAATGCGTATAGCGAACTATCGGAACTCGGAGGAATGTACGCACAACAAAGCAGAAAACGACCCCTTTCCATTCGAGTCGATGGATAACCAGATATCATCAGCATCAATTTCCAATTCGATACACCTAGTCGAGCGAAGCGAAGATTTCACCGACGTCAGATTTGGAAGATAAAGAAGATTCTCTGTCCTTGCGATAGACCACATAACCATCTCCGAGGAGCTCACTGGAGAATATATTTCCATTGAGCCAAGTTTCGCTGGGGAAGATGACTTCGTAGTTACTGGACAGTAGGTTCTCATAAATGGTTCGAGTTTTAGGTCGGAGGCCCTGCGTATTCTGATAGTAGATTTGCTGACCTTGAGACATAATAATTATAGGTTAATTCATCTTTCTTTTTTGTTTATAAGATGATCAGAAGATCAAAGCTTAGCTAAGCTAAGGATTTTACGTGAATAATACGAGATGAGTCATCCTGACGCAGGAATATCATGCCATTTTTGGCCAAAACATATTCAAAGTGTTTCGACTTAGCTACAGATCTTGCTTCTTTATAGAGAATTTCATCTGCTGAAGTAAGATGTTCATTGACGAAGAAGCAATCAGATGGACCTGGTATTCATTTTTGAAGAACCATTATTTCTCTGCATTTTTCCCTGTTTAGCTTTTGCCAAAAAATCCTCCTTTATTTTTCTTCTACGAAACTCCACTATAATTTTCTTTATTTTAGTGCTGTCGGAGTGTTTGGGTTCAACACGATGTACATTTCATTCGGCCTTATATCGATGTCAATGTATTCTGCAATCTTTTTCACAACTTCGATTAAATTCTCGTTGGATTTTTCGGGCATTCCTTGAATTTTCACATTCCTTGAACGAGCTGATGGTGATGTTGTCCTTAAAATCCTCTCCTTTAATTATACTACTATACACACTGATGGAGAAATACATTAATTTCATGTTGCCCTTAGTTTTGATACAATGTTTTATTGAATAAATAGCTAGAAAGACAAAGTTGTTCACAAGAATAGACGGGTGCGAATCGGAGTCGGATTCCTAGATCTCGTAGATTTCCTTGAATAATCGACTATCATACTGTGATCCACTGATGACGGTTTTCGGGCATCCAAACTTCAGGATCACATCCTCATACAAAGCCTGGTACACACCTTTTGCGGTTTCTCTTCTCATGGGCCTGGCTTCGAAAACCTTGTCCTGCATCACAACATAGGAACAATTTCCTCTCCTCAAACGAGGTAAGGGGCGATTTCTCGCAACATTCCTGGCCAATGGTAGTTCCGGACTATACGAGATATGGTTTTCGCAACCCCCAAGTGTCCAGTGGCCAGACGGTCGTGGTTTTCCTGTGAAATATATATTCGGTCATCCTTTGGAACCGAATTTTGGCTCAGTTAAATCATCATAATCCCAAAAGTGGGATACAATTTTTCGGATACAATACTGTAATTTGGAGAATGCTATGGGGTTTGCTCTTACCTAAGCCACCTTTCTCCTGTTCCATGAGCACCTTGCATATTGTCCTCGGTCAGACATATAGTCCCGGTGGTTGGTATTGTGTTCTTGACAGAATATGCCACACGGTTTTGGGCTCTTTGCCGGTACTTTATTTCGAAGTAGTATGTATGTAGCATGTTCTTTTTTTCGGCTCACACTCGCATATATGGAACAAACTTCATTTATGGCTGTTGATCTCTCATTAGTCACCTAAATTGAAGTTAATTGGGAGACCAAAGTTGCATGTTGAAGGAAGTTGAGAAGATAGCAGTATGAATTATTACCCTTAATAACCTTAATGTTACTGATTGATTCAGCAGCAAATCTGTTATCAGTGAATTCATAATCGATAGGGAAAATAATTTGACGTTCATCGTCCACTTGGAATAGAAATGTCTACATTGCTATCGGAGTCATTAACATCAGCAACACCTGAGCAACCTCTTCTCACAAGCCTGCACACCTGCTCCAATATCGGATCTACTTTTAAGACTGATGGTCCACCTCCTGTTCGTGGAGTTTCTTGCCGTGATCTATTGTGATAAATTGTAGCCTCAGTCTTCATTTTGTCCAACAATTTCATGAAAGAATCTTTACTTAGGAGTAAAGATTCTCTCATTGTTTGTATGAATTCAATACTTTTGTAGGCAAAAAGTATTGAATTCATACAAAACAATGATCAAAAGAATGTAGGCGCTGTTTGGACTACGATATATACAGAATAACTAACCTGTTATTAGAACCTGAAGCATTGAACGATGCAACTAGGTCATTCCATGCAGCAGTATTGGCCTCATTGGTGCTGCCATCAGTTTTTTTATTCAAAATGGTTTTGCTATGCCCCATTAGTAACTTCACGAGTTTTTCTTTCTCATCTAATGTAAAATTCTGCCCGCGTTTCCTTTTTTCAGCCATTTCACAATGCAAAAGCAGAAAATTCCAAATTCAAACTAAGACGAGATGTCACTGTCAATACACACACAGTCAATACACAAGTTTTTTTTTACGGTCTTGAATTAATGATTTCAAATTTCAGTTGAAAATTCGGTAATAATTTAATGCAACACACTTCTTCTTAATATGTTACAAGAAAACCAAGGATATAGCATACAAAATATGGAAATATTATAGAATATTTCGTAAAAATATATTTTAGCAAATAATCAAAAAACGTCTGTTTCTATAAACCATAACGTCTGTTACTTCATAGCAAAATTCCGTTCCTACCACCTCCTTATTCGACACTTTACTAGGAAACGGTTAGCTAGCAATAACTTTGTATGGTGAAAACGAATTTAAGTTAAGGGTACGATTAGGGAATCCCTTACGCTAAGGAATATTCAGATAGAGACTTGTTTAAGGGTCGTTGGTGAAAACGGGCATAAATCTACTAAACGACTATAGGTGCGATCAAACTTATAATTTCTTAGGGCTACTTGTGACTGTGTGCCCCCCTGTGACTAAAGAGTAACAGTGACCTACAGATCCTTCCACACTCTGGGCATGGATAGTCACCAACCAGATCTGGCCGCCGCTGTATTCTTCTCGAGTCTCCAATATAGCTGTGGACCAAAGACATCTCTGATCTGTCTAACGCTAGTTGTTCCCAGTTATGATTGGCATGGACTGATTTCAGGGATTGATGCAGTGAATCCTTAAACCGCTTATACTGGCCTCCTGGTTTATGAGCCCCCTCTGGGAATTCGCCATAAAGAACTATTTTGGGGAGTCTTGTGTCTTGCATCCTCAGAATGGGGCCGCTCCATCTTAGTCGGGCCCTTGTTACTTGAGTCCCAATTGTTAAACAACTCCGCGCTGCAAGACTACATTTGAAACTTTGTGGAACCATCTGATGTGCATTATTTGTCTTAGATGAAGTTGTTGCGTTTGTTCAAGCTCTTTAATATGTCGCCTGTAGGGAGTCCAGCTTTCGCTTCCGTAAAGAAGCGTTGGGGGGACTACTGCTTTGTAAACAGCTGTCTTGGTCTTCAGATTGAGGTCGTGATCTTGAAACACTGCGTCCTTTAGCTTTCAGAATGCCCGTGATGCTGAATTTATACGGTTGTGTATTTCCGTGTCCAGGTTAGCCCTAGTATTCATGAAGCTTCCCAAGTATTTGAACTGCTCGACCTGTTCTAGAGTTTCATCCTCCAGGCTGATATCTGTTTGAAGGTTTTCTGGCGGGCTTACCAGGATTTTGGATTTATCAATATTGAGTCTAAGGCCTAAAACTTCGTATATATGTTTATAGATGTCCAAAATTTTCTGTAGATCCTTTGGGCGGCTAGCGATAAGTGCAAAGTCGTCTGCATTTGTACGGGTTTTGCTCTGAGGCGCTTCAGGTTAAACAGGCCTGCATCAAATCTGAATCTTATTCCAACACCTCTTGCAGGCATACTCATGTCAGCAATCATCGAGACAGCTATGGCGAAAATATTGAACAGTAAAGGCGCTAACACGTAGCCTCGTTTTATTCCAGAGTTGGTTAAGAAATGATCGATTGTAGAGCCATTATGCTGTATTCTGCCCGGAATGTGGAAGGATTTGTAGGTCACAGTTGGGTCTCTTCACTCACGGGAATTATAAGTCTCTGTTCTTTTTGTAGATTTATTTCCGGTAAAGGGATACAGCAATGAATGAATGAATGAATGAGTGCTGTATTCTAGCGACGTTGTTGGCATGGAAGCTGTTACACACTACTAAGAATTTTTTGTTTACTCCAAGGCGTCCCATGATTTTCCATAGTGCTCTCCAATTCATCGAGTCGAAGGCCTTACTTAAATCCATATAGGCTGTATAGATCCGTGATTCTTGTTCACGGGCCTTCTCTTGCAGCTGTCGCAGTGTAAAGTTAGATCCACCATACCTCGATCGGTTCGAAAACCGCACTGGGATTCAGGTTATAGCTTTCCTAAGAGTGGAATCAGACTGGAGGCGCTGGACGTACGCCATGGAAATTTAGTAATCCAAAACAGGTCGCGTTGAAGGAAATTGCACAAAAAAAGGAGGCTCTTTATGCATGGTGTTAAAATTACTAAATACAATCACCTACCTTTGATAATTCGGCACACGAGCTTGATTTGGAAGAATTCCTGGATTTTCCTGGATTGTGTCCGACCGGGTTAAAACTTCTTCCTCCACCTGGAGATGATGTGTTGAGGGACCGAGGGACTTTACGGGTAGTCGCGACTCGGGGTAGTTGTAACCGTGGCGACTCAACGTGGTTTGAATCGGAAATATAGGTTCAGCAAACACTGGCAAGTCTACTCAAAAAGGAGGCTTGAGCAGTCTACCTACTCTCTAGGATCGAGAGGGCCAGTCTCAATTGCGGGTAACTTGGAGATGACAATCGGTCACTGTCGGGCATTTAAGGGTAAGTCTCACCCTCGTTTTTTTGGATCTGGTGATCGTGGTGGTGAAGGCTTCGGTCACAGAATCGCAAGGGGTTCTCTTCTTCTTCTTCTCGGTGATGTTAGGAGGCAGAAAACATTATTGTTGATTCAATTCCGAACACAGACGATTAGCCATAATCTTCGAGAGACTTTTGCCGGCCACACTACGCAACGATATGCCGTTGTAATTGTTGCAATTTGACGTATCACCTTTGTTCTTATAGAGGTTGATTACTAAAACGTTTCTGAAGTCTTGTGGCACATCTCCTTGTTCCCAGATCTTGCGGAATAGTGTAAGGAGACTATTGAGAATGTCTTCTTCCAGGGCTTCGAAAATCTATGCTGGAACGCCGTCTAGACCTGGTGACTTATTATTTTTCAAATTTTTTATCGCACTTATGATTTCCGACATTGGAATTTCGTCATCAAGCGATGTCATCGGACTATACGCAGGAAGCCGGTCTAAAATAGATAAATCCGAGTCGCTATTTTGATTCAGCAACTGACAGTAATGCAACAGCATTACGAGATCATCAGATAGGATAACTCTATAAGCATCTCTTATAGGGAAGTTAGCTTTTCCGCTTGGGCTATAAACAGTTTTAATAGCTGCGAAAAAACGCCTGCAGTCATGGTTATCTGCGTAAGCTCGTATTTCCCTAGCTTTTTCTCTCCAGCTATCCCTGATTTTTCTTATTTTTTTGAATGACCTTGCGTTTTATGTTTAAAAGACTGTTTTGGACTGCAATATCGTCCGGCTTGTTAAGTGCTGTTTTCATTGCTTTGTGTTTTAATTATAAAAGGGGTGGATATGAGTTTCGTTGTCGGCGAACCGGTCTGGGGATTTTCGGGAGCGTTCTGTGCCCAAGTATTTTTTTGGCTGTATTTGACAGAGATGATTTGAAGCGCAGCCAATGACTTTCAATGTCGTCTTTATGATCCGGTGGTGTTAGACTATCTTTGACGGCAGCTGTGAATCTTTCTGTTGTAGAAGGATTTTGCAGTTTGGAGATTTGTAGGCGCTCTCTTAGGCGCTCATCATTAGGACCGTAGCGATGTGAAATTACGGCTTCAATGCCATAAAATGAACTGTCTACTGTTAACATGTAAGGTTATTCGTTAATATTAAATGCCCCGGCTAGTGAGATAAAATGAGATAATATGCTTCTACTCTGGCTAATGATAGTAAAAACTTGAATAGTGAGATCTATTCCTCTCAGATAACAATAGCTAATTACAAGATCTATTACTAAAAATTAAAAAATCAAGATGAGGACAAGGATGCGTTGAAATATTCCTGCAGTATTTCTTATATATTTATTTAAATATATGCATTCTTATATGAAAACGTTTCGGTGAAATTAAAATATCAATTAATTCTGAAATATCGGTGATTGTTGCATCAAAATGAAAAAACACATGAAATGTTCTTCTGGATTATTAAATATAGATACATTTACTAATCTTTCAAAAATATTTCCCATAATTCATGAAATATTAACAATTTATTTGGGCGTGTGAACTGGTGTAACATCCATGATCATTGATGAAAGAAAATAACTCTTCAAGGGCTAAAAAACGGTTACAAGTCGTGAAAAATATAAAAGAGTAACTAGGCACAGTACCTGGGATGGAAACTTCTAGAAACTACGGTCATGCGATGCATGTGAGTAGTGAGTCAGGGTGAAAACAAGAAAAGAAACGAGAAACAGAGATTTTCCTCCCACAACAGAGAATTCGTCGATGTTGATATTATCGATCAGGACTAAAAACTTCCTGAGGTGTAGATCAACGCAAAATATGCAGTAAATGCAACAATTATTCTCATCGATGTAACGACGCTAGAGAGGTTAGAAAATGATCATTACGGGCAGAGAACTTCGTAATATTTTTTTTTTTTTTTTTTTTTTTTTTTTTTTTTTTTTTTTTTTTTTTTTTTTTTTTTGGTGTAGCAGGGGGAAAATCTGCAAGACAGACGAACCACCCTCATCTCCTGAGGGGGAACAGTGTGGGGTTTCTCACTCTCCTGAGCTCGAGACCCACTAAAAACCCTACTGCTTCTTGAATTTTGGTTCCGGGCATTTGCCTATAAACCGTTCATCTCTTGGTCGGTTTTCTTCTCGCACACTATCGTGCTGGGATTTATGTGTTTATCCTCTATTGGATTAACACTTTATTGAATTTTTCAATAAGTTGTTATTTTAATCTCTTTTTAATTGATCTCTTGGTCTCCTTCGGTAAATTCGCATTCTCCTTTTGTCTTCCTCTGGGTCGTAGTCCACTAGTCTCCTGAGTTCTTGATTCGGATGGTTTTTCGCTGTTTCGAATAATTTCTCTGCTTTTCTGTTCATGAATTCCGTTATGGTTTCCCATTTCAGGTCCTTATAAATCTGTCTATTCCTGACAAACCAAGGTGCATCTATTGCACATCGTAGCAGCTTGTTTTCAGTGGCCTGAATTCTTTTGATATGGCTCTTTGCCGCGAAACCCCAGGCAACTGATCCATAAGTCAGTTGAGGCCTAGCAACGGCTTTGATTATCTTCAATTTTGTCTCTTTCGACATGTGGCTTCTTCTTCCTATCAGAGGATAGAGTCTATTCATCGCTGCTTTCGTTTTGTCGATTGCTTGTTTGATATGACTTTTCCAAGTAAGTCCTTTGTCAAGTGTTATTCCTAAATATTTGGCTTCATTTTTCCAGTCGATTTCTTCGCCGTCAACATCCAGTTTCGTTGTGGGTCGCAGTCTTCTCTTCTGTAGTAATATTGCTTGGCTCTTTTGTCCATTGAGCTTGATTTTCCACTTTATGCACCAGTCATTTGTTTCGTCAATCGACTCTTGTAGAACTCATTCTATTATTTCAGGATTTCGGTGTCGAGTTGCTATGCCTGTGTCGTCAGCATATAACGTTAGCATGGTTCTTGGATTTTTCGGAATATCGTGGATGTATATGTTGTACAGAAGTGGCCCAAGTACTGATCCTTGGGGTACTCCAGCCTCTATATCTCTTGTTGAGGAGCATTCTCCTCCCACTTTCACGTAAAATCTTCTATTTTTGAGATAATTCCGTATCAACTTGCATATTTTGATCGAATATCCAGCACATCTCATCTTATATATTAATCCTTCATGCCATACTCTGTCGAATGCTCTGGCGACGTCTAGTAAAACAAGACCTGTAGCTTGTTTATTTTGGAATCCCTCTGTTATGTACTCTGTGAGCCTTAATAATTGTTGTTCTGTTGAATGCTCTCTTCTGAATCCGAACTGTTCTGGTGGAATTAGTTTCAGGTTTTCGGTTTCCTCATTTAGCCTCGTGGCGATAATTCTTTCTACTACTTTTCCTAAAGCCGACAGTAGACTTATCGGTCTGTAGTTTTGTGGAAACTTCTTCTCTTTGAATGGTTTATTGAATACTATGACTTCTGCTGTTTTCCATTTTTCTGGGTAGTATTCTGTCCTCATAATTCCATTCGCGATATTAGTTAGAGCGGCTATACCTTTTCTAGGTAATTTCTTCAACATAACATTCGTTATTTTATCGCTTCCGGGAGCTTTCCTCTTCTTCAAACTTCTAATTATTTCCCTGATTTCATTTGGCGATGTTGGCTTGTCTATTTCAGCAGTCGCTGGTAATTCATCCATTTCTTCATCATTTTCTTCAACCAGTTCTTCCAAATCTTCATTATCGTCGTTTATCCTGTAATTTATTCTCGATTCTCGTTCGATCGAGTCCGCCAATGCATCTGCCTTATCAGTATTGGTATAAGCCATTCCCCTTTCTCCGTGTAGGGGTGGAATTTTAGTCTTTTCTCCTCGTAGGCTTTTTTGCATTCTCCATGCAGAATGATCGATTGTATTCAGTTCTTGAACCCTTTTGTTCCATCTGCTTGTTCTTAGATCTTTCAGGGCATTTTTCAGAACTTGGCTATGTCGGTTGAGGTTCCTTCTATTTAGATCATTTTTGTTCATCCTATATATTCTTCTGAGTCTTCGATTTTCTTGTATAAGATCTTTTACTTCTTTAGGCGTATCGCCATGCGGATGACGTGGAGCTGGTCTCTTCACTCTTCTCGTGCTTTTTTCGTAAGCTTTCAATATAATCTCTTCCAGTTTATCAACCGCACATTCCAGATCGTCTGGAGTGTTTATTGTTGGAATTTCTGTTATTTCCGATTGTATTAAATGGCTGTATTTAGTCCAATTGGTATATTCTCTCATTTCCAGCAGTTTTTCTCTTGGTTCTTCTCCAATTGTCAATTCCACGGGATTGTGGTTTGAGGTTCCATCTTCCAAAGTTTCAATCGAGAATTCTTGAGTTATATTTTTCAATATCGCGATATCTATTACATCTGGTATTCCTCTTCCAAAAGCAAGATATGTCGGTAGCTCTGGTCCAATAACTATGGCATTTTGTTTTTCGGCGAAATCCTTGAGTTTTTTGCCATTTCTATTCTCTGTTATGCTATTCCATAATGGGGATTTACAGTTGAAATCTCCGATGGAGATTTTCGGGTTTGATCCTTCCAACATGTTGTTTATCTCTTCTTCCAATAGATTGTTTTGTGGTGGCTTATACGCCGAGGTTATTTCGACTCTTTGCCGATTTAATTCGGCAACAATCGTCACTTTTTCTGTTTTTCCTTGTGTTTCGTCGGATCTACTTTTAAAGTAGTGTTTCAGATCTGTTCTCACCAATATTGCTACTCCTCCTCCGGTGTTTGTAATTCTGTCACATCTATATGTTTCATAATTCATGAAATTCAGTCTTCTGTTCCGGTTTATTCTTGTTTCCTGTAGGGCTATAATATCCGGTTGTCTTTCTGATATCATTTGTTCTATCTCGGCTTTCCGAGTGTTGATCCCGTTTATGTTCCACGAGATTATCTTGAGGGATTTCTTCCTAATATCCGTAAGGTCCATTAATTCAGTTTACTGAATAATGCTTGGAGTTTTTTCTCCATTTCCCTCTCAATTTTCAACATTATCTTGTTGAAAATTTTTTTCCGTGAAGAAATCTAAATCATCGGCTGATTCAGATATCTTTTTCTTCTCCTGTTGACTGTTCACAGCTTGTTTCATTGTAAGCTTTTTCTGTCCTTCTTTTTTCTGGACGGGTTTTGGAGTCTCCCTCTTCTTTTCCTGCTCTGTAGGTTGGGTCTTCGCTGCTTCCTGAATTTTTTGTTCAGAAGTTGTTGTTTTTGTTACCTTCTTTTTCTGTTCAACTGATTTTCGGGAATTTTTCTTTCTGGTCACCAACTTGAACTCGCTACATCCTTTGTAGCTAGCTGGATGGCCCTCTTCTCCACATAAGACGCATGTGGCATTTCTCTCTTCACCTCTTCTGGTGAGTGTGCAGTCATTGCTGCTGTGGCTTCCTGAGCACTTCACGCATCTCCACGGGAAGGAGCATTTGTTTTGTGCATGCCCGTACCTTTGGCACCTAAAGCACTGGCTTGGACTTTCAGGCCTCTTTTTATGCTCAACCACAATACAGAGGTTGTAGAGTCGCTTCACTTCGAATATTTCCTTTTTCTGGGTTTTAACCAGGTAGAGAGGTATTTGTTTCTTTGTCTTGTTCGATGTCATTCTGGACACCTCAGCGTCTGTTATTCCCTGGAATATCAGGTCGTCCTTAATCAACGCAAGATCAGCATCGATTGGTAAATGCCTAATAACGGCATATATCTTCTTCTCCTCCTCTATTTGGTAGGTAAAAAATTCTTTACCATGCTGCTCGAAGAATGTAGTGATTTTTCTAAAATCATCTACGGTTGACGCGATGATTTTTATACCGTCTTTAACTGTAGTTGCACGGTTGTAATTTATCCTTTTTGTGTAGAGAGCTTTAGATATCTCTACCCAATCTGAGGTGCCCATCATCGTGATGGGTGGAATTTTATCTCTTTTAGGCACTTCCGTTGCCTTCTTGACAGTCTCCTCATCAGAAGAGGAGCTTTCTTTTCGCGCGCGTTTAGTTGGGGGCGCGTTTGGGGCCTTCGCGACCTGCGTTGAATCATTTTTCCTTGTTTCGGGTTGTGAAATAATTCCATTAAGGGAATTATTTTTGGAACCCGCTACCGGCTTTGTGATTGCGGCGTAAGTGGGAGATTTCGTCATATTATTGCGGGTCATTTCCTCCCTCAAGAGGCGCATCTCACCGACCAACTGTGACACAGTTTCAGTCAGTTTGACTATTTGAGCTTTCAACTGCCCATTTTCTTCTCTGAGCTTTACAAGCTCCTCGTGTTCGCCTTCGCTGAACTCTTCAGCATCGGTCGCTTCCATGTAGGAGCCCTCATTATCTGAGGTTTCCGACATGGTTTTATAATCAAAAATCTCAAAATATCAAATAATTTGAAAATAATAAAATATTCAGAAATCTTCACTAAAATAGTCTAATATAAAACTATGGTATAAAGCCGAACGTTTTATACGCTATGATAAAAATCAGAAAAGAGATACAAAAAATAAGCTCACCTGATGTTTTCTGCAGTACCAACGAGAAAATAAAAAAATTCTCTGGACACTTAGGATGAACACCAACTTTGAAAATTTTAACGAATTAAAATTCCGATAACAAATATAGAACCTACACAACTTCACAGACGGAATCAAATATTCTGTAGCTTGGTTAGTGGGCACTTTCACCTCCGCTTTCTCTTTTACGGCACTGTGACACTTCGACTTTCTCGTCCGCTTTCTCTTTTATAGCACTAGGAGCACTGTAGCACGTCTTCTCTTGTCAAGCGAATGACTCGAATGTAATATGTCTTCAGCGTCGAACGAGTGCGTTCGGGAGAATGTAGAGGGGATTTAAATTGTCAAATGAGAGGACTATGAATAAACAACGTCATCTGGCCGCTGTGGGAGGAAACTATTATGGATTTACAAATCGAACAAACGGCAACAATATAAACAATAATAACAGGGTGGTCTGTTATTATCCTGTTATTCTTGTCTTTATTGTTGCCGTTTGTTTGATTTGTACATCGTTGTAAACGTTGGATCTAACTTGGCTAGTGCCAGTGTTGGATAATTCAGGTATCTGTTACAATTTTGTTTGTTCCGTACAGTTTTTGTTACCGCCAACCAGGGGTGCTTTTCTCCAGTTGAACGCGTATACGAAAATTGATCGTCAGCGACAATATGCGTATGACTCAGACAAATTGGTATTCTCGAAAAATTGGCGTTATCGCGTATACGAAAAAGACGTATACTAAACATACGACTTTACACTTTGCGAAAATTCTAAAGCGAATACGAAACTCCATCATGGTTTCAATTCATATGGCTTTTTCTGGCTTTTTCAATTCGAATGAAATACATTTTGTGTCAAACGCTGAATCTTTCTTTATTTGAAGGTGTCAAACAACACGAAGATAATTATAGGTTATATCAAAAGGCGCGTATACATCTGAGCAAAATAGCCGAATGAGCACGCCGCACCGAATGAGCGTTTATGCGGACAATTTTTCTTTCCGACGCACGAACAGCATGAGCATGTGTTCGGAGCCGCTCCAACGGATGTGTCAGTTCCGTGCTTACGAACGATGGAAAACTTGGGTTGTGCTAGTGCCTCTTCCATTATTCTATACGAGTTGCTGAAGAAAAAGAGACGACGGCGTTCTAGATGGTCTTCACAATTATATTTACAAAGAAGTCGAGACCGTAGCCTCAACAGCACTTTTTTATTGCGCTACATTCAAAGTGAGGGAGACGGCAGACGATTCAAAAATTTTACAAGAATGCCAGAAGCAGATTTTTCATTTCTCCTGGATGCGATTAAAGACAAGATATCCAGACGAGATACTGAGTTCCGAATGGCAATCCTTACGGAAGAACGTTTAGCGCTAACACTGCGGTTCCTTGCAAGTGGCGATTCATTTACAAGTCTCCAGTATATGTGGAAAATATCCAAACAATTGATATCCAGAATTGTTCCAGAAGTATGCGAGGCTCTTGTTGACGTTTTAATGGAATATATTAAGGTAAGTTTATATCAAATATTTTATTAAAAAAGTAAAAAGCCTTACAGAACTTTTCTTTATTATAATTATATTAAATAAAAATGAACTCTTAGTTAAATAAAAATAAACTCTTAGGTGAATGAAAATAAATTCTCCAAAATAAACATAACTCTAGATAATAAAAGGATACAAAATGGGAAACGGAAACAAAATACAAAATCCTACAACGAAAATATTACTTACTAGGACCAGTTTCACAATCATAGTTTTCAAAGTATGATGTTAGGTTGGAATCTGAATCATATCGGGAGCTCTGAGGAGTTGATGCTCTGGATAGAGTGGGATTACGCTGTGGGGATTGAGCTGTTTCAGTTGGGGAACGAGCAGAAAATTTTTGGTATGACGAGAGTCTCGTGTGAGTAAGCTGGGATGGTTGAGAGGGTTCACATAAAGAAGTAAATGACTGTGGTTGTGAGGCGATGCGCATGGAAGTAAGTTGTGAGGGCTGAGAGAGTTCGACTGGGGAGAGAGCAGAAAAAGTTGAGTATGACGCTCGTCGCATGGGTGTGTGTGTGTGTGTGTGTGTTGCGAGGGTTGAGCGGGTTCAATTGGGAAATATGAAAAATGTGGGAAAAACTGTGGGGACGGGGTGAATTCAGTTGCAGCACTATGTGGAGACTGTGCGATTAGGGCGAAATTATCTCCAGGACCACGGTCATTGTAGCGCATCATTTCTATTTCAAATATCACAGAACTTATTCTATGTTTTGCAACTGCACGAAGTTGGTGATCCAATTTACGAATCTCAGTCGCAACATAATCTCCAAACGTAGTGCACTCATCCTTCGGTTCTTTCGGTTTAGAAGATGCCCACAGATTACAGAGTAGAATAGATCTGACACTCACGTTCTACGATGCAAAATACAGTTTATCCCGCCCTCAGCGCCCCCATGCGGTTGCCACCCAACTAACCGGGAGAAATGTCGGTATAACTGGAAACTGCAATCGCATGGCGCGAAATTTAAATTAGCCCATTCACTGGTATTTTAGACGTCGATAGTATAATACGGATTGTTAGGGCGAATTTTAAGGAGAAATAAAACTTGTCATGAAAAATATACATATATTGATATACTCAGCACAGGAAAAAAAATATGGAAATACATAAGCTATAATTATGGCAATGAATATATGAGCAGAGGTTAAATGTCAATAGGGTCACATATCTTCGTAAGACAATAATTATAATAAACAGTAATAATATTGTTCATAGGAAATGAGGTTGAAATTATTATATGTTCAGAAATCTTCAACATTATCCAAAAAGGACACAATGTTTGTTGGGAGTCGGCAATAGAAATCAAAAACAGCATGCCAAAGCTTAGAATGCATGAATAATTTGGAAAAGAAAAAATTAGTTGCCCAAAGACCTATGTGGATTTTATATTTTCCTGCAGGAAAGATTTCAAAGTCTCTAAACAACGACTCCCTGTTTTATCTTCCTCACAGTTAGATCACCAGGAATGCACCGACATGAAATTATTAATAACTGAAGTTTTGAATGATGAAATAAAGTGTTCAACATTTGGGTTAGTATTCCTTACTCCATATGCTCTAATGTACCCAAAAAAGTTTACTAAACAATCTTGATTGAAAGCCCCAGTGAGAATATATTTAAAGTGATAATCATTGAACAGTTTTTGAGTAAGGTAAAGGAATGCGTTCAATGTTGTCACTATATTCTTCAAAGTGGGTACCACAATGGATCTTTTCTTTCGAGGGCAATAAAATGAAATACTGTTGAAAATTTGTATCGCCTGCTCCCAACAAACAATGTGTTCTGTTTGAATACTAACCGTCTTCTTTAAGAGTTTCGCAGTGGATGTCCAAGCTCTGGATACATTCAACGAATCGAATAACTCATCCAAGAATAGTATAAAGTCATCAGTGTCGATAGCCTCTCTGTGAAGCTGAAGCGGATGCTTGATTTCTAAAAAGGAAAATAGTAAATTTTTGTATTATTATGTTTGAAAAAAATACTTAGCCCATTGAGAAATGAGCTTCATCATTGACCCCACGGAGTGGCTTAATAACTGACTACACAGTTTGACTTTCATTTCCATTAACACAATTTTTAAAGGGTTTGGTTGGATTGGTTTAAGTATAAACGATTAATGTTATAATTACGTGGTTCTTTGACTCAAATATTTCTTACAAGAAAATTGATTTCCTGATAAAACTGTCGAGTTCAATAAATGGGTATTTTTAATTTACACTCGTATAAGATCTCGTTTGTAAACAAGAATTTGCATTAAAGCATATTGACATTGACACTGTTGGCGTTCACAAATCCAATATGTCAGAATACAGTAATCTGTGGAAAATATGATATATATTTTCGTATGCAGTGCCACATAGCGATTGATTGCAGAACTAAAAACCGTATTTGGGGTGGGGGTAAGGAAGTGTCAAGCCCCTGAAGATGCCGCTGCAGCTGTTTGCAGGTAATCGAAAGCGAGTGCAACCCTGGAATCTGTCTCATTTCTTTTCCGTTTGACGGGGTGGAGATGTTTCGGTGATTTGAAAACTTTAGTTTGTCGTGACCTGCGTATGACTTCAGGTTCATCTCATAATTTGTATCGGTAAGAGAACACTATATTCATTCCGAGTCAATCGCTTGACAGGAGAAGACGTGCTACAGTGCTCCTAGTGCTATAAAAGAGAAAGCGGACGAGAAAGTCACAGTGCCGTAAAAGTGAAAGCGGAGGTGAAAGTGCCCACTAACAAAGCTACGGAATATTTGATTCCGTCTGTGGAGTTTTTGTAGGTTCTATATTTGTTATCGGAATTTTAATTCGTTAAAATTTTCAAAGTTGGTGTTCATCCTAAGTGTCCAGGGATTTTTTTCTCGTTGGTACTGCAGAAAACATCAGGTGAGCTTATTTTTCGTATCTTTCTTTCTGATTTTTCTCATAGCGTAGAAAATTTTTGATGAGCCGTTTTGTTTTTATGCATGAGATACATTTTTCTTTTGTCTTGAAAAATTTTATTTCCAATTTCTTTGAGTAGCAAAGTAATTATTAATTAGATTCTAAAATGTCTGACCATTCGGACTGCGATTCCGTAATGGAAGAAGACGCGCCAGAAATCGCTAATGTCGTGTCCGAACACGATATTTTGAGAGAGGAGAACGCAAGTTTGAAAGCGAGGGTGAATGAGTTAGATAGATGCGTATCTAGCTTAGTTGCTGAGATTAAAAATCTCAGGCAGAGGCTCGAGTTGCAGGAGGGAAATAAGGAAAGTCCTTACTCCAAAGCACTCAAGAAGAACATTATTTTAAAAAATGTCCAAGAAGTGAACTTACCGGTTCAAAAACAGAAGATGGAGGTGGTCAAAACCCCTCAAACCAAAATTTCCCCACCCGCCAAAAGAGTGAGAAAGGATAGCTCCTCGTCCAATGAAGATACAAACAAGAAAAGAGTCTTGGAAACCCCAGCCCAAGAGAAAACCACTCCAGTGGAGAGAAAAGAAAAAATCCCCCCAGTTACCCTGAGAGGTACGTCCGAATGGACGTCAATTTCCAACGCGTTAATGCGAAACGGAATAAATTACAGCAGAGCGACTACTGTGAAGGACGGAATTAGGGTCGTCCCACAAACCCCACAAGATCATCGAAGGATGACTGAATTCCTCCACAAAATCAACAGAGAGTTTTACACTCTCCAACGAGAGGAGGAAAAGAAAATTTATGCGGTAGTGAGATACCTACCGCTGGATGCAGATATCCCGACGATCCTTGACGACCTCAAGGATCAAGGGATCGTCGATGCTGAGGTCATAAGGATGACCTCAAATAAAACAAAAAATCAGATGCCCTTATTGCTGGTTAAAACCCAGAATAAGGGTATCTTCGAGGTGAGAAGGCTCTACAACATGAACAGTGTTGTTGAACCTAAGAGAAGGACGACCGGGCCTGGACAATGTTACCGCTGTCAGCGATATGGACATGCCCAAAGTAAGTGCACTTTTCCATGGAGGTGCGTGAAATGCTCCGGTAATCACAGCTCCAAGGAGTGTACGCTTACCAGGGAGAACGAGGAGCGAAATGCCTCTTGTGTTCTCTGTGGAGAGCAAGGACATCCAGCCAGCTACAAGGGATGTAGCGAATGGAAATTGGTCACTAAAAAGACCAAGAGATCGCCAAGATCGAACCAGACCAGCTCGAGGCCAACAGAAAATACACCGAGGCCATCCCCAAACTCTTCGGAAGTGAAGAAACCCCAGGAAACTGCAACCAAAGCAGTCAAAGAGGCGAAGAAACCAGAGAAAAAGACGGAAAAGACAAAAACCGTCAAAAAAGCCGAAACCAGAAAAGGAATTTCTGGAATCACTGAGGAACTGGATAAGTTCACGAAAAACCTCCTCAGCACGATGATGCAGAATCTGGAGAAAGAGATTGAGAAGAAGATTCAGCAAATTATTAAGAATATTTAATGGCTGACACGACGATAAAGAACAATCTCATAATCGTCTCTTGGAACGTCGAAGGATTGAGAGCCCGCAGATCAGAATTCGAAGAACTGATTGAAGAGAAGAGACCGGATGTCATAGCTCTCCAAGAAACGAGACTTAACCCCAACGTTCGGATAGCATTTCCCAATTACGATATTTACAGAAATGATAGACCTAACAGCACAGGTGGCGTTGCTATACTGGCTAGAAGGAATATGGATCACCATTTCGACCAAATATTCAATGGACAAGAAGTAGAAGCAATATCGATTATTGTGAATACTAATCGAGGGCAAGTGAAGATTATTTCAACTTATAAATCACCGGATAAGGACATGCTGGAAGAGGATCTAAAAATGCTACTAGAAGGAAGACACCCGAAAATCATAATTGGTGATCTTAACTGCAAATCGCAGGAATGGAACAGTAGGGTGGAAAATACAAACGGGAGAAGACTGAAGATTTATGCTGAAAAACTTAATGCAGTTGTGATAGGACCTGATATACCGACCTACATACCAAGAGTAAATGGACTACCCGATGTACTGGACATTGTCGTAATGAAAGACATCACTGAAGAAATCAACATTGATACAATAGAAGACGGAACTTCAGACCACAATCCCATAGAATTCATAGTGGGACATGGCCCAAGAAACGAAGAAGAGACACAAACCAAGGATCGCACAGACTGGGAGAAATATAAGAATTTACTTCAGGAGAAAATCAGGGAAATTCCCCAAATAAACACCCAGGATGAATAAGATGAAGCAGTTGAAAAATTGGAAAATCATATAAAAGAAGCCTATGAAGAAAGCACCAAGAGAATAAGGAAACCAATTCCGAAACATTCACATGGAGATACGCCAAGGGATATAAAGGAACTTATAAAAAAGAACAGAAGACTCAGGAAAATCTACAGAACAACAAAAAGAGAAGAAGACAAGAAGAAACTGAATAAACATAGTCAGATATTGAAAAATGCTTTAACAGAACTGCGTAATAACAGATGGCACCAGAGATTAAGGGAACTGAATACAATAGATCACTCGGCTTGGAAAATGCAAAAACGCTTACGACGAGAACAGACAGTTATACCTCCACTGCATGGAGCAAACGGAATGGTATATACGAGACTTGAAAAAGCCGAAGCACTTGCCGACACAATTGAGAGAGAAGCCAGAATAAATTACAGAAATGATGATGACAATGAAGATCTAGAAGAAGAAGTGGAGGCAAACGAAGAACTGATGATGGAACCACCGGAAACCGAAATCATTCCAAAACCGGCTTCACCAACAGAAATCAAAGAGATCATAATGAAACTGAAAAACCGGAAAGCACCGGGAGAAGATAGGATAACGAATTATATGTTGAAGAAATTGCCTAGAAAAGGAATAGCAGCCTTGACGAATATAACAAACGGAATGATGAGGACCGAATACTACCCAAAGAGATGGAAAACTGCAGAAATGATAGTTTTCAACAAGCCTGGAAAGGAACGGAAATTTCCTCAAAATTATAGACCGATCAGCCTACTATCAGCACTAGGAAAAGTCGTCGAGAGGGTTATCGCCAAAAGGCTGAATGAGAAAACAGAAATGTTGAAGATAATCCCACCCGAACAATTTGGATTCCGACGAGAACACTCGACTGAACTCCAATTACTACGGCTCATAGAATACGTCACCGAAGGAATGCAGACAAAACAGGCCACAGGATTAGTTCTGATGGATATCGAGAGAGCTTTTGATAGAGTATGGCACGAAGGCCTAATCTACAAGATGAAAAAAGCAGGATATTCGACCAAGCTATGCAAGATTATAAGGAACTATCTGAGGAATAGAAACTTTTATGTGAAGATAGATGGAGCAACCTCTCAAACCAGACAATTGGAAGCGGGAGTGCCACAAGGATCGGTACTTGGACCTCTGCTTTACGTAATATACGTTTATGATATCCCGAAGAATGCTAGGAATATGCTCACCTTGTACGCAGATGACACAGGAATAGCGTTCAGACATCGACGCCCAGAGATCATACACCGGAGACTGCAGGAAGCCATAGATGAATTACTCAAATGGTGCATCAAATGGAAAATCCAAATCAATGGAAGAAAGACTCAAGCAATATTACTGCAAAAGAGAAGATTGAGGATGGAAGAAAACCTTGAAGTTGATGGACAAGAGGTTGAATGGAAAAATGAAGCAACATACTTAGGAGTGACGCTTGACAGAGGACTTACATGGAAAAACCACATCAAATGTGCTGTTGATAAAACAAAAGCCGCAATGAGTAAACTTTATCCACTCATAGGCAGAAGAAGTCATATGAATAAGAACATCAAGTTGACGATGATTAAAACTATTGCGCGACCACAACTCACATATGGATCGGCGGCATGGGGCTTCGCAGCCAAGACCCACATCAAGAGAATACAGGCCACTGAGAATAAACTCCTTAGAATGGCGATGGACGTACCCTGGTTTGTTAGGAACAAACAAATCTACAAGGACTTGGAATGGGAACCAGTTACAGAATTTATGAAGAGAAAGGCGGAAAGGATATTCGACAAAGCCAAACAACATCCAAATGAGGAACTACGAAGATTAGTCGACTACGATCCAACAGAAGAAGCTAGAAGGTCAAGAACCTACCACCGAAGACCGAGAGATCAGTTAAGGATTTAAATGTAACCAAAGAAGAGCTTAACCTATAAAAGCTATAGGCAGCATACAACTATCAACACGACTATGATCGTGTGAGAGTCCAGAAACCATAAGAGTCAACTGGTTAATAGGCAAAATGCCCGGAACCTATGAAGAAGCAGTTAAGGGTTTTTAGTGGGTCTCGAGCTCAGAGAGTGAGAATCCCCACACTGTTCCCCCTCAGCAGAGGGTGTGTTCGTCTGTTTGCAGATTTTCCCCCTGCTACACCAAAAAAAAAACTTCAGGTTGGGCTTCGATGTCTTCTAGCAGTACGGACTGTTCTCCGCCCGCAGACTCTAAATAACAAAACATACATATAATGTAATGATAATATTGGAACGAGTGGCTGAATAAATACGAAAAATAAAACGTTATGCAATGTATGACAACAATTTTCTTCTCTTTTTAGCTGCCATCATCACCTGCAGAGTGGGAAGAGATCGCCCAACAATTCGAAAATGTATGGAATTTTCCTAATAAACTGTTTAGGCGCTATCGACGGTAAACATATCGTTATACAAGCGCCAATAAAAAGCGGCAGTGAATACATAAACTACAAATCGCAATTCAGTATTGTACTAATGGCACTGGTAGATGCTGAGTACAATTTCACCTTCGTGGATATTGGTTGTCAAGGACGAATCTCAGATGGAGGTGTTTTTAACAACTGCAAACTGTATCACAAAATTGAAGACGGTTCCTTGAATATTCCTGCACCTAAACCCCTTCCTGGAAGATTCCTGAAATTGCCATACGTGTTTGTCGCAGATGCAGCATTTCCATTAACAGAAAATATTATGAAACCATACAGCGGCTATCATCCTAAAGATTCAGCAGAAAGAGCTTATAATTATCGGCTTAGCAGAGCACGCCGCATAGTGGAAAATGCGTTTGGAATCGCTTCCAGTGTGTTTCGCGTTTTGAGAAAACCTCTTCTTTTAAAACCAGAGAAAGCCACACTGATAGTTATGACGGTTGTGTGTCTTCATAATTTTTTGCGTAGAAGTAAAACTTCAAAACATTTATACTCTTCAGTTGGTTCTCTGGATATCGAAAAAGAAGGAGAACTAATTCTAGGAACGTGGCGAGCTGAAGAAAAGGAACTCACATCTCTGCCACCACTCAAGAACATACCTCGCAGAAACAAAGAAAGTGTAGCCGCAATAAGGAACGAATTTGCCAAATACTTCAAAGAATCGGGAGCACTAACATGGCAAAATAAATATATGTAATCATGTATAGCATGTATGTACTCGTATTTGTTAAGGATCACACATTTAAATAAATTTAATAGCATACTTACATTCACTGTTCTTCGGGGTTCATCCCTTTCGCCTAGAAACCGGAAGCTGTCGTAAGCGAACCATTTTGAAATGTAAACTTCATCGGTACCTGCGAGTAAAAACACCCATTTTCTAAAAAGTTATTTTTCGAATAATTTCAGACTCACCTTTTCCCGTCCCAATATTTTTCTTTACTTTCGCTTTTTCGCGCCGGTACGATCCCTTTAGACTGTCTATTTTTTTTTGTATTTCAGCTACGTCCTTTTGAAAAATTTGTGAGATTTCGCGCCATGCGTCTTCTTTTTTAATTTTGTTGTAATAATTTTCGTGGGTTACTCTCCACAAAATTGGGCGGTTTGCATATTCTTTTATTAAATTTAAACACGTTTCTTGCGAGAAATCCATATTGGAACGTGTGCGTTCGTTTCGAGGCAAAGATGTCAACTAAACCCGTCCACACTGAGCACGAATTCTCTTTGATGGACCGACAAATTGCGGATCGGATCCGCGCCACATGAGCGCGTTCGGTGCGGTATGTTTGGTCCGTCCACATCTGAATGCTCATTCGGCGCGATGTGCTCATTCGGCTGTTTTGCTCAGATGTGTACGCGGCTAAAGAGGTTCATCTTTGATTATAGAGTACTCTAAAGCCGCGTACACATCTGAGCAAAACAGCCGAATGAGCACATCGCGCCGAATGAGCATTCAGATGTGGACGGACAAAACAGATCCGCACCGAACGCGCTCATGTTGCGCGGAGCCGATCCGCAATTTGTCGGTCCATCAAAGAAAATTCGTGCTCAGTGTGGACGGGTTTAGTTGACTTATTTTCTCGAACCGAACGCACACATTCAAATATGGATTTCTCGCAAGAAACGTGTTTGAATTTAATAAAATAGTATGAAAACCGGCCAATTTTGTCGCCCTCACTTTTCAGAGTGACACGACATTCATGTCGTGCAAAAAAAAGTGCTGTTGAGGCTACGGTCTCGACTTCTTTGTAGATATAATTGTGAAGACCATCTAGTAGGCCGTCGTCTCTTCTTCTTTAGCAACTCGTACAGAATTATGGAAGAGGCACTAGCACAACCCAAGTTTTCTGTCCTTAGAACATAGAATACATAGAATGATTCTTTTTTTCTAAGTTTCCATCGTTTACGTTCGTAAGCACTGAACTGACACATCCGTTGGAGCGGCTACGAATACATGCTCATGCTGTTCATGCGTCGGAAAGAAAAATTTTCCGCATAAACGCTCATTCGGTGAGGCGTGCTCATTCGGCTATTTTGCTCAGATGTATACGCGCCTTAACGATTTGTCAAAATCAGCTGACCCTTCATTACCGTGGGGCACACAAAGCTTTTTATTATCAGTGTAAAGAGGCATTTCTTAGAAAGTTATAGTCTAATCACTCTAACCTAACGTAGGGAAAAACATTTTTTCCAAAAACATGCACATAACACAATACTCGACCAAAACAGCATGTGAATCAATGGAGAGAAAAGCTTGTGTGCCCCACGACAGCGAACCCCCAGCTGATTTTGACAAATCGTTAGAGTTCCCTATATTTCATGACATTTCGGAAAACTATGAGATTTTCATTTTATCATGTTGGATATAGTGCCAATTACACCATGTTTTCATATTTTCATACGCTCAAAATTTACGTATTCGAATATAAGGCCAGGCGCAAATAGAAGCGCAGGTTAGTGAGGTGACGCATCGTGAGTTTTTGTAAAATATAGAAAAGATCAAGACCGCGCAAATAAAGCGCGGCGGTGACTTGTCAGATAGTATGTGCAGGAAAAAGCTGCGTCACCTTACCAACCTGCGTTTCAATTTGCGCCTGGCCTAAAAGTCGTATGGTGTTCGGGATGCTGCTTTATCATAGTATACTATTTCTTCCATACGAAAAATACCCCACTCCCGACTGTCAACCAGCAAGCAAGTGGTATCCCAGACCTGTACAAGGAAACCTACAACAGAAAATTTCATTAATATATCTGTTACAAGTTCAAATTTGGTGCCTTGTATCATCAAACTTCATGTCAGTGAAGTATCAATGTATGTATATGTTTTGTTGATATTCTATGAAATCAAATATAACCTCAAATAAGTAAGTGTTTGTTAAGATGTCCAAAAACATGGTGTATGCACTGATTAGATTAGGTTTTTCCAACTTTGAAATTAAGAGTTAAGTTTCGTTTTTTCCACCGTAGGTAGCGCTATTTAGCTGTTGTCAATTGATATGTGTGAAAATGTATTAGTTTCGAGTAAGGGTGTACAACATTCATTTATTCAACATGTCTATCAGTTTTCTGTATAGACAATCAAGAACTACAGCTGAGAATTTGGTGTTGTGGGACTAACACCCTTTGTTGTTAGAATTTGAGGCAGAACCAAACCAGATGAACGAACATTCGGGACAGATACAGCTAAGTTTTATGGCAACTTCAGCGATATTTAATCAAAGAAACTGTATTGAAAATACGTAATACAGTGAGCATGTATTAAGAAACAGAGAAACATGAACCTATTCGTGTCTGTTCTTCAAATATTCTTCACGAGTATAGTGAAAATTCCGTTTTCGTCAACTGAATATATTGGATATTTAGCCAATTAACTGTGTTTTATTGAAATCATGTTGAGTTACCCTCCTCATGAATACAATTTGTCAAACAGAAATTATCTTGAAGAAAAATGGTAAGTACTCCTGCGAATCCTTCGATAGTGTTGCAATATCTGTAGATTCGTTTTTATGACGAAAATTTAAGTGAAAATCTCAAATATTTGTTAACATTTGACGAAATAGTCCAGTTCATTTTTTGTGGATTCGTTGATCGCTCGGAATCACAGATTAGTGTAATTTGTAATCGATCAACGCAGAACAAAATAAAACGAGAGAGTATCATTAGACTTTCTCTGATAGAACAAGGATAGAACATGGTGGCGCCGCCACGAAACAAATCTCTTATTTTCGATTTGGGCTAATGTCATTGCATTCAAAAATTGACTTGTATGTAAAACTACAGTGAATAAAATCATTGTATTTCTTCGAAATCTCAGTTTATTTCATCAATATCTTATATCCGAAATGTCATTTTTTAGTTCAGATTGTTGTAATAATGATGCATCTGAATTAATTGATATTATTCTATTCGTCGGCTTCCTGTTGAGGCGTTACCAGTTTCATTATTGAAGTATTTCTCAATTTTCAGTTTTTGAACCAAATAATGCCGAGAATGAGGACGATTATCAGAAGATATTCGACGAATACAAAAATCTGGTGAGTATAAGGATCAATTTTTGTGTAAAAAAAAATTACGAGTTTACCATGTAGGTAGACTTCATGCTGGGAAATTTCATGGAAGATGTTGGAATAACACCGGCCCAGTTCGAATATGCTTCTTTCAAAACTCGCCAACATCATCACTCATTACGATTCGATCAAGTAAGTAATGTGCCAGGATAGAAAGTGAAGGTATGGATTGAATAAAAATTAAAAGAGAACATCTACCCAGCAAACACAATTGCATAACATCAACGTATCATACATATTGCAACGTTCCGTGTTACATAGCAAAGTTCCGTACACGATCTATCCGTTATCTGTCCAACGAGAGCTCTAAGTCCGCCTTTCGCTATGTATACTGTAACGAAACTGCAATATTACATGTTCGGTACACATATAGGTACTTTGTACCTTACATGCTATGTGCAAAGGATGATAGCTCTGGTACAGAACATCTGCTACCAATTTGAAATATAACCTCAATAAATACAAGGACATCCAAAATTCAATGGATGGCCATGTTTGATGAAATACGTACTTATTTTGGGCAAAAACTGTACCAAAACGATAATTTATTGTTACACCTGATTGATTGTCAGTATTCATACTTGAGACTTCTTTATAGTCTATCCAAATCCGAGAGGCCAGCGTAATCCAACTGACTAACGCGTGATCTTATTTGAGGTACTCCTCTTATTGGTCAAAGCTTCAGGAACGCCATGTTTGCAGGTGGGAGTAATGCAGAACCGCATTACGTTTAATTCATTGATTGTATGCGAATTGTTGTGCAGAACTGCAGAGGTCATTCATTGCTTTTTCTTTCGTAAATTGGTTTATAGTTGTAGCAAGTTATTCAAGTTACAAGCATTTAAGATAATGTCAAGTACTGATACTGCTGAGGAATCGCGTGTTGACTTAAGTCCTCCAAAAAAGAGACGTCTGAAACGACACTTCAGTGCCGAGATAAAAGAAATGATTTTGAATACTTATAAAATTGAGATTATTCAAAATGCAGGAATGTGTTTGAAGGACGTAGAACTCCGAGTTGCTGAGAGACTTGGCATTGGAGCTCGAAGTGTTAGGAGAATTATTTCCGAATACATAAATTCCGGTGTTCTATCACAGCCGGCAACAAATCAAAATCGGACCACCAAATGGGAGTCCTTATCAGATTTCGATAAAAATGTAATACGGCGAAAAGTTCACGAGTTTTTCTTCAGAAATGAACACCCGACTATAGAGAAAGTATTAAAAATAGTTAACGAAGACTCGAACTTGCCAAATTTTAAGAAGAGTACCTTCTCTATAATATTGAAAAAACTTAATTTCAAATATGGACGTCGCCCACGCAACGGTTTTTTAATGGACCGTGACGACATTAAATGTTGGAGAAGAAACTATCTCACGAAAATTAGGGCCTTCCGTGATGAAAACAGGAAGATTTACTACTTGGATGAAACTTGGGTAAATGCCGGTCATACTAAATCCAAAGTGTGGACCGATGAAACAGTTACGTCTTCTCGACAAACGTTAGTTGCTGGACTATCTACTGGATAAAAAAATCCGTCTGGTAAGGTCTTGAATTTTGAGTTTAACCCTCGGTTTCATAAAGCTTGATCAGAGAATCAACGATCGATTGACAGATGAACGTCAATTAGTTTTCAGTCGATAAGTTGGTCATAAGCATTCTGAATATTCTCAACTGCTACTCCTCCAATATATTCGGAAAATGAAAGTTTCAATGATTTCCTTCGGGAAATCGAATGCCAAATCGTTGATCGAGCAATCAAAGTTTTGTGAAACTTGATGTAAGTACCTTTTTTGTGGAAAACAATTTTAACATTCTTTTTCAAATGAAGTGAATATATTTTTCCAGGCAAAGGGTAAAGAATTATAGTGTCTCATATTGGCAGTGACACTGGTATTTTAACTGGAGGACTCTGTACTTTCCAATCCAAAAAAACTGGTGACTACCATGAAGAAATGGATGGTCAGTCCTTCGAAAAGTGGTTCGAGGGTATACTTCCTAAATTGGAGGAAAATTTTATAGTAGTTTTAGATAATGCTCCTTACCATTCAAGGAAAATGGAAAAAATTCCTAATTCACAATTCAGAAAGAGTGATATCCAACAATGGTTGAGGGAGAAAAATAAACAAAAAGTTGAGGTGGACATGTGGAAATTGGATAATATTATGGATGATATAACACCAGTCATCGTCAACTTAGAAGAAAGTTCTGCATCTTCTGACGACACTACGGACTAGTCACTCTTCAAAAAATATTGTTACACATTTATATACGTAGTATGTATTAAAGTGGGAACTTTAGATTAAGGCCCGGTACTTTCACCTTCGAATAAATTTTATTCAACCAATAATGACATACCGACATTCGATCTATGACAAATAAACTCTTCTAATTAAGTTTCAATGACAGATTTATTCGATGAATAACACTATCTGAAAGTGAAAAGACTGCATTTTTACTAATCTTACGAATAAGACTTAATAAATGCGAATAAATTTATTTATTCGCACGTGAAAGTACCGGGCCTTATTGTTCATTACTGAGACTCGTAGATAAGCATACATATTTTTCACCGGAACTGGAACACTCAAAAAGTTTTAAAATATAACGCTCTCGGAATTCAATTTATTAGTACACCTCTGCGTTATCACGTTCTTGACGCGTGATCACTGCATGCTGCAATGTTTACCGCTGGCCTCTTGGATTTGGATATACTATAATGACCTATGTCTACGATCCGTTGCTGTCTCCGTCTCCCGCTCCGACCTAAAATTCCTTCTCATTCCGGGCTCGAACCTGCTTACTTTTTGACATCTTGTGTTCCTGAGTGGTCCCTTCAACCTATCTAGCTATGGAAACATGTGACTATTCATATAAGTGCACCATATTAACTGTATGGAATAAAAATTGCTTCTTATGTCTTATATCAATGCGGAAACCAAATAATTCCCAAAACTCGAACTAAAATCGCATTCTTTATGTTTTAAAAAATAACTCGAGTATTTGCTTTTCATTTGTCACACAAAATCAGATATACACAAAATTGTATCTCTGACGAATGGAATCAGGTTTACTATCCTTGCAAATATAATAATATATATAATAAATTTGTCATACTGATGCATGAATGTGAACATTCAGCATAATCACACAACCCTTCTTTTTCCTCCGAACGTCAATAATTGAGGTTATGAAAGTTATCAAAGTTCATTTATGATTCACCTATTTTGGCGGATTCTATCCGCTAATAGTAAGAAATTGAATAAAACAGTTTCGATAACAGCTACTTTCAGTACTGATGTTTGTACTTTTTTACGATTCAATAAATCATACCGTAAGTCAAGGGCGTCGCCAGGGGGGGGGCTAGAGATCAAATGTAGCTAGCCGCAAAGCGACCAAAGTGCGAGCAATTGACTTCCTTACCTATTAATAAATTTCGCATCGCATGACAAAACGTAAATAAATTCACAAAGTTTAATGTATATTGTACAAAGTATTGAAATATTCAACATTTAGATTTTGACATCCGTTTTCAAAATCGCCGCCATTTTCATTACGACTATATCAGATTTGCCAAAACGCAAGGCCATTAATATTAAACAGTGTAAAAACATGAAGGTAGATGGTAGGTATGGTGTGTGTGTGTGTGTGCATTGCATTTCTTTCTACGAAAACCGTTCAGTAGCATTCACGTTAGTTTTGTATAATTTGTATGCGGCATACCTTAAGTAGAAGTTATTGTTACGAACATACAACTTTAATTGGTTTTGTGGACAATGTCATCTATAAATGTTCATAAGAAACACCTACCGTTGAATAAATCGACAATCTTTGTAAAACCTAGTATTGCTACTCGATGCTAGATAGCGCTTGTTCAATGAACTCTAGAATTTGGTAGCATTTACTAGACCAGATACAATGTTACCGTACATTCTAGTGTGATGTTCGTTTGGGTATATAAAGACGTGAGCAAGCTGAATAAGCGAATTGGAAATCAATTATAAGACTTAGGCTTGCCTGTGTTAGTCAATATTGATTTATATTTGTTAAATAATAATATCTCATCATCTCAGTGTTGAGTTGTGAAGTTTCTGAGTGTGTCTCCATTCATCGTCTTATCAAAATGGACATCAGAAAGTATTTTGGTAAGTTATGTACTGCTTTAATCTTGGACTTAGAGCTAGTATTTTTATTTTATTTCTTTTAGCTAATAGCTTTGGCAACGGATACACAGCTAGATAGAGACGTATAATAATCGTTAAGAATATAATTTTTGATTTTATCTGGCATATTCTTGATGTGAAAAGAAAGGATCGTTTATGTGGAAGGGAAATGTTAAAAAATACTATTATTTTATTAAAAACGAGTTTATCGATTCAATCTCTGTACATTCAACGTTAACTAAACAATGGTTTCGTTTTCAGTAAATAATTATGAAAAAAACATATATTATATTTGTGGTTTAATTAAATACAAATTAAAACAGATGAACAGATCCTTGATATAAATACTGCTAAAAAAGTGTTTTGTTTTGCAGGAAGTTTGAAACGAAAAAAAACTGATGGATCAAGTAGCGACAGCGATGAACAGGACAAAGTAACGACAATATCGCATGTGTCTTCATCGATCACCACAACCACAACAGGTTATATTCAGTCGCAGGAACTCTAGATTAGTTCCTCTAGATATCTGGCTCTGGCGCCGAATCCTGATTCATTGATGGATGAGGATGACTGCAATGAAAATGATATCGGGCGATATGTTGGACGGGCAAACATGTTATCACCAGAAAAGAAGAAGGAATTGATTGAAAACTGTTGGTCTCCTTCCGCGACCTATGACTTTGCGAAAGATGCAAAACATTTAAAGAGAAAATTTAATTATTCTTGGTTGGAAACATACTCTCCATAGTTGGTATATTCCAGGCGCCAAAAAGGAGCATTTTGTAAATATTGTACGTTGTTCCCACCAAATCCAAATTCATTTAGAGGCATATTGGGATCTTTTATTATAAGGCCCTTTTGTAAGTTCAAAGATATTCACGAGCAGTGCAAAAAGCACATTGAAACAAAATTCCATAAGGAGGCATTGAAAGCTGCTAAATCTTTTCTCGAAGGTGTGCCTGTCGATGTGCAACTGAACAAATATTCCCAGACAATAATTGAAGAAAATCGCAAAATTATAAAATCTATTATTTCCTGCATTACGTTCTGCGGGTCACACGACTTAGCACTGAGAGGTAAACATTATGGTGAAGGTATTCTCGAGGATTTATACAGGCTGCGAATTGACGCGGGAGATTTGATTTTAAAGAAACACAATGAGCAAGGCAAAAAGAATGCAAGCTACCGTTCAGTGGAAATTCAAAATGAAATAATTGGTATTTGTGGAAGCGTTATTAAGGCTGATATTATGGAAAAAGTGAAAGAAGCAGCATCATATAGTGTGCTAGTAGACGAAACAGCTGATATTTCTGGCACTGAACAACTATCGATTGGGATGCGATATTTTGATGAAAAAGTCCAAGAAATGTTTATCGGATTCATTGAGCTGAAAGATTTGGATGCGAAATCGATTGCACATAGCATAGATGAGTTTTTGACAAAAGAAGATCTGAATATAAATAAATGCGTTGGTTTTGGTTTTGATGGATGCTCAACGATGTCAGGAAAAGAAGGAGGGGTACAAGCGATCTTACGCAAAAAGTACACCAAAGCCCTCTACTTTCATTACTCATCCCACAAACTGAATCTAGTGATCAATGATCTAAATTCACTTCCTGAAATTAGAATTGCCATGGGAACCACCAAAGATACTATTAACTTTTTTCGAGAATCAGTTTTGAGAAGGAAGTTAATACCTAATATTTCCAGACTTTGTGAGACAAGATGGAGTGAGAAACACAAAACCATCAGAGTTTTTAAAGAAAATCTTCCAGTAATTCTGGAAGCCTTACAAACATCATCACAGGAAGGAAATAGTGCAACTCGGAAAAGTGCATTCCAACTGCATGCGGCTACTTCCAGAATTTCTTTTATTCTCGGGATTATGTTGGTAGCCAAATACTCGGCTTTGATGGAACCCGTTGTCAACGTACTCCAATCTGTAGCTTTGGACGTGGTCAAAGCCTCGGAACACATTAAAAGGATTTTACTTTTAATTAAAAACCATCGTGAAAATCCGGAAAAAGTGACAAACGAAATTATAAAGGAAGCTACTGCTGTTGCGGAGAAAGTCGGACTGGAGGAGGACATTACATCAGTGCCGCGTATTACTGGGAAACAACGTCATAGAAGCAATCATCCAGCAGAAAGCCCTTCAGAACACTGGAAGAGGTCTTTGGTAATACCATACTTAGATTCAATCATCACCTCCCTTGAAGTACGTTTTGCTGAAGAAAACACGCCATCATTCGCATTATCTAAGTTACACCCGGCGCAGATGCAAAAGATGACAACTGAAAATTTGAAACGAACTTGTGAATCTATTGCCCAGTTTTATGATTTACCGAACATAAAGAATGAAATCGAACTTTGGCAGCAATTGTGGCACGACAGGCTCAATCTGACAGATCTAACAGTTGTTGATGTCCTAAAAGAAACAAAATCCTTTTTTCCCGAAACGGAAAGAGCATTAAAAATTTTGATCGCTTTACCATGCACGACCTGTACAGTAGAGCGATCCTTTCGTAGCCTCAGAAGACTAAAAACATGGCTAAGAAGCACCATGGCAGAAGATCGTCTTAATGGTCTGGCCATGATGAGCGTACACAGAGCTATAATAAATAAAAACCTAAATAATTTTTATGATAAAGTGATTGAAAGTTTTGCAAAAAATCCCCGCAGCTTATGTTTTAATTAAATATTATTTTTGTTGAAATAAATAATTATAACTGTGTTTGAAAGTTTGATTTAGTTCTTGTGCTGTCGAGGGCTTGGGAAGTTTTATACATCGATTATTGATATTAGAACCGTTTTTATCACAATAGTCATCGAGGCAATGACTTCCAAAATGTAATGCTTCATGCTTTCGAATTTACCAGGCGTTCATATTTTTTATCCTCCATAATATTGCCCCATTGCCCCCCCCCTTAGTCAAAAGCTGGCGACGCCCTTGCCGTAAGTTTCATTGTCGGGATGACTGCTGAAAAATTAATACTTATAAGTATATGTTATGTGTATACTCTCATATCGTAATAATATGGATTTAATGCTCTGATTGCTACATAAAATTAACAGAACATTTGAATGAAAATTGTGCATTTATAAATTAATATACCATATACATAACATTCTCATTCAAAATGATACATATCATAGATAATATAAAATTGATATACCATATACTTTTCATGAAAAACATAACAAATTAATGTATATGATACATAAATATTATATTATGTTTGATATGTATCACGTGAAATGAGAACGTTATGTATATGGAATATTTATTTATAAATCCACAGTTGTGTTTCAAATGTTCTGTTTATGTTATGTGGCACCCTTATGCATGTAACATGTTGGTTTGCTGGGTATTGTTTTCTCATACAGGGTGTTTCATGAGTCGTTGGCCATATAGCCTAATGCTGAATGCAGGTCATCCAGGCCTTTCAGAAAACTTGCTTGTTTTGTATCCTAAGGATATCAGTTTCGGAGATACGGGGTGATTCATGAATATTGACCTAAATTGCGATAGCCATAACTGTATAATGCAAGGTTTGATTTCCATCAAATTTTATGGATTTGTTCACTTCAGAAAGCTCGTCCAAACGCTTCACGAAATATCAATATTTTCAGGGCAGTACTCAGAATATCATGATTTTTCATTCAAGCCCCAAAATCTATATTTCTTACATCCCCTACAGAAATTTCGTTATTGCCATGAAAAACTACATAATTTGTTCAATTTTCATTTTGCATGGAATAGGAACCGGACGAATTCATATTTTATATCATTTTTTCGATATGCGGTCCTGTAATATTTTATTCTTCTTCATTTTAAATCCTCAGCACATACTGAATGTTCGTAAAAAAGTGTTTAAGAGTATACAATGTCGAGCTATGAATTCTTTTGAAATTACATATTTAGATACAAATGATGTAAACCATCTTGGAAAGTGTAAATCGTAAGTGTATTTGCTTCAAAACACACATAAGTACCTATTGAAATTCATTCTTCAACGATGAAAATGTACTATCATAAGAGATGTCCTAAATGGAGTTCTTCCTTCTCGACACATTTTCTAGCGCTTAAAATCAGATTGAATAATCGGATTTTAAGGACAATAAATATTGCCCTGCTTATCATATCGTGATTTTGTTTAACTTCTGCACAGGCTTCTTCTATCCTCTGCCGCAAATGCTCTCGTGAAGTCAAAAGTGTCTGTCACTTTTTCACGCACACTCAGTGGGAACTGAGGCTTTAAAATGAAAAAGATTTGAACAGAATTTAAAAAAAAATTGAAAATCTCGTTCGAAAACAATGAATAATATCACCAAATGAATAAAAACAGGACAGACAGCATTTCGAATAAATGTCATAAAACATGAATTCGTCCGGTTCAGGTTTCATTGTTGTTTTATGAAAGGAAATAAAAAGATTAAGGTTTTTCGGAAAAATAAATTTCAATAGTTATGTGTGTTATGAAGCAAATACACTTACGGATTCCATTTTCCAAGAGGGTTTCAATCATTTGTATCTAAATACAATATGTAATTTCAAAAGAATTCACAGCTCGACTTTGCATACTTTTAAACACTTTTTTACGAACACTCAGTATGTGCTTCGGGATAAAAATGAAAAAGAATTGAACAGAATTAAATAAAAAATCAGAATCTCGGCAAAGGACAATAGATATTATCACCGAAAGAATGAAAACAGGATCGCATTTCGAAAAAATGACATAAAATATGAATTCGTCCGGTTCCTATTCCCTTGTGACAAGTGTGCCATGCAAAGTGAAAACTGAATTCGTTAGAATGGTATAAACCATTTCGTAGTTTTTTATGGCAATAACGAAATTTCTATAGGGGATGTAAAAAATATAGATTTTTGGGGCTTGAATGAAAAATCATGATATTCTGAGTACTGCCCTGAATATATTGATATTTCATGAACCGTTTGGAAGAGCTTTCTGATGTGAACAAACCCACAAAATTTGTTCGAAATCGGACATTCCAGAGTTATGGGTATCGCAGATTTAGGCCAATGTTGATGAATCACCCCGTATCTCCGAAACTAATAGCCTTAGGATACAAAACAAGCAAGTTTTCTGAAAGGCCGGGATGACCTGCATTCACCATTGGGCTATGGCCAACGACTCGTGCAACACCCTGTATATACAAAATATAAAGTGAATATTAGTAATGCCCACGAGAGTCGCGTTTCGGAGAGTCCCGTTTCGTCTCGTCTCGTCTCGTGAATATTTTGCTCAATGGATGAGTTTTGCCTATGAATTTGAAAAGTTTGGAATCATTTCTTCGTGTGCATATCACTTTTTCCGAATTTATTTCAATAGGTAGAAGATTTCAAAAGCACGAAAAAATAAGTGGTTTTCATCGAAAATTCACAATGATCTACAGGAGATATTCTTCATTATACTGCAATAATCATACCAAGACGAACGCATCTCATATAGTTATCGAATTGAAATGCGTCTGTTGAATTTCAGTTTGATGCTTTTGATAGAAATGTAGATTTCATTGATAAATTTGACGAAGTATTAATTCAATTTCTAAAACTGTGGGATCAATTCGAACCAAACCTTGGAATCTCATTTAGTCCTCGAATTGAGATGCGTTTGTTGAATTTAGTTCGATACTTCCGATAGAAATGGAAATTTAAGTGGTCTCGAAGTACGAGATCAATTTCTCGAAAATTATTGGATCAATTCACACCAAACCTTCAAATCTCATATAGTTTTCGAATTGAGATGCGCCTGTTGAATTTCAGTTCGATACTTTCTAGAGAAATGAAGATTCAAGTGGTCAATTCGATTAAGTAAGAGATCAATTTCTCGAAAATTATTGCATTAATTCGAACCAAACCTTGAAATATCTATAGTTTTCGAATTGAGATGCTTCTGTTGAATTTCAGTTTGATATTTTTGATAAAATTGGAGATTTCACTGATCGATTCGACTAAGTATAAGTTCAAGTCCTCAAAACCTGTTGGATCAATTCGAACCAAACCTTGGAATCTCATATAGTTTTCGAACTGAGATGCGTTGTAAGCCAAATAATAATATAATAACAATAATTCATTCGAAAATTCGGACGAAACTTTCTATCGGTCACTCACATCGTCTAATGGCGAAAATGGAAAGTTAATACCGAAGGAAACCATTGAGCAATTTTGGACCAGATGGAATGAAGTTGAAAAATATGAAGCTCTGAAATATGAACCGAGAAAGCATGATATGATCACAATTAGATAAGTAAAATCAGCTATCAGAGTACTACACAAATAAAAAACATATTGGAACTTTGGATCATCCATGACAAATTAACCTCCGCCATAAATGATGTCATTGAAAAACCTGAAAGAATGCGAATATTCCTAATACATACACAAAATTTCTGTTACCTAAACACCAATGAAATACAGAAGACCCAACCAAGTACCGACCAATCACATGCCTTCCAACGATGTATAAATTAATCATATCGTGCATTTCAAACCGAATTCATAACCATCTTGGAAGAACTAACATCATCACCATGCAACAGAAAGGATGCACCAAAGACAGCCGGATTGCAAAGAACAACAAGTAATAGATTTAGTTATCTACAATCAAGAGTTCTTTAAGCGATGGAATCATTACGCTGCGTACATAGCCTACAAAAAAGCATTAGAACTAAAATCTAATGTATCAAGTGAAGATTACGATGTCGTGTGTCTGAGTGAGACTTGGTGGCAAGATGGCGTGTACGATTCTGAGTTGTTTCCTTCCAACTATGATGTTTTCCGATGTGATAGGAACCTGGTTACAACGGGTATGTCAGCTGGTGGTGGCGTTCTGGTGGCCGTACGCAGAGATTTGTGTGCAGTGCGGGTTGACATTTCAGAGCTCATTGCTCTTGTTCCTTCCATAGATGCTGTGGCTTGTAAGATTATGTATAGAACTCATTATATCATTATTTTGTTGTTATACAGGGTGATTCCGGAGGAGACCGTCAGATTTTAGGTGAAGTATACACTAGTTAAGGCAGTTTCGAAACAATGTTTGGTTTATGGTTGGGGGCCTTCATTGAGAGTCTACAGGGTGATTTGTCCGATTCGACCGATTTTTCTTTTATTCATAACTTTGGTATGGCTTGATCAATCATGATGAAATTTTCAGAGTAGAACAATATGATTATCTTCTTTCAATAATTCCAACACTTGTTCAAAAATACAGGGTGGGAATTATGATAAGTTCAGATTAAGTATGCAGGTTGAAAAAACACCCTGTACATTCCGTTTTCAGAAATTTCTACTTGCTTCAGATTCTACCATAAGTTTACATTACTGGAGCGTTTTTATTTTTTTTGGCACACGTCCATTTTTCCTAGAAAAATTTTTCAAAGATGAACAATATCGTTTTTTCACTCCAAGGCATTGGGAATATTCTGAACTAGATGGTAAAGCTGTATCGTCCAATAATACAAAGCTCTTCCTGAGTCCTAAAATAAATTTTCCAAATTCGAAATTCATTTTTGATCGCTCTTATTCAGATGTATAAAATCATTTAATTCAAAAAATTTCTTTATACGTATGTCAAATTAGTACCGAATTAGGAATTTCGCAGAGCAAAGTGAGCAAGACTTTGAAGAAAGAACAATTCCACCCATACCACTACCAAAAGGTGCAAGAACTGTTGCCACAAGATCTGCCCCAACGATTACAATTTTGTCGCTGGGTTATTAGTCACCAACGAACTATTTTTCGTATTCTATTCAGCGACGAGGCTATGTTCACTAAGAATGGAATTTTTAATATCCACAATTCCCACGAATGGGCAAGAGACAACCCGCATTTGAAGAAGAGTCATAATACACAACACAGATTTTCTGCCAATATTTGGCATGGAACAATAGACGGAAATTCAGTTGGCCCTCACATTTTTGCGGAAAGATTAAATGGTGAAATTTACCTAAATTTTTTGAAAATATTTTACCAAATTTATTGGAAAATGTACATATCCGCTCTATGTACTTTCAGCATGACGGAGCACAACCTCACTTTGCATTGAATGTGAGAAATCAGCTGGATGTAAATTATCCGAACAGATGGATTGGTCGTGGAGGCCCTATTGCTTGGCCACAAAGATCGCCTGATTTGAACCCTTTAGACTATTTTGTGTGGGGATATCTGAAAACAAGAGTTTATATGGTTGAAATTAGAAGTAGAGAACACCTAGTTGAAAGGATTTTCGAGGAATGTAATATCTTGAAGCAAAATCAATCCCTCATTAGAAGGTCAACTGGAAATTTAATAAAAAGGTCTCGAATACCTATTCAAAAAAGGGGGAATCATTTCGAACATTCTATGTAAATTTTGTGTTAATCCTTAGTTTTGCCGTTCATGATATGTTTCGAATGTTTATTCTGTATAAGTTGTAGATTTTTTGGTTTAAGTAGGTAGGTATACAGATATTTTCTGGATTAAATGATTTTATACATCAGAATATGAGTGATTAAATATGAATTTCGAATTTGAAAGAACTACTTTAGGACTCAGGAAGAGCTTTGTATCATTGGACGACATCGGTTTACATTCTAGTTCAGAATATTCTCAATGCCTTGGAGCGAAATAACGATATTGTTCATTCTTGAAAAATTTTTCTAGGAAAACTGGATGTGTGCCAAAAAAATTAAAAACGCTTCAGTAATGTAAACTTATGATAGAATCTGAAGCATGTAGAAAATTTTTGAAAACGGAATGTTCAGGGTGTTTTTTCAACCTGCAAAATTAATCTGAACTTATCATAATTCTCACCCTGTATTTTTGAGAAAGTGTTGGAATTATTGAAAGAAGACAATCATATTGTTCTACACTGAAAATTTCATCAAGATTGATCGAGTCACACCAAAGTTATGAATAAAAGAAAAATCGGTCGAATCGGACAAATCACCCTGTAGACTTTCATTAAAGGCCCCCAACCATAGACCAAACATTGTTTCGAAACTGCCTTAACTAGTGTATACTTCACCTAAAATCTGACGGTCTCCTCCGGAATCACCCTGTATATTCCACCAAGGACTGATGTGGCAAGTTATGAACAATTTTTTGATTCGTTGTCGACATTCGGTGTATTTCAAAATAATAGTTTAATTGTGTTAGGGGACTTTAATTGTCCGAAATATGTTGAGAAATCTTGTTTTGATGGTCGCTCATTAGTACTCAATATGTTTTCTGAATCATCGCAGGTGAAGCAATTCAACGAGATATGCAATTCTAGAAATACATTGTTGGATATAGTATTCTCAAATTTTAGGTGTGATGTCGTTGACTCACTTTGCTCGCTCGTGGCGGTGGATGCATATCATCCTCCAGTGGAAATATCGTATCTTCCCGAACAGTGTAAAAAGAACTTTGAATTTTCAAGCTCGAGTCCCTGTTATTCTCCACGTAGATACAACTTCTTGAGAGCGAATTATATATCGATATGTACCGATACATTTGGGAAACAGATTGGTCTGCTGTTACGAATGAAAATGATCCGAACTTGGCGTGTGACCGATTTTATTCAATTGTAAACGCAATATTTGAGCGAACGGTGCCTATAAAAGTCTGTAGAAAAAGACGATTTCCCTCATGGTATTCATCCGAAATCATCAGTATCATTTATCGCAAAGAAGCTGCCCTAAGAAGCTATAAAAAATTCAATAATGACTTCAATCGCGACCAATATAACAAACTTAGAAGTTTGCTCAAGTCTAAAATCAACAGCGCTTATAGAGATTATGTTATAGCTTCCGAACAGAGATTAATGACAGATCCTTCGGATTTTTGGTCATTTGTGAGGGATAGCAGGGGTCATTCTCGCATACCCGGAGTTATGAGCGATTGTCAAAGAAGTATAGATAAGCCGCAGGATATCGTCAACGCAGCACTTTGGTGGTGTGTACGATACGCCTTGTGACACTTATGATTTTGGCGATGTTGAGGATGATTTTTGTCAGTTCATTAGTATTGGTGAAATCACGGAGGACGATATAGTGAGGGCGTCGAAGAAACTCTCAAATAAACGCACTGCTGGGCTTGATGAGATCCCTAGTTTCATGGTGAAGGACTGCATAGGAGCACTTTCTGCCCCTCTGGCATGCATATTCAATCTTTCCACATCCACAGGCATATATCCCTCAGTTTGGAAACGGTCCAAAATAATTCCCGTTCTTAAAAAGGGTGAAAAATCCATGATCTCGAATTACCGGCCAATTTCCATTTTGTCGAATTTTTCGAAGGTTTTCGAGATCATCCTTTACAATTCTATTTTTCCCTCTGTCCGCAACAAAATTACTGACAGCCAGCATGGATTTGTGTCCAAAAGATCGACGACAACTAACCTTGTTTCATTTTTTCGAGAGGGTGCTGGGTTCATTGGATAAATCAGGTCAGGTAGACGTTATATATACGGACTTCAAGAGGGCTTTCGACAGGATAGATCATAGTATTTTGATTGATAAGTTGAAGAATAAATTTGGCTTCAGCCCTAAATTGATCAATTTGATCAGGTCATATCTGTCTGGCAGGCTATGTCGTGTTGAGATTGAGGGTTACTGTTCTGTGGAGTTTTGTGCGACATCTGGAGTCCCGCAGGGTTCCAACCTTGGACTATTACTTTTTCTCCTGTTTGTAAACGATGTAGTGGATGTAATTGATGTATCAGTATTGTTATTCGCGGACGACCTTAAAATCTTTCTCCAAACACTCAGTCTCACTGATTGTGCTAAGATACAGGCAGCACTTGATAGCCTATCAACATGGTGCGAAGACAATAGATTGAGTTTGAATATATCTAAATGCTATGCTATGACATACACAAGGAAGAGAATGGTAGTCAATTTCGATTATTGCATCAATGGTACAATGCTATCTCGAATAACCGAGATAAGGGATCTGGGGATTGTGTGTGACAGTGGTTGTTCATTTGTGCCGCATATGAGACAGTTGATACTCTCATCCAATAAAACCTATGGATTTATAGTTCGAAACACTAGAAACTTTCAGAACTCAAATACTTTGATAGCCCTATTTAATTGTTTAATAAGAAGTCGAATGGAATACTGTAGCATCGTTTGGAGACCCATATATGACTGCCATAGGAAGAGCATTGAGTCGGTGCAGCGAAAATTTTACAAGTTTTTAATGTGGAGGCAGGACGGTGTGTATCCTCCCATAGGCTATGACAATAATCTCTTACTCTCTAGGTTCGGTACCGTATCCACTACGGATAGGGTGAATATATGTGCACTATTATTTATATGCAAAATTATTAGTCGAAAAATCGATTGTCCAGAGCTTTTGTCTTGTCTTCCGTTTCTGGTTCCCCGTTTGGGTTCTAGAAGGTACATGGTCTTTTACTGTGGGACGGGGAGAACAAACGCCAGTTCTCGATCTCCTATAAATTATGCTTGTGGAATAATCAATTCGCTCGCCAATGTATGTGACATTTTTTTCGACTCTCCTCGGGCCGTAGTGCAGACCTATTTATCGCGCCACACCTGGATTTTGTGAGGATTGTTAATTTGTTTTGTATTATATTACTTTGTGCACCATTTCAATATGTATCTGTATTCTCAATTTTTTCTCTTTTGTGTTTTCCTGTAATTGGGAATGTATCCTGTAGGAAATAAACTACTTATTATTATTATTATTATTATATTATTATTATTCGATTCCATATCTCACGAATGGCTTTTAACGATCTTGAAGCTGGTTAATCGAAACATTAAACATATACTGAACATCCCTGGTACTGCTCTCTTTCCTCACAAAAACCATCACCTTGTGGAAAACTGACTTACATATGTCAACTAGAACTTCAACTATCTCCGTAAAAGATATTAAGATCAAAACGGACATATACCAGGGAGGTTCTGTCCGTTCCTGTTTTGAATATCCTTGATTCCCTCAAGCTCAATCCTAAACAGCACCAACACCTGCTACATATGCAGAAACGAAACAGAGAAAATCAACCATATGCTGTATGTGGACGACCTAAAATAAATTGCTAAGTATGATGAGGAACTGAGAAAACAACTGAAGAAAGTTCAAGAATTCGGCAATGACATAAAAATGTAATTCGGTCCAGACAAATATTCGTCAAGGGTCATTATCATCATCATCATCATTGCTGAATCTCGTCAAAGGTACCTTTACAACCAAAGAAAGCATTGTACTAGATAAGTCCACCAGCATCAAATCACTAGAGCAACATGAAGTTTACAAGTACATACTAAGGGTAGGTGAAAATGATGGAATTCAGCATAAACAGATTTATTTATTCATTTACAAAATGAATGCACACAGGTGAAAAAACACCCAAAACAGCACTCACAAAGCAAAAACAGATAGTGTACAGGGTGGGCAAAATTGGTGAGTCAATTTTCACTCAAGTATTTATATCCACATTTTTGGTTTGTTTTTGTTGCTGATTGGATATTTGAATTTGATTTTTGTTGTTCTAAATTAGTAGATATATAGATTGAACGTATTTATTATGTACAGGGTGGGAAAAATTGGTGATACCTGAACTACAACTTTTTAACCCAACGGGATAGAGAAAAATGAATGTACCATACATGTCGTCTTTTTTGGAGAAACTAATACATAATGCCATCAACTGCATTCCTTTATCTACTTTTGTTTTTGGGTTATAGGCAAAAATTTAAATTTGGGCGATTTCAACTCTGGTCATTATCTCCGTTTCTGTTTGTGCTGGGATGTTGAAATGATCACACAATACAGACACTTTTTTGAAAGAAATCCAGTGGCGTACTATGATTTTTTCCTACAGGTTTATCTGCTGGAGGTATAACATAAAGTTGTGTTTTTTCTTATGAAAACAGTAGTTTAAGATAATAAGAGAAAAAATAGCCATTTTTTTACCGTTGCAGAAATATATTATACATCACCCTCAGTCTTTCTAAGTCATTTAAACTACTGTTTTCATAAGAAAAAATACATCCTTATGATATAGCTCAGCAAATATACCTGTTGGAAAAAACCATAGTACGCCACTGGATTGCTATCAAAAAAGTGTCTGTATAATGTTTTCATTTCAACATCCTAGCTTAAACAGAAACGGAGATAATGACCAAAGTTGAAATTTTAATTTTGACCTATAACTCGAAAACAAGAGGAGATATCGTAATGCAGTTGATGGCATTATCAGTTTCTCGAAAAAAGACGACCGTAATGTGCCATGCATTTGCCTCTATCTCGTTGGGTTGAAAAAGTTGTAATTCAGGTATCACCAACTTTGCCCACCCTGTACATAATAAATACGTTCAATCTATATATCTACTAATTTAGAACAACAAAAATCAAATTCAAATATTCAATCAGCAACAAAAACAAACCAAAAATGTGGATACAAATACTTAAGTGAAAATTGACTTCAGGTTCTTCTTGAAACAACGCAAGCTCATGTCTGAAAATAAATCTAATCTGGTTCCATAAGCATTACATAGGTCCAACATTCTAGACAGATGAGAATTCTTAGCGGAGTTGGTTCTCCTCGGCGGCAAGTAAAAAAGGGAATGCTGTCTAAGATGACTCGATGGGACGTGAAAATCGATCGACTGTAGAATCTCGGGAAAATCTAAACGGTGTGACATTAATTTAAGAATAAACGAGATATCGTTGATCTGCCTCCTATTCTCCAGACTTATTATCCCGAAGTGTCTTATATGAATTAAATAATTATCTGTATCGCCAGGAGCCAACCAAAATCCAGTCCTGAAACCGATAAATCGGAGAAATCTAGCCTGTACCCTCTCTAACCTGTCAATGTAAGTTCCATAAAGAGGACACCATACTAGGGATGCGAAGGGAAGCTTCGAATCGAAAATAAAGCTCGAAATAGAATACTACAGAAGGAGTAGAGGAAGACTCAAGAGTGAACTAAATACTTAAAATCACATCTGTCGCAGTTTGAGTCTTGCAATTGAGCTTTGGCATAATCCAGCGGAACTCCGAAGGATGGACAGGAAAACTTGCGCAAGCATCTGACCATGTAATAATAATAATAATAATAATAAAATCAACACAAAACAGAGAGAAGAAGAAGAGACATTGGACGACTGACGGAGTACTTGAACGGGAATCGCGGAAGTAAGGTTGTGTCAGCTGCCAAAGAAATCATGGATAGAAAAAAAACACACACAGAACGAGAGACGGAGAATGCTACAGCTCACCACTGCCTCGACACTCTGAAGCAAAAGTTAAGTCTGTATGCAGAACGCCTGAGGAGATATAAAAGCAATTATAGCCGAAAAAGAGACAATAATTCATTCGAAAAGTCGGAAGAGACTTTCTACCGGTCACTTACATCGTCTGATGTAGAAAATGGAAAGTTACCACCAAAGGAAGCCATAGAACAATTCTGGACCGAACAATTATCAACGAAACCTCAGTTCAATGGAGATACCGGATGGATTGAAGATGAAAAATCTGAAGCTATAAAATATGAGCCGATGCAGCATGACAAGAAGTAGTAAAATCAGCTATCAGAGGACTACACAACTGGAAAGCACCTGGGCCTGATGGATTACAGAACTTCTGGATCAAGAAACTTTGGATCATGCATGACAAATTGACCTCCGCAATAAATGATGTCATTGAAAATCCTGAAAGAATGCCAATATTCCTTACACATGGCACAACGTACCTGTTATCAAAAGACCAAAGGAATACAGAAGACCCATCCAAATACCGACCAATCACATGTCTTCCAACGATGTACAAATTAATCACATCGTGCATTTCAAATCGAATTCACAACCATTGCGAAAGGAATAACATCATCGCCATGCAACAGATAGGATGCACCAAAGACAGCCGAGGGTGCAAAGAACAGCTAATAATTGATTCAGTTATCTGCAATCAAGCGTTCTCCAAGCGGAGGAATCTTTACGCTGCGTACATAGACTACAAAAAAGCATTCGATTCTATACCCCACGAATGGCTCTTGACGATCTTGAAGATTTACAAGGTGGATCCCAATATTGTTAAGTTCCTGAAAAACGCCATGTCAACCTGGCGTACTAGTCTTCAAATGAAAGCAACAGATTGCTCCATTACAACAGGACCTATTCCAATAAGACGCGGAATTTTCCAAGGAGACTCGCTGAGCCCTCTGTGGTTCTGCATGGCCCTGAATCCCTTGTCTCATAGATTGAATTCTACGGACTACGGATTTTCCATCAAAAGCGGCAGTAGAACTATGATGAAACTGAATCATCTACTTTACATGGACGATTTGAAACTCTTCGCATCTACCAAAAAACAAATGCAACAGATGCTGAAAATGGTGGAAGGATTTTCGGAAGACATCAAAATGAAGTTTGGATTAGAAAAATGTCGACTGCTCAACATAACGAGAGGAAAAATAGAAGATGGTACGTTCAAACTCAAGGAAGGTGCAGAAATTGAAGCATTAAAGGAAGGAGACACATACAAGTATCTAGGCATAAAACAGGCAAGAAAAATCAATCAGACCCAGATGAAGAAAGAATTAACGGAGGAGTTCACCCGAAGATTGAGAAGGATAATGAGAACTGGTCTCAACAGCAAGAATCTGATAAAAGCGATTAACACCTACGCTTGCTCGGCGGTGAGCTATTCATTCGGTATCATGTCTTGGACGACCACCGATTTAGCAGCTTTACAGAGAAAAATAAGGACGATGCTGACTAAACACAATAAACATCACCCCAAAAGCTCAATAGAACGGACAGAGCTGCCAAGACATCTTGGGGGTAGAGGAATTGTTGATTTGTCCAACCGTGTGTCCCAGGAAATTGAAGGACTTCGAAAATATTTCTTGAGCAAGGCAGCTTCGTCAGAACTCCATCGAGTAGTTTGTGTTGCTGGTACTTCTACACCGTTAAAGCTACAGCAGGACCACTTAGAAACCGTCGAACACTCTGCAGAAAGTAAAATGCAGAAACTGATTGGCAAACCTTTGCATGGGAGGCACCAGAATGAGGTCAACCATGATTACGTCGACATATCTGCGTCGAACTACTGGTTGACTTCCGGAAGGTTGTTTCCTGAGACAGAGGGCTTCATGCTCGCCATCCAGGATCAGGTGATTCCAACAGGGAACTACATGAAATATATCGCCAAGGATGCCTCAGTGGCGGATGATAGCTGTCGTTATGGCTGTGCGACACATGAAACTATCCAGCACATCACCGGGGGATGTCAGAAGTTCGTTGGCACGGAGTACAAAAATAGACATGATGCCGTTGCCAAGATTCTTCACCAAGAATTGGCACTAAAACACCAACTTCTAAGTTCGAAAAAGGTTCCTTATTACAATTACCATCCGGATGCTGTATTGGAAAATGAACATCACAAGCTATACTGGGATCACACGGTTCTCACAGACCGAAAAATAACCCACAATAGACCAGACCTAATATTGCTCAATAAGGATGAGGACAGAGCACTATTCATCGACATAACAATCTTCTAGATAGGCACACTGAAAAAATTTCAAAGTACAGAGATCTCGAGGAGCAAACCAGGAGACAGTGGAAGCTGAAAAATGTCAAGACCATCCCTATTGTCATATCATCTACAGGCCTGATACCGAAGAAACTACTAGAGAACTTGAGGAAACTTCAGCTGGACGAAAATATCTATAGAGTCATGCAGAAGGCGGTACTGCTGGGAACGGCGAGAACTGTACGCAAGTACATGGGAAATTCAGAGGAACACCGTCTGCTCCAACAGGAAGTGCGGGTGGAGCAGGAATCCAACCTACAGCAGGGAGCCGAGGAGCGACCCGAACCCGACCACCACCACGAGCCCGAAAACCTGGAAAGGGCTCCAACAGAGCTTAATCCTTTTGATATCTGAGATATCTGGGATAAGTGAATTTTCCTCTGGAGTGGAGTGTGAAAGCCGCTAGGCTAAAGTCATATAGAGTTCATTACATAGTTGAACTACAGAAAAAACTCTGAAAAAAACTGTGAGTTATTAATTCTCAGAGAGATAATAACTGTGTACAGCTATAATAACTTAAAAGTCCCTATTTAACAGCGAAACAAACTAAAAAGTACACATTATTCCCAATACATTATAAAATATCTCAAAATGTTGTTATTAATTTGTCGATGTTCGTGAGTTCTTGTCTTTATCGGTGTTGTTTTTCCTGTCGGATCTTTACGTCAACAGTGGTGAATTGCAGTCCTTGTTGGTATCTCTCGTGATCTGGAAGTCTTGATTAATATTTTTGAAACGTTCAGAGTCCTAGTTTCATTAATTTCGTTTAATATGTGGAATTTATTAGCTTGTGTATCAAAGATCGATCTCCTTCAATTAGCCATTTATTGATTTCTTTTTTGAACTTCTTTGCATTTCTAATCTCTCTTATTTCTAGTGGTACACTGGGGTATAATCTTGAAGCTAAATAAGTATATACTGTATATACTCGTATATACTGTTAGTTGAAAATGTGATTTTTTTTTCCATAAATTATTTTTAGAGCACATTTTTGGAGAACGTCAATGCTTCTTTTATGAATGTCCAAAATTCCCCCCCCATCCTATTATTCCGTTTGAGAAGCTGAGACTGAACCAATGCGTCATAAAATATGTGCAGGTGTTTTATGGAACTTATGCTTTTTTTTAAGTGTCGAAATCTATATAGGATTCCTCTGAGCTTTCTAGTGAGGTAAAACATATGTTCATCCCATCTTAGGTGCTGATCAATGATAATACCAAGGTATTTAATCACATGCGTTCTAGGAATATATCGTTGGTCACCAATTTGTAGATCATTCAATTCTGGGATTCCTGTCTTGTTCGAACTAAAGGTTATGTACTTTGTTTTCTCCGAATTCATAGTGAGTTTATTCAATTTAAGCCATTTTGACAATGTGACGATCTCCTCATTTTTTTTTTGTTTAAGGTTTTCCCATGTTTCGTCTTTATATAGAACTATAGTGTCGTCCGCGAAACCTATGACTTCACCTTTTATGTTCAGCTCAAATAGGCTATTTATGTACAAATTGAACAAGGGAGGTCCGAGTACCGTGCCTTGTGGTACACCATAGGTAAGTCGGTTTTTTCTACTGTGTTTTCCATTGATTTTTAAAATTTGAGTTCTATTCGAAAGATAGCTTCGTATTAGGTCATATATTTTTCCACGGAATCCATATTTCGCAAGTTTTTCTAACAGTTTTTTATGGCAGACAGTATCGAACGCTTTTGACAAATCAATAATTACTGCTAGAGATGGAATATTTTTGTCCATATTGCTGTATATAATATCTTTAACTTTCCTTATTGCGTCTTCAGTCGACATACTCTTTCGAAATCCAAACTGATTTTTGGACAGAATATTATGTTTATTTATGAAGCTTTCCTTGCGTACTTTAATGAGCTTTTCTATGATTTTGGCTACATTTGATATTAGTGTAATTGGTCTATAGTTGTTCATCCAACCTTTATCACCTCCCTTATACAAGGGCTTCACTAAACCCAATTTAAGAATCTCTGGGAAACAGGCTTTTTCGAAGCAGTTATTTATTATATAAGTAAGAGGTTCCGAAATCTCTTGTTTCACTTCCTTCAGTGTTTCCGCGCGTATTTCATCCTATCCAGCAGACTTCTTTGATTTGAGAGTGTTGATCGTTTTCTGTATTTACACTGAGTCTGTTGAATATTTTCCTCCTTGAAATCCTCTGGTGTTACGATTTCTCTGGCATAACTTTCACCCAGTTGACTGAAGTAGTCATTGAAGAGATTACACATTTCTTGTTCGTTTTCAATTTTCACATCATCTTTATTTTTGATATATTTTACGTGAGTTTCTGGTCTCGTGGTGTTTGTTAAATATTTAACGCAGCCCCATAAAGCTTTAGATTTATTTTGATTGTCTTTTATACATTTTTGGAAGTACTTTTCCTTGGCTTCTTTTATTAGTTTGCGTAAGTTGTTTTTGGATTTAGAATAATCAGTTTTTAATTTTGTATTATTCGGTTCTTTTTTCATTTTGTTATACATATCTTGCTTTTTTTTTATTTCGTCCATTATCATTGGCGTGACCCATTCTTTTCTGTTCCGTTTACTTCTTGTTACGTTTACTGTAGTAGTACTATTTTCTATATGTCGTTTAAATATGTTGATGAAGTTTTCCGTCATCTTATCAGTATCATCATAATCGTAGACTTGTTTCCAATTCTCATTTCTGAGTAACTTCTTCAATTCGCAATAATTTATATATTTTTTTGTGTTCTTTTTTCAAAGTGTTACTCTTCATTTTGAGGTCAGTGTACAAAAACACGGGATTATGATCAGTTATCAGATTGCGCAAGATGATGCCATTGATATTTAAATTTTCAGGATGCATACCTTTCACAAAGAAATGATGCAGGCATGTTCGACTTTCTGGTCGTGTATAGTTATTGATTAGTGATGTGAATCCAAAGGAACACAATATATTTTTATATTCTTCTATGCAGTATTCACGAGATAATAAATTGATGTTCATATCACCACAGATAATATGTTCAACACAGTGTTTTTCTTTCTCTAGGTAGAGTAACAATTCTTGGTTGAAATCCGTGATCGAATATTGTGGCGATTTATACATCGCAGTAAGTTTGATTGTTTTTTCCTGACTGTAAATATTTATTTCCAATGCTGTAGTTTCGCCAATTTTAATAGTGGAGTGGTTGAAGTCAATACCTCTTTTTATGTATACTATTGTTCCGTCGTTCTTATTAAAATTTCCTTCATTATATACTTGTTCATATCTGCTTAAGCTGTACAACTTCGCATCTTCCACCTTGAACGTCTCAGTCAATATAATAACTTAGTTGATGTTGTTTCCAGAAATAGTTCGAACTCGCTAAAATTCATTTGCATACTCCTTATATTCATTTGAACAATCTTGAAATCCTTGCAAATGTTCACTGCGTCTAGATCTTTGATATTCTCCACGATTATAGTGCTGTAGTCTTCGTTTTGATATTGTTTTATATATGCATCCATATTTGTTAGATTATATTTATTGTTTATACTTAAACTTGTTATATTTTAGGTATGTGTTTTTTTTATGTTCTTTTTGTTAATTATTCTTGTCCGTTGTGGACTTATGTCGCAGCTTCATACTATTTATGCTTCCCTTTGACGGCGACTTCTTTTTGTTAATGATTTTTTTTTATGTGTTGCTAAGTGTGGTGTTAATAGTTTTCCCTCTCGGCTAGTTTCCTTCACATTCGATGGTCCAGGTCCCAAATTCGTCATGACATAATTTTTTTCCAACTCAGCATTGTTGGGATTTCTAGATGAAGGAGTATTTGGGGCGCTGTTTGCCCTATCCTCTTCTTCAGAATTTTCAAGGTCCTCCAATTCATATGTTTTCCGTCCAACCACCAGCCTACCTCCTTTTATGAAGGATTTCTCTGTGGAATTTGCTCTGACTTTCAACAAAAAGAATTTAAGTCGGCTGTAGTCCTGGCGTTGTTGGAGTGTTAGGTCATTCGCAATAGAGACCGGGGAACCTTTGAGGTTTTTAAAGTTCTTGAATGCTGTTTTCTTAGTTTGATGCGAAACAAACTCAAATTTTATTGGACTATTTACTTTTTTGCCCAGAGTATAGAAGTCGCTAATTTCTGATGTTTCGATCCGAATATTCAATAGTCGATTTATTTCTCGACAAAGAAACTCTGCCGTCAGTTCAGAATCTCTCTCCGGGCCAAAAATCACTATGTTGTTTTTGTTGCTCCAACGTTCTGTCCTCCCCACTCTATCCTTCAGATCCTTATTTTCTTTTTCTGCTGTGCCTCATTTCTGCTTTTCAGGGACTCAATTTCCATGGCAATCTCGCCTCTGATGCGGATATGCAGTTTTTGACCTCTTTTTTGGTGTCTCTGATCTCTTCTAAAAGTTGTTTGAGTGTTACATCTTCCACTTCTTGGTTTGACATAATAGATCTTCTTTGTGGGTTGTAAGCGTACAAGTACGTTTTGGTGTGGCACTCCTCAATGTTTAACCTTCTATCCAGTTAGTGCTCTTTCCCAATACTCTTGGGTTGTTTGCCCTATTTTGGGCTATTGCCTGTTTTGAGTTTTTCGATCAGGTAAAAATGAATTGTTCCAAATTTCACTCGGCTCTTTTATTTCAAGGAGAGAACAAAGGACACAAGCTTCACTCCACTGAGACCGACCAGGGAGACTTGATTTGTAAACATAGACAGGGAGGTCTAGGCTAAGTAAGGCAAAATGACAAAGGACAAGAAAACAGTGGTAAACTTCGATCCGTAAAAACGTGTAGTGTATGGTACACCTAAAATGCAACCTATTTACCTTCTAGAGCAGAACAGCACAAATGTCAGATAAGTGAGAAGTGGAATTCCGATTTTCACCGTATATGCTCATACAAAATATAAACAATTTCGTTCATTCAAACTTTTTTATTTATGGAATTTTTATTATTTTTATATTATTTTAACCATGACGGTTCTACTCACGTAACGACCTCGGAAGTCAAAGACATTCGAAGAAATTTCAACAAATCTTAACCAGGATTATAAACACCTCACACCCGAGAGCACCGTATGATGATGTACGGCGCACTCCATCCTAGGGACGACATAGACCGTCTATATCTCCCGAGAAGGAAATAAGGACGAGAAATGCAGAGCTTAGAGATCATGCACACCATAACTATGAAGGGAATCGGCACCTACATCGAGCTGAAAGAAAAACAACAAGGACAAACAATTTTATTCTAATGGTGGAGAAGAAAAATAACAATAGAGAAGAAGGATCAATCCCAGCACACTCGGAGGAACCTGAAACAAAGATGGTACCAATAATCAAACAAAAATTAAAACAGAAAAAAAGAGAAAAGCTTACAGAAAATTGTCGATACACAGCAATGCAAGGACAGATAGCTAAAGCAGTTCAAATAGTAACAATCAATACAACCGAATCTTGGAAGTGTTCACCCACGCAAACCCAAAAGTGGAAACTGAAGCTGTGATCTCAGCCTGTGAAGAACAAGACGAAGCAACCAATTATATGAAGGCTAAGATAATGAAGACCGACCCAAAATGTAGATTGTGTCGTGCCCACCTCGAAACTATAATAATAATAGTCTTTATTTCCTCATTGACAAATATAAATTGTATAGGTACAGTCAAAAAAAGATTGTAAGTAAATGAATGAAGTTTCAAATTAGACAACCATCATTAGAATGACTTATGATTTCTAATGATGGACTCGAATTCCGTGTATATACTATGTCCAGATAGCAATGTTCTTAGTTTCCTCTCAAATGTTGTATATTGGAGGTTCCGCATCTGCTCTGGCAGTAGGTTATAGAGTTGCACTCCAATATTATGGGTTTTCCTTTTTGTTTATTCACCATGTCATTTTCGCGCGCTTCTTCGTCTACCGGCTCAACAACTAGATCTGCCATAGATGGGATTTTGTCACGAATGGTTCTGTTGAACATCAGTTCTGATGGTGATTTACCGGTGGTTCCATGTGGCGTTACATTATACATCATTGTAAATTTTTGAAGTTCCGTTTTAAAATTTTGTTTATTTGCCTGAGCTATTTGTAATCTCTTTAATATAGCCCTATTCATGTTTTCTACCTCGCCGTTTGCTTGAAGCCAATATGGTGGTGTATGGATCAATTCAATATTATTGTGTGGACAATAATTCTTGAACTCTTGACTGGCAAATTGGGGTCCGTTGTCCGCTCTAATAGATCTTGGTATTCTTAGGCGACAAAATATCTCTGACAAGTGATTTATAATGACAGCGGAGGTAGTCGTTCTGAGAAATTTTATTTCTTGGTACCTTGAATAGTAGTCTATTATGACCAAGAGTTGATCTTGATTTGGCAAGGGTCCCATAAGATCTATTGCTACACATTGCCACGGCCCTTCCGGGAATTTATGATTTTTCATCGGTGGTGGTTTATCCGGAATTGTAACTAATAAGCAGCCTCTACAATTTTTTACAAATTTCTCGACTTCTCTGTCCATAAATGGCCTCCAAACCTTGGCTCTCAGTCTCCTTTTCATCACCATCTCTCCCGGATGCCCCTCGTGGGCTAATTGTAATACCTCGGCTTTCAACGAATCAGGTATAACTAGTCTACTTCCTCGCAGAATTACTGATCCTATTGTCATCAGCTCTTGGCGAAAGGGGTAAAGAGCATTTTTGTCTGCAATTTCCCAACAATCATCCTTGATCTTCTTTACTGCATCAGATATTTTCCGATCATGTTGACTCTCACTTATAATTTTGCTAATATTCATAGCTGCTGGTGAGTCAATTTCAAGCAGGGCACAGACGTGATATTCGTTTTCCTTGTCGAACGATGACTCTTCATCTAGTTGGCATAGTCTTGATAATGAATCGGCTATATTTAGTTTCCCCGATTGGTAGATAACTTTGAATTTGTAAGCCTGTAGCCTGAGAACCCATCTTTCGATTCGAGCTGGTGGCTTCGACGATGGTTTGAAAATTGCCTCTAAAGGCTTGTGGTCCGGAACTAATTCAAATTCCAAATCCGCTAGATAATAATGGAAACGCTCCACGGCCCAGACGAGAGCTAAGCTTTCCTTTTCTGTTTGCGAATAGCGTTTTTCTGTAGCCGAAATACTTTTACTAGCGAACGATATAACTTGTGGTGTTCTTTGTTCATTAAACTGTAGCAGTACAGCTCCCAGTGCCACAGGGCTAGCATCTGCTACTAGACGGGTTCTCAGCTGAGGATCAAAGTATGATAATATCGGTAGAGTCGCCAGCGATTTTTTTAGTTTGTTAAAACTTTTTTGCTGGACTTGACACCATTCAAACTTCTGGTTTTCTCTAATCAGACTCCGAAGTGATTCCGTTGTGGTTCCAGATCTCTGGTGTGAACTTCCCTAGATAGGTGACGAGTCCAAGAAAGCTTCTTGTTTCTTCTTTTGTAGTCGGTGGTCGGAACTGCAATATTGTTTTTATTTTCGCATGGTCTGCTTCGATTCCTTTGTCGGAGAGCTTGTGGCCGAGAAAATAAAGCTCCTTGACCTTTTTTATACATTTCTCTTCGTTTAGGAGAACATTGTTTACCTTGAATACCTCTATTACGTTATTCAGGCAGTAATCATGTTCTTTTTCTGTTTTTCCATAAATAATTACATCATCAATATACTTTAAACAGTTATTGCACGATGCAAGCATTTCTTCAAAAACTCTCTGAAAAATTTCCGGTGCCGAGTTGACTCCAAACATTAATCGTTTGTAGCGAAACATACCTTTGTGGGTAATGAAAGTAGTAATAGGGCGGCTTTCCTCATCAAGTTCAAGTTGGTGGTATGCGTTGGTTAAATCAAGTCGAGAGAAAAACTTTGCTACCCGGAGTTTAGTCATGAAAGAGTCGAAAGTTGAAATGGGGTAATTCTCCCTCAGAATTGCTTCATTGGCACGGCGCATATCCACACAAATGCGGATGTCATCGTTGGGTTTCAAACCACTACTATGGGTGAGATCCATGCACTTGGTTCAGTAACTTTCTCTATGATATCAGACAGAAGTGCTTCTTTTAGTTTTCTCTCTACTTTAGCCTCTAAAGTAATTGGGACTCTTCTTGGGTTTGATTTGAGAATTGATTGTCAATTTGTCTTTGATATTTTTAATCTTAGGGAACGATTTTATTTCCTCGATGTGGTTAATGTTCAAGCCTAATTTCAGGATACCTAATCGTTTTGCGACATCTTTACCTAGAATCGAGATGTCTCCCTGTTCTACAACATAAAAGTTTGTAATTATTTCGGGCTGACCCTGTAAACTCACTGTGACTGACGTCCAGAGTTTCTCCCGCTGCGTATCCTCTGAGGGAATGTTGGGATTGAGGGTTGATGTCCCATGTTACAGCTTTCATTTTCTTTAACGATTCCCAGTCACCACCGTTTATTATATTCACTTTCGAGCCTGAATCTATCAATACGGTGATAGGTACACCTCCTATGTTGCATTCTATAAGGTCATCATTCTGGTCTTCTGGACATATACCTGACACCTTGATGCATTGGAAATTTCTAATGCCCACTGTCCCTTCCATTTCTGTTTCTTCTTCCTCTATACGGTTAACCCTAGAACTCGTCCTCCTACGTTTGTTTTGAGGTTCATGTGAAGAATTTCTGTTATAAGAAAATCGTTTCCTTTGTAGGTCGGTGCTGCATAGAAATTCATAGTGGCCCACAAACCACAAACTTTTGAAGGTACAGAATGGTTGCGTTTTCCACATCTTGTACAGTGGGTACCATGTTCGTTGTTGGAGGGTTCAATTTTGTTGATACCGAATGATGTACTAGGTCCAGTGTCAGCTACATATATCCATAGCTTTAGACTGACTACCAATTTGTTCGTGAATTTGGCATAGGTTGAGTACTTCATCTAGTGATCTTTCTTTTTCCAGCAGTTTCTTCTTCAAATCTAGAGGTGCCCAACAATCAATTATCTTGTCTTTAATATTTATTTCATTCGATTCTTGTGCCGAATTTCCAAATGAACACTTGCTCGCTTGGTTCCTGATTTTAAAAACAAATTCACTAAAGTTTTCATTTTGTTCAGGTTTGATGTTTCTGAATATGTGCCGTTCGAAAGTTGAGTTCTGTTCTGGTGAAAAATAATCCGTCAGTTTTTCAACAAGGGTTTTGAAAACGTCGTTATTTATGTCTTTATCGAAGATTTCTAATGCTCCTGGAAGATTATATGCTACTTCTTGGAGCTGCGATCCTCCAAGATGTAGAAGTTTGTTCCTTTTCTTAACAATATTTGTTATATCCTCCGAAGCTAGATATAATTCCAAAGAATGTAACCATTTTTCCCATTCTCCCCTGATCAAAGCCTTGTCGAGGTTATCGCAGAGGAAGGGTTTTATATTGCTGTCTGTCATGATCAGTAAACTTTTTCGACTCTTCTGAGCTCGTTGTCTTGGACTGCCCTGAAATAGGGTAACAGTTTGATTAATTCTGTTATTTTCTTAAACTGCCCTGTAAACCAGGGTAACAGTTATTTATGGACTGCCTGTAGAAACAGGTAACAGTTCACATTTTTGTCAACTACCCTGTGATAGGGTAACAGTTTCTTTTCTGAACTGCCCTTCGAAAGGGTAACAGTTATTTTTGTTGAACTGCCCTTCGAAAGGGTAACAGTTATTTCTGTTGAACTGCCCTCCAAAAGGGTAACAGTTATTTCTTTATTAGTCAAGACTAATTTTATAATGCATTATAAAATCGTATCGATAGAATTGTTAGCACTTGGGAAGGATTAAATGTCACGAATGTCAGTATCCGACTCACATTGTTCAGAAATCAACGTCCTGCGGGTAAAATTACCACTTCTCGTCGCCAATTGTGCTACTCCAAATATAAGTCAATAATCACACGTCTTAGCACAAAATAGTTTTATTTATTTTCTCCATTAATTCAAACCAACACTTCATATCTAAATCTCAAAAACACGGGAACTATAACAACTATAAAAACTCAAATCTCCTTCATTAACATTCCTGTCGACCATAGAAACATTGCTGCTGACACGTTCCACTCATACTTCAGTCTGTACAGTGCCACAAAGGCAATTGACAATCTTTGAATGGACGTATAATAGTCATAATTTCCCCTAAATGGGCATGCAAGGGATGCTTCCTGCATACAACAATTTACATGGATGAACAGTTCTCAATCGACTTGCAGTAAAATGTTCATTGTAATGGTGTAGTCAGTAGGGTTTGCAGGCCTCTACGCCCTGAAAATTTTATCCACTTCGTAGCACTGAAAATAAAAATTAATGAATGACCGAGTCACATGTTACCAGTTTTAATACTTACATACCCATTTTCCTTAGTAAAATTCGTTTTATTTTATCAACAGTTCTTCACCATACAATAATTTTCTAACGATATTCTGAGGTTTTCGCCAAGAAATTAGACACAAATTTCAATAATCAGCAACTAGAACGGACTTGAAGAACAAAAGGCGATACGAGGTTGTCTATGGATACGAGAATCAAAACATTCAAAACCTGTTTGATCAAAATGGCCATATGACTCTGACATCTCGCAAAATTTCATGTCCCTCGAATTAAAATTTTAACCAGTCTTAGGGCCTTAAAAACACATTTGAAACACAGATGGCGCTCGCATCACTCTAGTCGCTTCGTTTCCTATCTTTCTACTCTATAATCTTTGATTACAATGTCATCAATCTCTTACGGTCTTAAAGTTTCTATAACGACAGGGATAGTACAGAACGAGGTGATAAAAATCAGAACAAAAAAATACACCATCATCTACTAATGAACTGAACTGACTCAAGTCATAACAATCAAACTGAAGAAATAAATTTTCTTTACATATATATGTTACGGCTAAAGATAGGTGTGAACATAAACTTAAGATTAGCCGGCTAAACTTAGGTTTAGCTTCGGGTATTTGCTAATGTCAGTTTCTTCTATCTTTAGCCGGCTAAACTTAAGTGTAACTACATCCCATCGGCTAAAAATGTAGAAGCTAATAGAAAAGAAGAAAAGTATTGGCAAGCAAATTTTCGGCAATTGAAAAATGTAAAGAAATAGCAAATATTAATGCAATGCATTTTTTGAATGAATTTCAGATATTTTTAATAGCAGAAAAGCAATCTGTTAAGCAGTTGAGAAATTGAGAATGAACATATATTTTTTTCTACTGCGCCTCAACGTATTCTCATTAGCGAATCTAAAAATCTAAATGCCTGATGACAAAATTTGAGACGAACAAGCTATTTTGAGTGTGAGGGAAAACTGTAGAGTGAGGTCCAGTTTCATAATCGAATTTTTGAAATCACTTTAAGTTCAAAGCTTCCTTCACTATCATTTTCAGTAGGGTTAAAGGAAGCTTTAAAATTAAAGCGACTTTAGGTTTGATTATGAAACCTGCCTTAAATGGTTATCTTTCATCTTCATAATTTCCAAGGGAATTGAACGAGCAAAAGGGTAGAATGAAGACAAGAATGATGCAGCGAACTTCTTCATCAAAATACCAAAGGTCAAATTCTGGACAACCAGTACCCATTATTGTTTGTAACTAACCGGAGTATTTGGATGATAAGCATAAGCTTTACGATGACTGCACTTGAATTCTCCAGGATGATTAGTCAAGGGTGGGGCGACAGACCGTATTTTAGAATCCGTATGTTCAATGACTTGGGAAGAAACTTTCGACAAAATCAGCGAGTAGAAGTGTTTTCAACTATTTTCATGTTGATAGTTTTTTTTTGTTCTTTTTGTTTTTTTTTGCAAACATATTAAGGCTGGAAAGAAATTGCAAAATTAGAAACTATCGTTTCTATTTCGTAGAGAATTTTTCCAGAAACTCAATTATTGAATGATAAGGAAAATATACTTTTGTTCACAGAACAAATACTCTATATCTCAATGTCTCATACTTGATTTCCTTGTGAGGTCATATTCTGGTTTTTCACAGTACAATTGACTATCCACGTTCCTATTGTTCTGTGGAAATCTGTTATCTAATTTCTGTTTGTCAATTGATTATAAAAAACTATAATCTCCTTAACAGATGAAAATAACTCATTAAATGTTAAATTGAATGGCATTTTGCATATTTCAGTTCTAAAAATTAAAACAAAAAAGTGGCCTCGTGCGTTCGTCTAGTCTTCAGTCATCCGATCATTCAAAAGACATCACCCCCTCCGCGTATCCATCGAATATATTTTTAGCCGTTTCGTTTTGGGTAATGTGTACATTAGCCGGCTAAAGATGAAATTCCCAGACACAGATAAACATTTTATCGAACGTTAGCCGGTCCTCGAATATAAACCTAAGTTTAGCCGGCTAATGTTAAGTTTATGCTCATATTTATCTTTAGCCGTAACATGTAACATATATATATATATATATATATATATATATATATATATATATATATATATATATATATATATATATATATATATATATATATATATATATATATATATATATATATATATATATATATATATATATATATATATATATATATATATATATATATATATATATACAGGGTGTGGCGTAATGAATGGATAATATTGAGCCTGGGGGTAGAGGACTCTATGGCGGTTCAGAAAAATATATTTTACGTTTAGTAAAAGTGCCTTGGTTTTCGAGATATTCGAGATTTTCGAAAATTCAAGAGAATTACACACTTCGCCACTCGTTTTGCTGGCAAGACTACAAATGAGGGAATTTTTTCAAACTGTTTTTTGGATAGTATTCCTGGATAGATGATCTATCGAATGTAATTCATTATTTTTGAGGCGCATGAATAGTTCTTCATGAAAAAAAGATCTAACTCAACTTTTCCGTTTTGCTAATTTTTTTTCATAAGTTCAACCCAGCGCGGTGTAAAAAATAATATGGTTACCTGAGAGCCAATGCAAGAAAAAACATGCCAGTTTCATTGAGATTCCGAAATGGTATAACTCTCTGTATTCTCAGCATTAAATACAAAATAAATTCCTATTACAATCAGTTGAGGCCTAGTTTAATGTGAACAGTGTTTCTAAAATTTTTATTAGCTAAACTGGGAAATGCAAACAGAATGAAGCAATCGTCTATAAAAAGGTATTGAGCATTTACTGAAGCTCATGGTGGCCTCTTAGAGAATCTTTTGTAATATTTAATTCAATGAAACGATACTCATTTTAAAATGATATCTATGCAATAAAGCTATGATTCATTAGAAAGTGTAGACTATAGAGCATGTATCAAAACTCATGGTGGCCAATTTAAGCATCATTGATTTGTGAAACTTTATTCAATGAAAAGATTTTTTTAAATTGATATTTTTTCTCGTTTTCTTTTATTATTGAACCCCAACGTTGGGAAATCAATATTTCCAAGTTATGCAATAAATTTCAGCATTTTTGTAACAAGGGTCTTGACTCAATGTAATGAAAATTACCTAATTTTCAGCTTTTTTTCTTAATTACATAAGTGCTGAAATTCACTTCGTTACTTGAAATTCGCTTAACAACTATCAACTTTATAACTATAGGGCTTAATAATGAAAGAATACGAGGGAAAAAAACCAATTTTAAAATATTGTTTAATTGAATCGAGTTTTACAAAAAGTGTTCAAGGTGTGAATCAGGAGCTGTACTAGATGCTCTACAACTTCTTATGAATAATTGCTTTATTCTGCTTGCAAGTCTCATTTCAGTTGCTAAAAATTAAAGAAAAAGGCTCACGTCAAACTCTGATGCCTTGACTCATTGTAATAGAAATTTATTTTGTATTTAATGCTGAAAATAGAGTGAGTTATACCATTTCAGAATCTCAGTGAAACAGGCATGTTTTCTCTTGCTTTGGCACTCAGGTAACTATATTATTTTTCACACCAGGCTGGGTTGAACTTAGGAAAAAAAATAAGCAAAACGGAAAATTTGAGTTAATTCTTTTATTCATGAAAAACTATTTATGCGCCTCAAAAATAATAATTTACATTTGATAGCGCATCTATCCAGGAATACTATCCAAAAAACAGTTGGAAAAAATTCCTTCATTTGGAGTCTTGCCTGCAAAAAGAGTGGCGAAGGGTGTGATTTTCTTGAATTTTCGAAAATCTCGAATATCTCGAAAACCAAGGCACTTTTACTAAACGTAAAATATATTTTTCTGAACCGCCATAGAGTCCTCTACCTGCAGGCTCCATATTATCCATTCATTACGCCACACCCTGTATATATATATATATATATATATATATATATATATATATATATGTATGTATATATATATATATATATATATATATTTATATATATATAGGAAGGTACTGCACCAACTTATATGTCTCCGAGAAGAACTACTATCGCACTTCACCCCTCACCACTTGTATAGCCCACAGGCGGTACTAGAGAATGACCAAACGAAGATCTACTGGGATCTGACCGTGGTGACTGACAGGGGTGCGGAACACAACAGGCCGGACATGGTGGTGTGGAATAAGACCAAGAAAATCGCACATATCATCGATTTTTCGGTACCCCTGGATAACAATTTGTCAAAGGCATATGGGGAGAAGATCACCAAATATAACGTCCTCGCTCGTCAGATCAGAGACATGTGGAAGTTGAAGTCGGTCACAATACTTCCCTTGATCATAAGCGCCAATGGGCTGGTCCACCGAAAAAGTTCCGCACATATAGAAGAACTTAACCTGCCTCCAAACACCATAGCATGGATGCAGAAGGCCGTAATACTGGGAACGGTTGACATAATCCGACAGGTTATATATTCTTATTAGTAACTAGCAAGCATAGATTAGAGTTATGTAGATTGGAAACTTCCATACTACGAGACGAAACCGTTTTTTTGCGCCCTCTCTTAACCTGGGGTGAATTAATGGGTGTTTCTTTCAATATACAATTAATAGATGACGCTGGAAAAAGTAGATTTCCTTCAACCTTCAACTTCGTTCACAGGACAAGGAGAGATTTGTGTTCTGTCATTTGAAATTTTGAAGATTAATCTTTTTGAATTGAAATGTTTGAAAATATTTTATATATCCTAGTTTAGGCAGCGAGTTATTATTCCCATGATTTTGTGAGGTTTTTTCATCCCCTTCAGGTAATGCGAAGAACATTTTTAGTCAACTGTTTTATTTTTACCTATTGAATTATGCATTTTCAAATGGACTTGTTAACATTCGATACATTGGAGTTGTAACGAACGATACTACCAATTTTACTCACTTATGAAATGACTTAATTTTAATATTTTTCAACTATTGATCAATAAGGTATCGGAAAGAGTAAATATCAAAAGGGAAAATATCAAACTATATTTCCGGATATCCGATTAGAAAAAAAAATTCATTCCCGTGCTGGAGAAGGAGTAATTCTACGTGAAAGTTACGATTGTGGCGACTGTGAAATAGCTTATCAGGAAAAACTTTCCTATACCTACTAAAATGGTTCGAATTTAAGACTGGAGTCCTGGTATAAACGAAAAAATAAACCTTTATAGAGTATATTTTATTGCTTGTTGATCCATGCAATTAATAAAATAATACAATAAAGAATGCCATATTATCCTTATTTTTTCCTTTGCATTAATCGGTTTTTCACTTTGAAAATTATGCGAATGAAAGAATACTACTGCGGTGATTTATTCGTATCATAAAAATACTAAACTACTGATATTTCATCTGAACTAAATACCAGTACATCGGTGTTTATATTATTTGATACTAATAAATTGTCAAGTAGTTTTCTTGCGTTCACATGGACAACTCGAATTTCCTGAAATGTATGGAGAATATACTGAAAACACAGAAATTATACTCGTTCTTTTTGTTTGACAACACACAGCTTTTTTTTCAAAACCAGATCTACTCAAGCTTCACCCCAGTCCACCAGAGGTCGCGGTGAACAATGTTTCAAAATATTGTGAGAGTTTCCTATCTACACTACCTTAATCTATGCTAGCAAGGTTGCCCTTGGCTCACGGGTCCGGGTAACCTGGTGAATCCCACAACTGTGTGAAATAAAAAAAAAAAATAAATATATATATAATATATATATATACTCAATGACTTGGGAAGAAATATTTAACAGCTAGAAAAAGTGTTTTCAACTATTTTCATTTCATTTTTTTGTATTGAGTATTGAGAAAAATATTACACCATTATAGAAACTACCGTATCTATATTTCGTAGAAAATTTTTCCATGAACCCAATTATTTTATGGTAAGGAAAATATAGTTTTTGTCTACTGAAAAAATAGTCCATATCTAATGTCTAATATTACATTTCCTTGTGAGGTCGTATTCTGGTTTTTAACAGGACAAAATTGACGTTCCTATTGTCCTGTGGAAAACTATATCTAACTTCTGTATGTAAATTGATTTTAAAAATTCAGGCTCTATTTGAAGAGCATTAATTTCCTAAACAGATGAAAATAACTCATTAAATGTTGAATTGAACACCAATGGACGTTATCTCAAGAAACCCCAATACAATAGTAGGTATTCGATGCTATTTTGCATATTTCAATTCTATAATTAAAACAAAAACGTGGCCGCGTGCGTTCTTCTTCTCATATCCGACCATTCAAAAGACATCACCCCTCCGCGTGTCCATTGAATACATTTTTTAGCCGTTCCGTTTTGAGTAATGTGCACATTAGCCGGCTAAAGATGAAATTCCCTGACGCAGATGAATACATTATCTAACTTCAGCCGGTCCTCGAATATAAACCTAAGTTTAGCCGGCTAATCTAAAGTTTATGCTCACACCTATCTTCAGCCGTAACATACAGGGTGTGGCGTGATGAATGGATAATATGGTGCCTGTGGGTAGAGGACCTTATGGCGGTTCAGAAAATATATTTCATGTTCAGTAAAAATCCCTTGGTTTTCGAGATATTGGAGATTTTCGAAAATTCAAGAGAATCACACCCTTCCTACTCGTTTTGCAGGCAAAAGGAATTTTTTCAAAATTTTTTTTGGTATTATTCCTGGATGGAAGTTCGAACCAGGGTGGTGTAAAAAATAATATGGTTACCTCAGTGCCAAAGCAAGAGAAAACATGCCTGTTTTACTGAGATTCTGAAATGGTATAACACTCTATTTCCAGCATTAAATACAAAATAAATTTTTATTACAATGAGTCGAGGCGGAGTTTGATGTAAGCCTTTTTCTCTAATTTTTATCAACGGAAATGAGACTTCCAAGCCGAATAAAGCAATTATTCATGAGAAGTTGTTAAGCATCTAGTAGAGCTCCTGATACCCACTTTGAACACAATTGTAAAACTCGATTCAATCAAACGATATTTTAAAATTGGTTTTTTTCTCTAGAATTCTTGCATCATTAAGCCCTATAGTTATAAAGTTGATAGTTTTTGAGCGAATTTTGAGTAACGAAGTGAATTTTAGCACTTTCGTAATTAAAAAAAAGGCTAAAAATTAATTTCTATTATAGAATAACAATTTTAAAATATCGTTTCATTGAATAAAGTTTCACAAATGATGTTTAAATTGGCAACCATGAGTTCTGACACGGCCTTCTAAAGGGGGTTTAGAAGGCCGTGGTTCTGATATACAGGATGGGCTTTTTAAAACGAAACAGACGAGACAACCACCTTAATTGTTGAAGAAAGTAATTACCATTAATAATTATTTCGTTGTCTAACGTTAACAATTGACGGTTACTATCGTAACCACAGAACAACCACAGTCAAATAATTGATGATTTCACATAGCATGGTTAGCGGAATGATTGGTACTGTACGAAATTCAAAATTAAATATCTCGAAAACGAATGCAATAAATGAGAAACAAATAAATACATTAATACGCTGAATTAAGAATAAAAAGGCCTTTCAAATGAGGTATCACTCACTCTATCTTTCCTATTCAAAATTTAGGGGTTGTTGTTCTAACACTAAGGGTTGAAGCGATATAGTTGTGAATTTGACCTCAAAAGTTGTCCCCCTAGAAACAAAAATCGACGTGTCCGAGCATTTTATCGAAATAAATTTATTTCGCCTGTTATCTCGTCTGTTTCGTTTTAAAAAGCCCACCTTGTATGCTCCATAGTCTACACTTTGTAATGAATCATAGCTTTATTGCATATCAACAATTTTAAAATGAGTATCGTTTCATTGAAATAAATTTCACAAAAGATGCTCTAAGAGGCCACCAGTACATGCTCTATGCCTTCTTATAGATGATTGCTTTATTCTGCTTGCATTTCTCATTTTGGCTGCTAAAAATTTTAGAAACAGTGTTTACATTAAACTACACCTCAACTGATTGCAATAGAAATTAATTTTGTATTAAATGTTGAAAATACAGAGAGTTGTACCATTTCGGAATCTCAATGAAGCGGGCATGTTTTTTCTTGCGTTGGCTCTCAGGTAACCATATTATTTTTTACACCGCGCTATGTTGAACTTATGAAAAAAAAATAAGCAAAACGGAAAATTTGGGTTAGATCTTCTTTTCATGAAGAACTATTCATTCGCCTAAAAAATAATGAATTACATTCGATAGATCATCTATCTAGGAATACTATCCAAAAAACAGTTTGAAAATTTTTTTTCATTTGGAGTCTTGCCTGCAGAACGAGTGGCGAACTCTGAAAGAAAAGTTCTTTTAGAGTTCAGTGCCTCTTGGTTAGCACTTTCAGCACTTTTGCAGCGTAAAGAATATGACTTCGTAAATGGTTGAGGCAACGTCGTTTCTAAACAAAATTTCACGGCGGCCTTACTCCGTTCTAGTTAAGGCGCATTTATACCAAACGAGCATTATTCGCGAACACTGTTTGCAAACAGTAGTACGGGCGGTGTAAACAGTCATCGGCGCCGAACAGAGTTCGCAAACCCTGTTTTCGAACGTTTCAGAGAGTTCGAGCTCATTTCGCCACATGCCGGTAAAGTAATGTTTCATTATAAGGCACTGTTTGCGAACAATGCACGCAATATGCACAGGCGGTGTAAACACTCATCGACGCCGAATAAAGTTTACGAATCCTGTTTCAAAACGTTTCAAAATGCTCGATCCCGTTCCGTCTCATGTCGGTAAACCGACGAATCATCAAAGGGATTCAGATTTTTTTGCACATCTGGCGTCATATCATCGAAATCACCGGTGGACCGTGATAAGTTATTGGGTCTTGGTATTTAATTTATTTTGAATTTTGGTGAGATCTCTTGAATCGTGATTTCCTAATTAATCAATCCATTTGAAATGGAGTCCATTTACGATGGCTTCACAGACAGACGATAATAATTTTCGATATTGATGGTTTTGAAATTCGGTAAAGGTACATGACACCATAAGAATCTCCCGTAGCCTAGGCTGACCAGATTATCCAATGTTCAATGACGGACGGACCTGATCAAAAGAAAATATTTTTTTTAAACTATTTTTCCCAATTCAGCCCTGATAAGAAGATATAGCCATTTTAGGTTTTCATAATGAGCTGTGCCACCCCTGGAAAAACAAAATACCTTCAAAATAACTAAATGAATCTGTGACGTCTGTGGATCTTTCAAAAAGAGTTGCATTCGGTCAAAATTACCCAATTTTTCGAATTTCACAGATATCTTTTATTTTGAACTTCAAATTACTCGAAAACTATATTTCCAAATTCATTTCATTCGATAAAGCCTAGAAATAACATTTTTTTTATATTTTTTAACAACTTGTATCTTTTAAACCGAGCCGATTCGGAAAAAACGGTATAGGAAAAAGTGTTTCTTTTGACCTCAAGATTCTACTGTGAAATATTTGTACGAGTCTATAAGACTCACCCTGTATATGATTCCAGTTACTCAGTTTCCTACAAGGTATGGCGATAAAAAAAATCTATTTATTGAAAATAGAGAAATAATAAAAGTCTATTACAACACAAAAACGAAAATTTAATAATATTAATATAATGGTTGTGCATTACACTGTGGAATGAGAAGAGTGCTTCAGGCGTTTCTAGAGAAGCTTCTTCATCCCCAAAATTTGAATGCCTCAAATATTTGGTCAGGGAGGAAGACGCTGCTGCATTAAATTTTTTTTTATGTTCGTAACTTGAAACATGCCGTACATTATCTCTTCTTCCTCCAAATGCAATCTGAATTGGCCCAAACATTTCGTACATTGGACTTCAGAATCAAGTTTTGTGTTTTAAAAAATGGAAATTCTTTCGAAAGATCTTCCATAAATTTGCACTTTCTTTTTTTTATCCATCTCAAATAATCTTGAGAAAAATACTGAATTAAATTTAAGATTTTGACGGACATTTTGACGGACGAAATGAAAGAATATTGGGATTCTTGGACTAATTTTCTTTATTGTTCTTCTTTCATTTCATTTCATCTAACTAAATGGACGATAACCTAAGAACAATTTTGACGGACGTTTTCCAGTGACGGACTTCTTGGACGATTGACGGACTGTCCGTCACAATGACGGACGTCTGGTCACCCTACCGTAGCTAAAAATCGTTAGTGCCAGTCTAACCGACGCTGGAATGCTCTCTCGATGATTGGTGTCTTTCTTGACACTTTTTCCTCAATTTTGTCCGATAATGACATGCGGCCGAAATTTCTAAAAAGTTCAGTTTCGTCCGCTCTCAAGTCATCTAGCAGCTGGGTATAATTTCTTCCTTTCAGAAAAGAATTCACCCAGGTTGTTCGTCTCCTCCTTTGGCGTAGTTCATTTGAGAGATTATTACTATCAGAGACTCTGAGTACTATAGATTCAGTAGAAATTGCAATATATTGCAATTTTTACTAATTGCATTCAGGACCGCCGTAAGCGGGCGTGCAAGGCGTGCCCGGCACAAGGGCGGCACGTCCAGGGGGGCGGCAAATCCAGTGAAATTGAAATTTTATTTGGAGGGGGGGGAAAAAAGGGGGGGCGGTTGTCCAACTCCAACTGCTTTAAAATTTTACCAACTGTCATAGAAACATAGAAATTTTGCCATATGCGATCGAAACTTTGCCAACTGCTTTGAGATTTCTCCAACTCCGTTCAACATTGGGGGCGGTAAGGTCTCCCCATCTCCCTTAGAGAGACTTTTTCTCTGAAGGATCGGAAGGACAGGCGGCCAAGGTATATTTCCGGGAGGGGCACTGCCGACCCCCAAAGTTCCGCAGGTGCCGCCACCACCCCCCTCCCCCCCGGCGAAATACTGAGAGCGCCTAGATCCAGTTATGGCGCTAAACTTCAAGATCGAAAAATTCACATAATCCGATAAATTGCCCTCCCGGAACTTCGAAGAGAGAATTACGAAAATAAAGATAAAAACAGAATGAGGGTCTTTGTCGAAATATGCACCCCCTAGGATCAGTTGCATTTTGCATTCGAAATTGAAACTTGTCTCTTGTCTATGATTCGATTCGAACAGTTTCGTGGTGTATGTATGAACAGTAACGATCAAAAATTAAATTCCAATTATCAGTTCAGGCCCCTGCCTAAAACTTGACACTACCCCTTCCCCCCCCCCCCCCCCCCCCCGAATTGCTCTCTGGATACACCCCTGATGTAGCGCCCTATTGGGGGCGGCATAACAGTATTTGCACGCGGGCGCTCAGACAGCTGGCGGCGGGCCTGATTGCATTATATATAATGAGGGTTCCATGTCGGTGCACTTTAGAGAGACCTCGTTGAATTATCAAGAACAACTGCTCGTTCGGACAGGCGCGGTCTGTGTGAACACCTTCCATTCTGAGTTCTCGAACGTTTGAAAACATTTCAAAACGTTTCGAAACGTTTTGAAACGTTCGAAAACAATGCTCGTTTGGTGTAAATGCACCTTTACAAAAACTCTAGAAAATTATTTGATGGCTTACCGACTGCTTTTATAAGAGTAAATAGTAAATTAACTTAGGCCCGGTACTTTCACGTGCGAATAAATAAATTTATTCGCATTTATTAAGTCTTATTCGTAAGATTAGTAAAAATCCAGTCTTATCACTTTCAGATAGTGTTATTCATCGAATAAATCTGTCATTGAAACTTAATTAGAAGAGTTTATTTGTCATAGATCGAATGTCGGTACGTCATTATTCGTTGAATAAAATTTATTCGAAGGTGAAAGTACCGGGCCTTAGTCAGTCAGTCAGTAAATAATGTAATTGTTAATATTTCAGAGTACGTTCGAACAGATTTGGGCTGCGAATAACTATGAGATGTTTAAACGCATGATGACTCGCAGGAATATTGATCTTCAACTTCAAGCTTTGGAATTGATAGAGAGAAAATATGGAAAATTACCACAATCCTTGATTCTCTCGCAAAAAGAAACGGACGTTCGTGTAGAGAGTCAGCATAAGGAAATTTGTCCCAAATCCGGAGAAACGGAAGATATCGAAAAAGTTATACTGGATGAAGTTGCCAAGTAAGGAAATGTTCTAATATTTGTCGAGAATTTATCGAAATGTTGCAGGAAATTTATCGAAGAAGAACCCTCAGATACCCCTGAGATTGAATCACTTCTAGAAGAAAAGCAAGTTCTGGAAAGTACAAGAGGTTTGTTAAATATTGAGTTTTGTATCAGAAGGATTTTGTATTTACATTAATTTTCATTTAAGATGAAATTACATCGGAAATGCCTACATCTGGGACAGAACTTAGCATAGCTCATGAAATATCGGATGGGCAGTTGGTACCTGGTGGATTTAATAAAGGTGAGCTTAACTGACTTTTTTTCTTGAACCAACGGTGGTGATGAACCCTCGAAAACTAGAATGAGATTTTCGAATTTTCCATGAGATGTTTTTAAACCTACTCATGATTCAAACCAAAATATACAGTGATTCAATGGATTTAACGCTTATATAAATAAATAAATTAACAAATGAATAGCAAAATATATGGTTCACACACTCGAACATTGCTGGGGATTGTCATTCCACACTCAGACCGCCAGCGCTAATTTTGTTAACTAATAAACCAATTACAATTGACATAATTTTTGTCAATTGCTTTACTCTGGTGAATTTATCTCAACGCCGCTTCAAAATCGAATCTCTTATAACACAATGCTCAATTACCTATACATATCATTATATACCAGAATTGCATGCAAAATAAAATATTCCTGAGTATAGCAAGATCCTTCATTCGTAATCTGGTGGGAAACCCAGAAAAACCACACCAGGCCATTGCTTTTAACAATTGTATATATACATACAAATATAATACCTTTAGTATTAAAAAGTAATAGAAAATGAGAATTTAAATCTTCTATGCAATTAACCAGGGGCAATTAACCTCAGTAAAATAACCCTTTCTCCCCGTGAGTGTAGTGGATTGTAAGAAATGAAATTGTTTGTATCATTGAAAGGTGGCAGGCGAAGAAGACGAGAGTGAAAGCGAGTCTGTTAAAAATTACAGAGAAACTGAATATAAATGCACCCAATGCAAGAAAAAAGTCGTGGAATCTGTAAAGTGCTATAGGTGTTGGGATATCTTCCACCGAATGTGTATGGAACAGGCTGCAAATCAAGAATTTCCAATTTGCAGACGTGAAGAAGCTAATGTCATCACAATGGCGAAAGAAATTAGTGAACTCTCTCAAAACGAGAATAACATCATCAACATCGAAATAACATACCTCAAAGAGTTGCTATAAGAATCCCAAGAAAAGAACAAAATAATGATGGAAAATAACGCTCTACTGATGGATAAATTAAAAAGTCAGGATGTGGAAATCGAAAATTCAAGCAAAGGTAAAGACGTAAACAAAAGAGAAAGAAGCATGGGTCAAGAACAAAGAGAAGATAATAAACAACCTTAACAAGTACAGAATACAAAGACAGAACATAGAGTTGACAGTAAAATATCGTACGCAGAAATGACAACCCTAGGAACACTGGAACTACCAACTTCTAAAGTTGACTACACAAGTCATAAATTAGCTAACAGTCAAATAGGATACGCAGACGTCGAAGGTCAAATCATTCAAAACAAGGAACAAACATCAGCACAGGTAAACATGGGATGGAAAACAATTCAATACAAGAATAGGAACAAAACGAAAAATAGCGTAAACTGCGCAGGTACAAATAAAACAAATAACTTAATAAAAAAAGGAGCAGCCAAACGTTGATGGATATACGTGGGCAGAATACAAGGAAAGGGCATAATGGAACAACAAATCGAAGAAAACCTTGGTGAAATAATCAAAAATGAAAAAACAGAGGTCAAAAAGCTCAGCACACAAGGCAACAATTCAACTTTTAGTGTCGGAGTTCACACAGAGGAATCGTATAATCTGCAGTCTTGAAATCTGGCCAGAGGGAGTTGTTATAAGGTATTTCTCCTTCCGAAACTTATTTCGAAAAACCAGAAGCACTACAGAAAGAATCAACAAGTAAACCGTCGCAAAACACAAAAAACGTAAAAATCAAACTATTGTACTCAAATATTCAATCATGATCCACATCCTACAACTTTTAAATAACACAGCAGTCGATCTTACTGCACTAACTGAGCATTGGCGAACATATCAGCAACTAGCAGCTTACAAACTATAAGAGTATCAACTAGTCTCAAGTTTCTGCAGAAATCTAAATGAGCATGAAGGGAGTGCCATATATGTATGTAAAAATTAACCTCAGAAATAAATTCAAGAAAAGAAAAGACATCAATGCACTAAGTGCTCTCCGTGTAATTGATTTCTCATTTCTAGAATATGAAATGTCTCTACACAAAAAATTAAACACCATATGCTTATACAGACCGAATACACCACCAAATGAAAATTTTCTTTGAGTAGCTTACGAAGATTCTCAAGTTTCTGAATAAAGATAATAGTGCGGATTTCATTATGGTAGGAGATTACAATATACATAGATACACTGAATGAATCAGATAAGAATACAGACACTTTAACGTCTATATTGCAAACATACAACATCAACCCACTAGTTAAACAACCAACAAGAATATCATCATCTTCCAAAACATGTATAGACAACATTCTTACCAACATCAATGTAGGACAACCATTTGTAATACAACCACACTTATGTGACCACCGTACAATAGAGTATGAATTTGAAAATCAAGACAATTAAGTCCAAAGGCGTAAGATCAAGAAGATGCGTAAATTCAGCGAAGGCAAAATTTTGAAATTCATTGAAGATCTAAGCTGTGTAGACAGTAATGTAATATTTGAACTAGACGACAAGGATATCAACGGTATGTGGAAATTCTTCTCATATACACTCTGAACTATTCGAAAAACACTCTCCCTATGTTGAAGTAAAAATTAATAAATCACGAAAAATATATACATCTGATTCCAGTGTTCAGAGTATAAAAAGGAAGTTGGACATTCTGTACACAGCTTCCTTAAGTCGACCAAAACTACTGAGAGTACAAGAAAGTTAAGAAGGAATTAATATGATGAAACCATTTCCAAGTTCAAACTCAAGCACTCTGTAGCAAGAATCGAAAAATCTCATAACAAATCTAAAGCAACCTGACAAATTATCAAGGAACTCAGCAAATACACTAATAATGCCTCAACTCTCACCTCATGGATTGGGATTAATCCCAAACAGCTGGCGAACGATTTTAATAAACATTTTCTCAGTGTAGCTCCAAGCATCACCAATAAATACCTGGATGGTGATAGTCATTAATTCATTCATTCCGAGATTTATTCATTGCTGTATCCCGTTACCGAGAATAAATCTACGAAAAGACAAAAAAATTAAAGGTGGGAACAGACTTGTAATTTCTTATGGCTAGTTGCGACTGTGTACCTTCCTGTGACTGAAGAGACCCAACCGTGACCTGCAGATACTTCCTCACTCAGGGCATGTATAGTCACCAACCAGATCTGGCCGCCGCTGAATCCTTCTCCAGTCTTCATTATAACTGTGTAGCAAAGACCTCCACTGTGCCCAGCGAGCACAAAAACATCTCAGAGATGTTAAAAGTAAGAGATTTCGAGACATTGAACATCCACTGCGATGTTCTGTTTATACATGAATAGAACTTTTATAGAACAGCCAATGTCCGCCGCAGGCGGCTATTATATGGATGTCCCTGGGATGTCACAAAAAGAACTACTCAGAAGTTTTTTTGATAGCCTTTTCATGTACACAATAGAACATTTCTAAAGCGCTTTGCGCACACGAAATCGCTGTTTGTAAGACTTTATATGAAATTCTTTTGTGAGGCTTTTTTTCTTTCATTTGAATGTTTGAGGATACCACATTCAATTTTAAATGAACTACAAAGTTTTTAAATGAAATACCGAATACTATATAAGAATAAAAATATTTTAATGATACTTCAACAGGTACAAAAGGAAAAGAAATCACATTTCACATAAGAATTGAACAACAAAAAACAATTGATAAATATTATACTACAGAAAGGGAGAATAAACCAAAAATATATCACATTCAATAAAACAAACATAAATAACCAAAAAGAAATATCACATTTGACATAAAAAAACAGAAATAATAGAAAACAAACTGATTATAATTTTAGATGTACCGAAAGGGAAAATGAAAAAAAATTTATGAAAAATTTATTTTCCCTTCATTTTATCGTCCCTTCTCCTCTGCCTAATATGCCTTAACCAATCTTTTGCATAGAGTTCGAATACTTTCCTAGTGATTTGGAATTTTTTATGGATCACATCTACAAAATAAAAACAATTCAAACAATTAATTCACAAAATATATGAAGGTTCAGATGATTTTTTCCAATTAAAATAACAGAGAAAATAGCTGCATGAAAGGATCTGGAAGATTTGAGTTGTATAGCTCCTGACCAGGTTAATTTGCGAAACGATTTTATTTATTTAATTATTTGTACTGGTATTTAAAGATACAATACAACAATTTAAAGGAGTTTTCAAAAACAAGAACTTTTCTGGGACAATTTGAATTATTTTGTGATTCACAAGTGATGAATGATTATTATCATCGTCGGAAGAGTAATCTTACAAAATATTCTGGGAATTATCAACGGCAGAGATAGATTATCGAAATATGTTGAAATCCTCAATGATATGGCTTTAAACTTTATAAAGTTATTTCTTGAATAATTATAATAACCTTCCATATACCAATCGATTTTTCCAACCAAAATACAATGATCTCTTATACCTAGTCCCAAATACACAAATAATATTAACCACGCAGCGTGGATTCTTTTGAGGTTATATGTATGTTTCTGGACATTATACTATACCTACATTTAATTCATGTAATATTTACTTATTAATTGTATTTGGTTACTATGAAGAGATCGATCCTAAATTCACAATCAAAACCAACACAGAAGTAGTTAATATTATACAAATCACCAATCAACTTTCAACTCCGAACAGTCCACAGTCCAAACTACGAAAAAAAGAAAGTGGAAATGGCGGCAAAATGAAATAGGTGAATTGTATATTGTTTATTTGGAATAAACCTCCCAAGGCAAACTATGCGACGCCAAGAGAAGATATCCACACGTTTACATTATTTTCAACAAGACAGTACCTCTCAGTAGGTAGACGAAGAAATGCCACAGATGGCACAGATCAGAACAAATAAAGATTTCCAATAGCCTTTGGAGACCTCTTTGGGAAGTGCATATTACGTTTCAAAGAAACATCCTCATGCCAACATTTTCGAAACATCCCAAAACATCCCAGGGATGTTTGTGCTCGCTGGGTGACCTGTCCAACGCTAGTTGTTCCCAGTTATGATTTGCATTAACTGATTTTAGGGATTGATGTAGTATATCCTTACACCCCCTCTGTGAATTCGCCATACAGCTGCATCTTTAGAATGTGGCCGCTCCATCTGAGTCGGGCCCTCGTTACCTGAGTCTCAATTGTTGTACAACTCGCGCGTTGCAAGACTTCTGCAACGAAACTTTGTGGAACCATCTGATGTGCATTATTTGTCTTAGATGACGTTGTTGCGTTTGTTCAAGCTGTTTAATATGTTGCCTGTAGGGCGTCAAGATTTCGCTTCCGTAAAGAAGCGTTGGGAGGACGACTGCTTTGTCTTGTTGTTCAGATTGTGGTCGGGATTTTGAAACACTCTGACCTTTAGCTTCCAGAATGCCCTTGATGCAGAATTGATAAGGTTGTGTATTTCCGTGTCTAGATTAGCCCTAGTATTTATGAAGCTTCCCAAGTATTTGAACTGCTCGACCTCTTCTAGATTTTCATTCTCCTGGCTATTATGTGTTTGAAGACTTTCTGGCGGACTTACCAGGATTTTGGCTTTGTCGATATTGAGTCTAAAGCCCAAAGCTTCGTTATATGTTTATAGGTGTCCAGCAATATCTGTAGATCCTCTGGGCTACTAGCTATAAGTGCGCAGTCGTCTGCATATTGAAGTTCCGTGATAAACTTTGAACGGGTTTCTGCTTTGGACGCTTCTGGTTAAATAGTCCTCCATCAAATCTGAACCTTATTTCAACACCTCTTACATGCATACTCATGTCAACAATTATCGAGACAGCTATGAACGAAAAGAAGCTTTGCTGTTACACTGTGTCGGAGAAGAAGTTTTCGATATTTTTTTGTCATTGCCTGAACTCAAATAGCCGGAGGCACAACCAACCAAACAACTATATCAAAATATGACAAAGCAAAACTGAAATTGGACAACTACTTCTTCCCAAGGATCAACACGGAATTCGAAATATTCAACTTCCGCCAAGCAAAACAACTAGATAATGAATCAATTGATGAATTTTATGCTCGTCTTCTCAAACTAAGCTTAAACTGTAATTTTTCAAACAAAGACCAGGAGATTTAGTCTCAAATCATTCAAGGAACATCCTCAACAAAATTAAGAAGGTATGGTCTAGTAGAAAACCCATCACTTGATCAATCAATCGCTCAAGGCAAAGCGTATGAAGCAACTGAAACACAGATAAATGAGATGGAAAATTCAACCCAACATGTAAACAACAATCAAACAAAAGGCAATAATCAATTTAAAAAGTTCAATCAAGAAAACATTTGTAAAAACTTTGGCAACACATGGCATGTAAATGGTAGCAAAAACTGTCCAGCTCTGAATGTAACATGTTTCAAGTTTTCAAAAAAGGAACATTTTGTTAAGGTATGTCTAAGAACCGGACAACAAAAACAATCAAGTCTAACCAACCAACAAAAATCAAATCAAACAACACTGAGTAATGGTACTTCAATGAAGAGTAATGTTGAAAAGAATGAACCAACAGTGAACTACAACCAACAGAATGAAGAGTCATTGTCAGAGTGCTCATTCAACCTAACTACCAACAGAAAACCATGCTTACCATACATTACTTTATCTATAAACAATAAGAATATTAGATTCGTTGTCGATACAGGTACATCCGTAAACTTGATAAGTGAGAGTACCTATCGAGAAAACTTCTTATCACCACTACAACCAGATACAAGCAAAATCTTCCCATACAACCAGTCTGAACATCTGATGGTGCTGGGAAAATTTAAAGCATCAATTAAATACAAAGACCCCACAATCATTTCAGATATACATGTAGTAACAGGAGACAGTGAGTCACTTCTATCTTATTATTAAACTTCCACGGATTTGAATATCGTTTATGTTAACACAAATTTTCTGAAGAGCAACATAGACGTAGAATATGTGAATAAGTTCTATCCTGAATTAACAAAAGGCGTAGGAAATTTAAAGAATCTTAAAATCAAACTTCATATAAACCCAAATGTTCCTGCTGTAGCACATAAACATAGAAGAGTGCCATTCCATGTGAGAACACAAGTTGAAAAAGAGTTAAACAGGCTTGAACAACAAGATATTATTGAAAAAGCTAATGGTTCTACTCCCTGGGTGTCACCAATTGTTGTGGTTCCCAAACAAGATTCTAATGCGATCAGATTATGTGTGGACATGAGAAATCCAAACAAAGCAATATTGAGAGAACGCCATCTAACACCCACAATCGATGAATTAATAGCACAGATAAATGGATCGATAATGTTTTCAAAAATCGACTTAAAAGATGGATACCACCAACTCAGTCTTTCAGAAGAATCAAGATTTATAACCACATTTTCTACACATATTGGACCGTTATAAACGTTAAAGTTTTCGCATCAACTCTGCTTACGAAATATTTCAAAATACTGTTACGAAACTGGGGTTCGTTTTCAGTTAAAAATGTTAATCAACAATTCCAAACGGTCCTTCATTTATACAAAACACTACAATACTAATTCGTCTATTTTCCTATGTCACACTTTTTTTAGAACTGTCTCCTTGACAGTCATGGCAACTTATATTCAATTCGTAACACTGCCCTCCCTCTAAATTTGATCGTCCCGATCAAAAACCATGGTTTCACCATGATACGGCTTCAGTCTTTCCAAATGAACAACCTCCCATCTTGGTCTTAGGACTACGTTGCACTCTGTAAACCACGTCGTTGATTCTCTTCTTAATTTTGTACGGTCCTTCCCAAAACGGTGCCAGCTTTGGAGACACACCACTCTTTCTACGTGGGTTATATAGCCAAACCTGGTTTCCTTCTTTGAATCCTCCTGATTTTTCCTCATGAATTTCTTTCAAAACTTCACCAATCTTCTTCCTGGGCAAAACCAATTGGGAAATTGACGACCTCCCATCAGCTGATTCCCATATCCGTTTGAGTAATCCATTTTCCACAACCAGGGAATACCATTGTGCCCACGTTGCCTCGAGTATAGGATCTCTATGCGAAATATTCCTCCAGGAGGATCTGTCAGATCCGTTCTCTTTCCAATGTATAGTGTCCTTGATGCTTTGATCGGTTTCTTGGTCCTGTCTCATGTGTTCGGTAGTCCAGTTATCTTCAGGTATTACTGTCGTTCGTCTTACATCGGCAACTCCCTCATGACGTTCAATACGCTGGCAATGTTTACAGGCTTCTGAACATGATCTTGTCAAAATGAATTCTTCACCTCCAAATAATTTCATTGTTCTCTGTTCACCACTGAAAGAAAATCCATAATCACTTATCAAATCCACCCCAAGAATGAATTCGTCTTCTATATCTGCTACAAAGACTGTCTTCATAATTCTTAGTCCTCCGAGTGTTAATGTGATATCAGCCTCACCTCGAATCGGTGCATTCTCTCCGGTGACTGTTCGTAGAATGAAATTGGATGTGAGTGGTCTTACTGTGCTTGGTTCAAGGATACCGCTGCGGACCAGGGATACAGATGCACCAGTGTCTACAGTGTATATTACGTCTTTTTGGTTCACTTTTCCTCTGATGGTCAGACTCTCGGTAGTTCTTCTAATCCTATTGACTTGGATGATCCTGGGGGCTTCGTTATCACTAGCTAGCATGCGCCCCGATATGCTGGCAAATTTAAGTTTTCCTGGTATCTGTTTGAAGACTAGATGTTCCTTTCCTCGCAGGTGAGTATGATCGTGGAGGTGTTCTGGTAGGTGATGACGATCGAGGTGGTACCCTCACTCTGCAGTCCCTATTGAAATGTCCGCTCCTCCCACATCTGAAGCAATTTCTTCTTGGTTGGCTGGCGACACTACTATATCTGGATTCCATTTTCTCTAATATTTTGAGCACCTGCGATATACTCCTGCGCAGATTATCTTCTTGAGGCGGCTCTTCGATTGATACCGTTCTCATTTTGGGCCTTGCGGAGATATTGAAGACCACTTCCAATGAGCGAACTAGAGCTTCACTGCATCTTTTGAAACTTGTCAGTTTCAAAGTCCTCTGTGTTTCGATGTCTTTCAAGCCATCAATGAATGTTTGCACCGCCAATTGTTTTTTGAAACCCTCCGGGGCCTCTGGATAGGCGGGCTGGATCAGACATTGAACGTCGGCTTCAAATTCCTCCAGGCTCTCATTAGATTTCTGTACTCTGTGCCCTATAGAGTTGTTCCCGATGTTGATTACCATACCTCAACTCCAAAGCCGCGATGAGATCACCATACTTGCGATGCTGGTTATCTGAGATAGTCTGCAGTATTGCAAGTGAAGGTCCCCTCAAAGCCACTATGAGTGCAGTAGTCTTTTCCTGATCGCTCCATCCATTGGCTGCTGCCGCCGCTTCGAACTGTTTATTGTACAGGGACCATGGTGATTGACCATCATAAATGGTGGTTTCAGGTAATTATGTGATGTGACAACCCTGATCCGCTGATCTTGTATTTTCAATGATGCGCGATTTTCTTGTCTAATTCTTCTCGCACCGCACTAACTTCTTGTGTTATTTGTCCCTACATTCCTTTCACCGTTTTCCAAACTTTATCGATTTCTTCCTTCACATCTTCTCGTACCGCACTGATTTCTTCCTTAAGGTATACGATTCGTCTTTCGGTTTTCTGAAAAATCTGTTCAAGAAATATTTGTTGTTGTTCTCTTTGTTCTTTCTCCTCTTGTTTTTCTATTTCGTTCCTCTTCTTTCTGCCGTTGTTCTTCATCTTTCTGTCGACGATCCTCTTCCTCTTGTTTTTCTTTCTGACGACATTTCCATTAGGGCCTTCATGTGATCGTTGTTTGTACTCCGTGTATTTACCATCAATTATTTGAAATATTCACTGAAATCCCACTTCTGAAACCAACTGTTACGAAACTGGGGTTCATTTTCAGTTAAAAATGTTAATCAAATATTCCAAACGATCCTTTATTTATACAAAACACTACAATACTAATTCGTCTATTTTCCTATGTCACACTTTTTTTAGAACTGTCTCCTTGACAGTCATGGCAACTTATATTCAATGCGTAACAATACAATAAGTCAAGTATTATCAAACATATCTGGAGTTATTGTTGTGGTCGGAACTAGGAAATAGTAGCATATGAAAACAATATATAGTTGTCAATTAATAATTTATCAATTTGTCATAATATTTTGAAATAATAAAACGATAAGTTCAGTATAAGTATTTTGATGTGAACATTTGGTGACCCCGACTATTATGGATACCAAGAAAAGAATCCAGAGAAGTAGTGCTGGTTTAAATGAAAGTTTATCGCAAGATTTTGTATGGCCCAAGAAATTTGGAAAGAAAAAGGTGCCTCTGCAGGAACAGGCAGCAAAATCAGTCGACGATAATTGTTTCAGTAAGCCCATGAATGGAAAGTCTTTAAATGAAAATAAGTATTCAGAAAATCGGCTTGTAACAAGTGTCACTCATGACAGACAAGAAGAGAAGAAAGAAATGTCACCCTCTTCGGAAAAAGCATGTTCATCGAACATTTCTAAGAAAACTAGGACGAGTTTAACTTCTAGGAGATTGGCAATAGAAGCAGAAAAAAAGCGCCATCAGTTAGAGATGGAAATTGATCAAATGAAGTCTGAAATGAAGCGAAAAGAAAATGAGATTAAATTGATAAATATGGAAGAAGATTTGAGACGAGATGAAATGAAATCATTAACTGAAAAGTCAACAATTTCTGGAATTATCCACAGTGGAAAGGAAATAGAAGAAAAATATGAGAAATCCGTTAAAAAATCAACTGCTCAATGGGTTGATAATTTGCCAGAAAAATTCGATGAAATAGAAAACTTATCAGTAATATCACAAGGTTATGGAAAACCTAGTGAAGACATAAAATTACTTTGTCAAACCTTAACAGATGTATTACAATCGGTTGGAATATCTAATAACCAACGTAAAGAAAATTGTTGTGGTGATGTTCTTACACATAAAAATATCTCTGACAGAGATTTTCCATACTTTGATGGAAATCCCCAAGACTGGCCCATTTTCATTAGACATTTTCGAAATGTTATATCATTGTGCAAATATACAGATGTGGAAATAGTTCTCAAATTAAGAAACTGTCTCAAGGGAGCTGCTAAGCATGCTGTATCTGGTCTCATGCTGACAAATAATGTGGAAAAGATAATGCATACTTTAGAAACTAGATTTGGACGCCCTGATCAAATCATTGAAATGATACTGAATAAAATAAAGACAATATTACCAATCAAGGAAATTCATTTGGGAAAATTGATCAACCTGTCTACTGAAATATCTAATGTCGTTGCTATTATGAAATGCTTGGAATCAACTGGACATTTAAAAAATCCTCATCTACAACGTGATTTGTTAGAGAAAATACCAGACTATCTCAAGTTGAAGTGGGGAGAATATTTAGTAGAAAAAAGGAAAGATAATTATGAGGTGGACCTAGAAGATTTTTCGAAATGGTTGGCAAATTATTCCTATGCAGCTAGCCAGATCAGCACGTCTGTGTTTCCAGAAAATAAGTGGGAAAGACAACCGAAATAATATAATAATCAAGAGAAAAAACCAGAACGTCTTTTCAACATATCAGTTCCAGGAAAATCATCATGTAATTATTGTGGAAACGAGAGACACGATGGCAACTGTTCTAAAATGGAAAAGGACTCTCTGGAAATAAGATGGAAAACTGTGACGTCGAAAAAGTTGTGCTTCTGCTGTTTGAGAAAGAATCATCAGAAGTTTAAATGTAGAAATAAAAAACAATGTGGTATTAATGGATGTAAGCTATTTCATCATTCGCTTCTTCATGGAACAACAAACAATTCTGAAAAATTAGAAAAATCAGGAAGAAAATCACGAAGAATCTCAAATCAGGGCTCGAAATTGTACAATTCGAAGCTCTCCAACTATATTACTTCGTATAGTACCCATTACGATCTATGGACCAATAAGAAAATTGAATATTTTTGCACTTTGTGATGAGGGATCTACAGTTACACTGTTACATTCGGAAATAGCTGAAAAGGCTGGCTTAAGTGGAGAGTCTGAAACACTTCATTTGCAGTGGACTAATGATGATGTCATAACAGAAGAAGATTCTACAAAGCTCGACTTCAACATTTCCAAGATTGATTCAGGAGAAAATAAATTCCCGGTTTATGGAGTGCGAACGATTCTCTCACTTCCATCGCAATCCCTGAAATTAGAAGAATATCCTCATTTAAATGGATTACCAATTCATAATTATCAAAATCAAAAACCATCTATGATAATTGGCCAAGACAATATAAAGTTGATCATTCCTGAAAAAGTGAGTTATGGACTTGAAAACACACCAATAGCTTCGAAATGTAAGTTGGGATGGTCTGTACATGGTCCTGTTGCGAGAAAGATGCCACAAGAATATAATTTCAAGATTTACATATAGCAGACGATACAGAAACTGAAATTTTAAAACTAATGCGAGACTTTTCATCTATAGAAGCATTTGGTACTACAACAATAGAGACAAAGAAACAAGACTCTGAAGATAATAAAAAGGCACTAGACATAATGAACAATACTATCAAGAAAATTGGAAATAGATATGAGATTGGATTATTGTGGAAGACACCTGAAGTAACATTACCTGAAAGTAAACGAAGAGCATTTCAAAGACTAATATATATGGAGAAAAAATGTTTGAAAGATCATTGTTTGGCTACTGAATATTGTAGGAAAATCGACGACCATATATATTCACAAAATGGCGCCCGTGTGTAGCGTATGTCTTAATCCCATTAGCCGAAATTCTGAGTATTTGACTTGTTCAAGTAACAGTTTACACCTAAATCATGTCAATTGTATGGGAATCAGTTCTTCTGATTTTGATAAAATGAAAACATCCGGTGAATATAAATCATGGAAGTGCAAATTATGTACGATACCCAACATAACCTCAACTAGCTAAAAACGATGAATTCACTCCTGTCATCCCGAAAAAGAAGTTGAAAAGACGTAGACAAAGTATACTAGGCACAGGAAAAACTGAAGAATTCAAAGCAGTGACACCTTTCTCACATATACACGTCAGTAATATCGATCCAAATGTTGCTCCTGAAAAGATCATAAAGTATCTCAGTGATAAAAATTTCAAAGATGTTAAGTGTTCCAAACTTCGATCAAACCGACCTGAAGAATATTCATCGTTCAAAGTGTCAGTGATGTCTGCAGACTTCGACAAGGTAAAAAATCCTGATTTATGGCCGGAGGGGACAAGAATAAACAATTTTTTATTCCATCTAATCAAGAAACCACCCTCAAATTGATTCATATAAATCTTCAGTCCATCGGAAATAGTTGGAATCGATTAGAATATTTTGTGAACAAACAAAATTGTCACATCCTTGCTGTCACGGAGCACTGGAAATCAAACATTGAACTACCAGCATATTGTATTAGTAACTTTCAATTAATGTCATATTTCTGTCGAGGTAGTGGCAAGCATGGTGGTACTGCTGTTTATGTCAGTGACTGTCTGGCAGGTTTTTCTAGGGAAATACCGGACTTTGTAAATATGAGCATACCGATTTCTTTCGAATGTTCTGCTGTAATGATAAATATCAACAATAAGCCGATCGCAGTTATTTCGATTTATAGATCATCGTCAGCATTCAGTGATGTGGACCACTTTATCGAGAAATTCATTATAATGATGCAAGTCCTAATAAACAAAAACATCCCCTTCTTGATTGCTGGTGATTTTAATATTCATTTTGAGGAAACTTCCAGGGATGTGAATAAGAGAACCCTGACCTCAATCATCGAATCTTTTAATTCACGATTGATTATAGATGAGCCAACACGTAAAGAAGCATGTATTGATAACGTGATTACTAATATTGTTTGCGCTTCGGGTCATTGCGAAAATCCTCATCTTTCTGATCATTCAGCCCAAGTGGTTCTATTCAAACATTCGACCAAATATGATAAAACGGAAACAATGACAACTCGTCCCATCGATGAAACAAAAATTTCAGAATTTTGTAACAAATTATCAGATCACGATTGGAAGGAGTTATTCGAACTGCCATTAGAAGATGTTAACTCACAGTGGATATTGTTTTTCCGTATTTATAAAAAAGAGTTCGAAGAATGTTTTCCAGTAAAGATAATAAAAAAAGTCATAAAACTATTATCCCATATAATTCTAAGGTAGAAAATATCAAAAAACAACTTGATTTAGTTTTCACTGTGGCCAGTGCGAATCCAGCATTTCTTGATTTATACAAAAAACTGAAAAACTTATACGATATTGCACTTAGAGAGAGTAAGCAGAATTTCTATCGTCAAAAATATGAAAATTCAACAAACAAATCGAAAACAATTTGGAACATTATCAATGAGGAAACAGGTAGAGCACAAGGAAAACCTAAATTTGACAATATTAACGAGCCCCAGCAACTAGTGGAGGATTTTGGCTTTCTATTTGGAAACTCGGCAAACCAACATCAACACTGCAATGTGTCACAGACATTGAATGCTGTTACTCGGCTGGATCATTCTTTTTTTATGTTCGACGTAACTGATAGAGAAATCGAACATGTAGTCAATAACTTGGCGAATGAAAAAAGCGTCGGTCATGATGGTATACCCACGAGAGTAATAAAAAGAAGTATCTCTTGCATTACTCAACCATTACGACATATCCTGAATAACAGTTTTCAGTATGGAGTATTTCCGGATATACTCAAAATAGCTGTGATAAAACCTGTTTACAAGAAGAATGATCCAAATGATATAAATAACTACAGACCTATAAGTCTCTTAAGTAACTTCTCCAAAATTTTCGAGAAAATTATAGTTAATAGACTTCTCAGCTTCTTCAGGAAATTCAAGGTTTTAAATCCACAACAACATGGTTTCATGAAAGGAAAAAGCACTGAGACAGCGATTTACGAACTAGTGGAGATGATAACTGAGGGCTTGGAGATGAATGAGCAGATACTCGTATTCTTCTTAGATTTCTCGAAGGCATTCGATTCAGTAAATCATGCAATTTTACTACAGAAACTTGAGGCATATGGCATACGAGATGCTCAACTCAAGTTCTTTAAGAGCTATCTCAGCGGACGCTCTCAGCATGTATCTCTTAGGATAGATGGAGTTGATTATACATCCGTAGACTCATTTATTGAGCAAGGTGTGATACAGGGCAGTGTGCTGGGTCCGCTGCTATTTGTTGTATACATAAATGACATTTCTAATATAGATAGAAATATACTCTCCGCCTTCAGGGAAGGAAATGATATATATAGAATGACATCTCTACCATCAATAGCATTCATCAACTTTGCTGACGACTCAAACATACTAATACGCGGCAAAAACCGTGAAGATCTTCAGGGCCTCCTTGAGTGTACTCACCAATCTGTACAATCATGGTGCACATTAAATAACTTACATCTCAATGTGGATAAGACGGAATTTGTTTTCTTTTCCCATAAACTAGGAAGTGTTGAAGCAGAACATCAGCTCACATTATCAGGAGAAATAATATCTCCTCGAACAACAACCAAGTTTCTGGGTATCGACATTGATGAACACCTTGAGTGGACAGAGCATGTTGATAAATTGTGCAGAAGATTAAGCCAGACAGTGTTTGTTTTGCGGGTGTTGAGATCGGAGCTAAGCTTGGAATTTTTGAAGGCAATTTATTTCTCCAACTTTCAGTCCGTGATGAGCTATGGTGTCATTTTTTGGGGGAATAGTCGGCATGTGAAAATGGTTTTTTACATCCAGAAGATGGTCGTTAGGGTTCTTTTTGGCCTGAGGTACCGGGAATCCTGCCGTGGCGTATTCAGGAAGAATAACATTCTCACACTTTCTGGCATCTACATCTATAGATGTCTGCAGTTCCTGTTCCAAAATAGGAACCTTTTCGACAAATTTAGGAAAAGTGATTTATACAGGACCCGAAACCAATTTTTTCTGTACCCTCTACATACGTTGTCCCTGACGGAAAGAAATTGTACATATATGTGCCTAAAACTATATAACAAACTACTATCCAAAATACGTCAAATTGATAACTTCAAATGTTTTCGAAAAGAGGTCTACAGCCTATTGTTACGACTAGAGCCATACACTGTTAGTGAATTCCTGGAGAGTAACATTGAATGTTGATCTTCTCTGTTTTTGTTTATTTTTTTCCTGTATGACGTTTCCCATCTTCATTGTTTTGTTAACTATTATTATTGGTGAATAAAGATATTCTATTCTATTCTATTCTATTCTATTAAAAAGGGTTATCTACGAAAATTATCGCCAGAGGAAGCTGAAGTAGAAGGACCTAAAACTTGGTATTTACCTCATTTTTCAGTAGTAAATCCTATGAAGAAAAAGGTCAGAATTGTGTTTGATGCTGCATCTAAATCGCATGGATTGAGTCTGAACGACGTACTTATAGCAGGCCCTGACCAACTACAATCGCTAGTGAAGATTTTGTGGACCTTTCGACAGAGAAGAATTGCCTTTTGTGGTGATGTTCGTGAGATGTTCCACAGAATAATGGTTCGAGAGCAAGATAGAAGTTCTCAGAGAATATTATGGAGAAATTTAGAAACAAGCAAAAATCCTGAAGTGTTTGAACTCAATGTTATGACTTTCGGAGCGAAATGCTCACCAGCTTGTGCTCAATTTGTAAAAAATTACAATGCACAGAGATACGCTGAACAAGAGGTCCAAGATACAATAATACAAAAATTTTATGTAGATGACTTTGTTGAGTCGAAAGATACAGAGACAGAAGCTATAGAAATAATTGAAAAAGTAAAAGGAACAATGAGCTTAGCTGGTTTTGAGGTTGTCAATTGGAATTGTCCCCTCTTTATAAGATTCGATCGACAGAATATTCAGGAACTCGGCAACGTTCTACTGGAAAATAAACTAATGATGCGCATTCGCATTAATGACCACTGTCAATTTTTAGCCGAATTTCCTACTTCTGGATTAGCATTCTAGAGTAATAATATATAATATGATTTCTATGGTCTTATCAAAAACGGAATTCTTGAGAAAATAGTTCTTCATCATTTACCAAAACCTGGGCACAGTTTTCTTCCTTGCGACAGAGACTTTGCCCAAACTGAAAAGAAAAAAAGGAAAAAAGAAATCGTTTACCGGCCTAGTGATTGGTCCACTTTGGTAGACTCTTGCAGTAAAAAATTCAAGGTGAAAAGGGTTACCCAAGATAATATTTTCGACTACAAGACACACTTAAAACCTCATTTCAAAGTCTTCCGTCATCAAGAAAAAGCCGATCACCATTTCCAAGTATCAACTTTTTGAATACAATAAGGACCATTCTAACGAGGTGCCCGTCAGAGAGAGTCATTCGCATGATAATGTTACAGCATATACATTAGTGAGAAAAGAATTCACCAATAGCGTCATTGATTTGAACGCTCCTCAAGCGTATACAGCGGCTTTACCTATAAAAAGTAAAAAATATGATAGTATAATCCCAAAAGTCCAGAAATATGTTCCAGATGCATACATGCCTTACTACCTAACTTAAAAAAGCAGATAGACGAAGACAGTGATTCTGACTGAAATATCTCATACATGCATACGTATAATATGCAATATATACCTATTTTTGTCTCCTACACACTCGCTTTTTGAAAAATTGTAGAATTGATAATATTTGTTCATTTTCCTTATAGTTATAGTTATAGTGAGAAGGGGTTACAGTTCACTGCGACCTTAAGGTCAATTGTGCCCCCTAACAGAGCTGTTTTCATCGCGCCCTTTACAGCTCGCCTTCCAGATCCAGAGATCTGATGAAATCCAATATCTGGGACGGCTTCAACGAGGATAATTCCCCACTCCTACAAGTTTCTTATCCAAAGCACTCTTTCCTTTGGCTTGCAATGGCAAAGCATTCCGTAACCAGGTGAATAGGAGTTTCTTCCTCCTCCTCACAGAATCTACACTCGTCAGTGTCCGACAAACCCATTCTCAACAGATGCTTCCTTAGGCGACAATGTCCTGTGAGAAAGCCAGTGAGTAGGTGTAGTTACTACCTAACTTAAAAAAGCAGATAGACGAAGACAATGATTCTGACTGAAATATCTCATACATGCATACGTATAATATGCAATATATACCTATTTTTGTCTCCTACACACTCGCTTTTTGAAAAATTGTAAAATTGATAATATTCGTTCATTTTCCTTATTATTGAATGAATTTTCTCCTTACATTTGAGGTAATTTTTTATGCTTCAAAGAAAATATTTCTTTTGGGTACAATAACCGGCTATGTGCAACATTTATTTTTCCTCCTTCCTATTCAGAATTCAACATTTGAAAAGAAATATATTTAGGCATGTTGACTGTCACTCCAAAGATGCACTCACATATTTTTATAACAATTCTTCGTGAGATATCCTTGTGAAACGTTTTTTGTGAATACTGAATATTTGAGATTTCGCACATAGACGGTTATTGCAACAGACCCTTCAATTTTAACACTACCATTTATGCTGATGATTACAATCGAAAGCAGCATTCAAAGCGTGGCATATAATTGTGAATCAATTATGAAAGAAGCAGAGAAATGGCGCATCTCAAACAAACTCAAACTTAATACCAACAAAACAGAGTTTGCCATATTCCCCACTGACAGAAGTAAATATACTATACCTGAACACATATCCCTGAATAACGCTACCGTAAAGACTTCAGAAAAAGTCAAATTTTTAGGAATCTGGCTGGACTCAAATATGAAGTGGAACGCCCAAATAGAAAACTTGAACAGTAAACTCAACACTCAACACCATAATCTATAACCTCAATGTAATGAAATACCACATCCAACAGGATACACTGAAGCTCCTATGCAACTTCAACTTTCAGTCAACCCTATCATATGTCATTTTTTACTGGGGAAACAGTACATCTCTGAACAGAATATTTCAAACACAAAAGCGAGCTATCAGGGTTATGTATAGAATGAAATACAGAGAGAGTTGCAGAGGTGTTTTCAGAAGATAAAAAATATTGACGTTGACAGCAATATATGTGTTAAAGTGTGTTATCTTCCTACAAAGACGCATTAAACTGTTTAAACAGTTTGAGAACAACAACCATACTAGGAGAATTATATATACCCCAGGCAACAACTGACACTAGTACTGAACAATGCAAAATACATGTGCATGAAGATTTACAATGCGTTACCCAAACATGCAGGTTCATTTGATAAAAAATTATAATATATTGAAAAACCAATTGAAGAAATTTTTGCTGAACATTGAACCATACATACACACATAAACTCACAACAATCTTGTAACGAGTAATCATCATTGAGATTCATTGACTTATTCCCTATTGTTGTATCACAATAACTGTAGGAATTGAATAAACATTATTATTATTATTATATGCTCAACTATGTTATATTGGTGGTCAATTTTTCAATACTTTTTCGATTATTTTCCACGGTAATATTATCTTCTAAAATGGTGGAATTTTTATGTGTTGTTTCTGCCAACAGTCTTGAGGAGCTCCAAAGAACATGCGAATATATTGTTGAGTAATTTTTGAACTGGTGTCACTCCAACCGCCCTATGGTTAACGTTGATAAAACCGTTTGCATCAATGTCTATTTGAAGAATAATGAAATAACAAGTTTCACAGTAAACTACGGTAGCAACTCAATCATGACGTCTAATTCAACAAAGTCTTTCGGTTTCTATAAGATGGACGACTCACATCGACGCCTTATGTAAAAAACTGAAGAGCTCTTTTTTTGCGATCTATAGAATAAAAGATGACTTCCCCTTGAAATGTTTAATGTAGGTCCTTTCGTTTGCATAAATAGTGTAGCACTTTTCTACACTCGATTTTAGTATTCGTTTGCTGATTGAATATACACTAGTGTAGAGGAGGTGTAGTTTATCTACATCTACTTTTGACTATGTGTAGATAAACTACACTTCCTCTACACTGGTGTAAATCAAATCGAGTGTAGAAAAGTGCTACACTTCTTATGCAAACGAAAGGACCTTGTATATTCTAGCCACTTATAATATCCTGCTCTGGGGAATTTGTTTTTTTTTTATGTAGAAGGGGAACATCTGTAAGACAGACGAACACACCCTCTCCTGAGGGGAACAAGTGTGGGGATTCTCACTCTCCTGAGCTCGAGACCCACTAAAAACCCTAAAGAGCTTCTTCATAGGTTCCGAGCATTTTGCCTATTAACCAGTTGACTCTTATGGTTTCTGGACTCTCACACGATCATAGTCGTGTTGATAGTTGTATGCTGCCTATATCTTTTATGGGTTAAGCTCTTCTTTGGTTACATTTAAATCCTCAACTAATCTCTCGGTCTGCGGTGGTAGGTTCTTGACCTTCTAGCTTCTTCTATTGGATCGTAGTCGACTAATCTTCGTAGTTCCTCATTTGGATGTTGTTTGGCTTTGTCGAATATCCCTTCCGCCTTTCTCTTCATAAATTCTGCAACTAGTCCCATTCCAAGTCCTTGTAGATTTGTTTGTTCCTAACAAACCAGGGTACATCCATCGCCATTCTAAGGAGTTTATTCTCAGTGGCCTGTATTCTCTTGATGTGTGTCTTGGCTGCGAAGCCCCATGCCGCCGATTCAATTGTGAGTTTCGTTCGCGCGATAGTCATCGTCAACTTGATGTTCTTATTCATATGACTTCTTCTGCCTATGAGTGGATAAAGTCTACTCATTGCGGCTTTTGTTTTATCAACTGCACATTTGATGTGATTTTTCCATGTTAGTCCTCTGTCAAACTTCACTCCTGTTGCTTCATTTTCTCATTCAACCTCTTCTCCATCAACTTCAAGGTTTTCTTCCATGCTCATTCTTCTCTTTTGCAGTAATATTGCTTGAGTCTTTCTTCCATTGATTTGGATTTTCCATTTGATGCACTATTTGAGGAATTCATCTATGGTTTCCTGCAGTTTCTGGTGTATGATCTCTGGGCGTCGATGTCTGAACGCTATTTCTGTGTCATCTGCGTACAAGGTGAGCATATTTCTAGCATTCTTCGCGATATCATGAACGTATATTACGTAAAGCAGAGGTCCGAGTACCGTTCCTTGAGACACTCCCGCTTCCAATTGTCTGGTTTGAGAGGTTGCTCCATCTATCTTCACATAAAAGTTTCTATTCCTCAGATAGTTATAATCTTGCACAGCTTGGTCGAATATCCTGCAGTGGTCGTCCTTTTCTTAGGTTCTACAACACAGTTCATGTTGTAGAGCCCTCTCACCTCGAAGATACCCTTATTCTGGGTTTTAACCAGTAATGAGGTCATCGGCCTCTTTGTTATATTTGAGGTCATCCTTATGACCTCAGCATCGATGATCCCTTGATCCTTGAGGTCGTCAAGGATCGTCGGGATATCTACATCCAGCGGTAGATATCTCACTACCGCGTAGATTTTCTTCTCCTCCTCTCGTTGAAGAGTGTGAAACTCCCTATTTATTTTTTGAAGGAAGTCCGTCATCCTTCTGTGATCTTCGGCGGTTTGTGGGACGATCCTAATACCGTCTTTTACCGTCGTCGTTCTTTGCTATTTAATGTCGTTCCGAATTAAGGCGTTTGTGATGTAAGTCCATTCGGTTCGGATGTACCTCTCAGGGTGACTGGGGGGATTTTTTCTTTTCTCTCCTTTTTTGTGGGGCTGGGGTTTCCAAGACTCTTCTGTTGTTTAAGTCTTCATTGGACGAAAAGCTGTCTTTTCTCACTCTTTCGGCGGGTGGGGAAATTTTGTTTTGAGGGGTTTTTACCACCTCCATCTTCTGTTTTTGAACCGGTGTATGCGCCGTTGGATATACAGATAATTGAAAATTTCTTGGTTTTAAAATGTATATTCGTAATCACAATCTCTTGGCTTAATCTAATGTGTTACATTCGATGTCGTACAGCGCAATTAATTCAATATGCGTTATCTTCCGCACAGAAGTCATATTACACATGTTTATAATATAAAGGCGTTCACATGCAATGTACAAACCGCGCACAGGGTGTCACAAACTAAACATCTTCCCCCCCCTCGAATCCCTTTGGACTTCGAGGAACTTCCGCTGTTGGTGGTACCGGCAGGGAGCAAAGATTGTGCACAGCTCTTCGGATGATACCCTTGGATGTGTAAAGCTCAGCCACTCTTGAAACTCCATCCGATCCGGGAAACAGTTTCGAAACTCGGGCCATACGCCATTTCAAAGGAGGAACGTTGGCTTCCTTGATGACAACCAGATCGCCTTCCTTTAGCCCTTCTTGCTTGATGCGCCATTTGGACCTTTGTTGTAATTCGCTGAGATATTCATTCTTCCAACGATGCCAAAAATGTTGACGCATGCTCTCGAGGTTCTGAAATCTGCTGAGCCTGTTAGGATTTGCTTGTAAGAGATTTTCTACTGGCAATGAAGTGAGTGGCCTGCCTATGAGGAAATGTGCTGGAGTTAAAGGATTAAGGTCTGTAGGATCAGAAGAAAGTGGGGTCAATGGTCTGGAATTAAGGATTGCTTCAATTTGCGTAAATAATGTTGTTAGTTCTTCAAATGTCAAATGTTTGTCTCCTAAGATTCTAGTGATATGGTATTTGGCGGATTTAATGCCCGCTTCCCAAAGCCCACCGAAGTGAGGGGAGTATGCTGGTGAAAACTTGAAATTAATGCCCTCATTTGCTGCAAAACCTGAGATTTCTTCGTTATTTGTTTTTAAGAATCTCGCGATTTCGTTGCCTGCGCCGACAAAATTTGTGCCATTATCACATAACAATTGAAGAGGCTTTCCTCTTCGAGATATAAACCGTCGCAAGCATAAAATGAAAACATCAGACGTAAGGTCGCTTGCTACCTCTAAATGTAAAGCCTTAGTGGCAAAACATACAAATAGACATAAATAACATTTTGTTATTTTGCAACCGCGACCCTTTCGGTCTGTGATGTAAAATGGACCGCCAAAATCGACACCGCTAACCTGAAATGGAGAACTTGGGATGACTCTAGAAGCAGGTAAGTTGCCCATTAGTGGATTTAAACATTTAGCTTTCATTATTCTACATATCTTGCAATTATTTATGGTGCTTCTAGCTAAGATTCTACCTCTTAAAGGCCAAAATTCATTTCTTAAATCACTCAACAAAAGCTGAGGTCCACAATGCATAAGTTTGATGTGATGATAGGAAAATAGCAATTTTGTGAAGTTATGATTTATATCTAACAAAGCAGGATGTTTTCTATCATAGCTAACCTTCGACTTCTGTATGCGGCCACCAACACGAAGTATGCCATTCTCATCAAGGAACGGACTGAGCGACAACATACGAGAATAAGAGGGTAAGTTCTGCTTATTACTTAAAATTCTGATTTCATTTAAGAAGCAATCTCTCTGGTGCAGTTTTATCAACAATTGGAGTGAAGAATGTAACTCAACAGTGGACAATGAACTTGAAAATTTATCGACTTTATTGCGCGAATTTGAGATGAAACGTAAAACGTAGGCTACAGACCTCTGTAAAGTTGAAAATCTTGAATATTTATCGAAGTTTATCAAAGAGTTAACATGAATAGTAGAATTGAGTGTAGTCGTAGCGTGTAAACATTTAGCAGTAGTTTTCTTCTCGGGTAAATCGAGAATATTTTTTGTGTTCATTGTTTGAGGCCAGCTACAAGGATCCTCAAATAAAAATGGTGGACCTTCCCACCAAAGTGTAGCTGACTGCATACACTTAGGATTTACACCTCTAGAGGCCATATCCGCTGGATTTTTATCGCCTGGCACATGCCTCCAGGTACCAGATGCAGTCAATTCTTGTACTTCACTGACACGGTTGGCGACAAAGGGTTGCAAGTTACAAGCTTCAGAGGACAACCAACCTAAAACAATCGTTGAATCAGTCCAATGATAGGAAGAAGTTATATCACAACGGAGTGATTTCGCAACCTTTGAGCTCAGTCGTGCTGACAGTAATGCCCCGCACAGCTCAAGGCGTGGTATTGTCGTAGGTTTTACTGGAGCGACTCTGGTTTTGGCGCAGACTAATTTGACGAAAATGTTGCCTGAGCTATCTATCGACCTGAGGTAAATAGCTGCAGCATATGCTGCCTGTGAAGCATCTGAGAATGAATGTAATTCTATAATAACGGGCTGATTGATGAGTATATGTCTACCAATTCCGACCTTTGATGCTGTGTTCAAATTAATTGTAAAATTCCGCCACTCTGATTCTAATTTATCATCTACTGGGTCGTCCCATCCCAGTTTGGATTGCCATAATTTTTGTAGTATTATCTTCGGCACGATAGTACAAGGGCTTAGCAAACCCAATGGATCAAAGAGTTTAGCAGAATTGGACAAAATAGTACGTTTAGTTACATTTTTGTTTAAGTTGATGTTTTCAACTGAAAATTGCAGAATGTCATTTAATGGATCCCATTTCAATCCCAAGACACTGGATGGTGAAGAAACATCTAAGTCCTTAGGTGTAGAGATATTTGACTGGAATTGAAAGATAGATGGGCAGTTTGTACGCCACCTTCGTAACGGAAGACCAGCCGATCTTAAAATTTCAGTGATTGATTGAATTATATGGATCAACTCAGCTGGGTCATCAGTACCAGAAAGTAAATCATCGATGTAAAAATCGTCCTTTATACATTTTGAGACTACTTCATCACTACAATCCAATCCAAGTTGGTGAAGACATCTCGTACTCAAAAATGGTGCTGATGCAGTACCATACGTTACTGTATTCAAACGAAATACCCTAATGGTCTGGGTCGGATCATCGTGCCACAAAATTAATTGTAGTATTCGTTGCTCGGGCTCAACGAGGATCTGACGGTACATTTTTTCCACATCAGCTGACACCACAAACTTGTGCTGTCTATACCTCAGTAAAATTGAGAACAAGTCGTTTTGTACTACTGGTCCGATATATTGTATATCGTTCAACGATATACCCGTAGAGGTTTTTGCAGAAGCATCAAAAACAACTCGTAGTTTTGTTGTTTCACTAGTTTCCTTCAATACTGCATGATGTGGAAGGTAGCAACCAAATATAGGTTTAGGAATTTCAGTCATGTGTCCCAATTGTTCATATTCTCTAATAAATTTACGATACTCCTCTTTGAAAACAGGTTTGCGCTTAAATTTTTCTTCCAATTGCATTAACCTTTTTTCGGCAATTTTATATGAATCACCTAGAACTGATGAGCTCTCTTTTAGTGGTATTCGAACACAAAATCTACCATCATGTTCACGATGAGTAGTTCGACTGAATAAGTTCTCGCAGTAGTTGTTTTTGAGATTTTTATTATCTCTAGGAATTTCCTCCAGTTCCCAAAATTTTGCTAATTGTTTACTTATTTCCTTTGAGAAGTGGCAATATATTTTAGTATTTTTGTCTTTATCGTGAGTATTCCCCCTCATGGGGCCAGCTACTATCCAACCCAGGTAGGTTTCCTGTAATATAGGACCCTGATGTCCCAGGATAAGCCTATTTGGCTTAAGCAGATCCCAAAAGATATCAGCACCTAACAGTAAATCTATTACTGAAGGTTGATGAAACCCTGGATCGGCTAGGTGCAAAGAGCTAGGGACTCCTAGATTCTCGATACGCAAAGTACAATGGGGCACATTATCAGTAATTTTAGGTAGAATAAAGCAATTTATGTTCATATTAAAGTTGTTGTGAAGCGATTGTATATTTATGTTGCAATGTTCATTGACATTTAGTAGCATATTTCCCAAACCAGAAATATATTGATGATATTTTTTTATTTTGTAGATACCTAAATTTTGTTGAGCCTTATAGCTAATAAAAGATGATTGACTGCCGCAGTCCAGCAAAGCCCTGAGAATAAATGTTTTGTCCTTGTTTGTCACCCTGACCAACGCCGTGGAAAGAAGAGCTTGATTGGTGGAGACAGCAGACATAGCAATAGAAGTGCCAGATGAGCTTGCTACCGTGGACTCGACTGCAGGATTTGAAAAATTCGAATTTTCACTTGTATTTAAACTATTGTTATTAGTATTAACTGCAGATTGTTCATTTTTTATTTGTTGTATTGATTGTTGTAAAGGTAATTGCTTATGTAACAATGTAATATGTCTTCGATGGCATATTCTACAACCGCCCAACTTACATTGATAGGATTGGTGGCCGCCTCGAAGACAGTTAGTGCACAGTTTTAATGAAGAGATTTTAGCGATTCGCTCTTCTATAGGCAATGATTTAAATTTAGAGCACTCATGAATTTTATGTTCTAGTTTACATATAAGACACCCTTTAGAAGGTGAAAGATCATGTGAGGACGCAATGAAGGATTTGTTATTAATTTTTGGTAAGCTATGACGTTTCTCATTGTTCTTAACAGATTTACAAGCATTCATAGTTTCTAAGACAACAGATCTCTGACGAAGAAATGAATAAAATTCTTCTAAAGTAACTGAGTCTATATCACTCCTAAACTCCTCCCATTTTCTCGAGGTTACGGTGTCTAACCTTGAAGATGCAAAATAAATGATTATAGTATCCCACTGATCAGTAGGTTCTCCCAAAGACTTTAAAGCACTCAAATTTTTATTTAATGAATCCATAATATACCGCAATCCACTGTCAGTTTCTCGCTGTAGTGGTTCAATAGCAAAGAGACACCTTAAGTGTTCATTAATAAGAAGACGTTTATTGTTATAACGTTGGCTCAGTAAATCCCAAGCAACAGCATAATTATCATGTGATACTGTAATAGAACTGAGTATAGACGATGCTGAACCTTCTAAGAAGGATAAGAGATAATGGAATTTACTGACATTGTCAATACTGTTATTATCGTGAATTAATGACGTAAATGTATCTCTAAATGATATCCATTTGTTTTGATCACCATTAAAGGGTGGAATTTTCAAAGGTGGTAATTTAAGACTATTGTAATTATTCGACTTATTACTTATGTTAGATGAAGATTCATCGATAGCATTATTTTGAAAAGAATCTAATAGTGATTGAGCTTGAGCCATTAACTTAAAACAAATATTCTCAGTGATTTCACGCTCTTCCATTTGTTTAGATATATCTTCATCCAACAGTTCTATTTTTGATTGAATATCTTCAAAACTACACGACAATTCACGCATTTTATTCAATCTGATATTGACCTCATTTAAAATCAAATTTGATAAATCCTTGCGATTCATTAAAGGCGTTAAATATTTTTCAAAAAGTGTTATACGTGCTCTTAAACTGCCTCTTTGTTTTATTAAGTCCTTTAAATCACTCATCTTGTCGACGCAGAAAACGTTTCACTCAAATAATGATGGAACAAAAAAACAACGGAATCAAATAATCAAAACAATGAATACGTTACGGTTATTCCTGATAACGCAGCTGGGCTGATAACGAAAACGGTTCCGCAGCAACGAAGCGACTTCAAATGGTTATTAATCGAGATTAACCGTTACTGGATTTTCAAATAACTGTTATGCAGCTTTCAGAGGTCAACTTCACCTGAAATGATATAGTATTTGAATTAAATCGGTCAATAATTTGAGTTAGTTGTTAGTTGAAAAATAGAATGTAATGAATTACGCAAACTGAATCATGTGAAGGAAAAATTACAAAGGAATAAACAATGCACTTCCCTCTGCTTCGGAAACGATGAATTGCAGCAATGTGGCTCGCGATTTCCCAAGGTGGATCCTCCAGAAAATCTGTCGTTATTCTTGAATTTCGATGTTTTTCCACTGATTTCAAATCACGTCGGGGTCACCAAAACTGTATGCGCCGTTGGATATACAGATAATTGAAAATTTCTTGGTTTTAAAATGTATATTCGTAATTACAATCTCTTGGCTTAATCTAATGTGTTACATTCGATGTCGTACAGCGCAATTAATTCAATATGCGTTATCTTCCGCACAGAAGTCATATTACACATGTTTATAATATAAAGGCGTTCACATGCAATGTACAAACCGCGCACAGGGTGTCACAAACTAAACAACCGGCAAGGTCACTTCCCGCACATTTTTGGAAACAAAATGTTCTGTTTGAGTGCTTTGGAGTAAGGACTTTCCTTATTTCCCTCCTGCAACTCGAGCCTCTCCCTGAGATTTTTAATCTTAGCCACTAAGCTAGATACGCATCTATCTAGCTCATTCACCCTCGCTTTTAAACTTGCATTCTCCTCTCTCAAAATATCGTGTTCGGACACGACATAAGCAATTTCTAACGCGTTTTCTTACATTACCACAATTCCATTATGAACGGTTGAATGGTCTACATGTGTGTTTCGCGGTCGCAGACTGTACATCTTTCAATTCGTGGAGGATAACATTTCTTTCCATTGAAGGCTGTTTATTTGTATGGTGAAAAATTCTGCAATTTTACATTAGTTAATCTTTTCATTGAAATTGGTAGAATTTGCATTGATATTCATAAATTTCACGTGTCGCCTACTTCTCAATATGGCAAATAATAAAATCACATGTCATTGTTGTAATAAACAGTACGTGAGTCATTTCATAATAACATACGTTATTTGTAAACATGATTTCGGTAATGCATGTGTTGGAATGAGCCAATCTGAAATACGTGTCATCAACTCGAGGAAATCCATTGCATGGAATTGCCCCTCTTGTGAACGTATGGAAAATGATATCGCCGCTTTGAAAACGGTTATTGTCTCCTTGCAAAAAGAAGTTAATGAATTAAAAGCTTCTGCTTTGGGACTTCCGTCCCGTTCATTGGACAACTCGATAAATGATTAATGTTTTGAGGAACTTCTACATGAGCTAGAGCTCGCAATGAGCGTAAATTCAACCTTATAATTCATGGACTCCCGGAGGGTGAGGCAGATCTATCTGGAAGTGAGCGAATGACCAAGGACTGTGACTTCGTCAATAATATGCTCCAATCCACCATATCCGATCTTCCAACTCTTGAAAGGACGAAATTTAAGCGCTTGGGCAGATTTCCTCCTGCCAATGGGAGACCGCGACCTCTCAAGGTGATTATGGGCAATGTGAGTGATGTTAGAAGGGTGCTCAGGCAGTCTAAGATTTCCAAGAGGAACTTTTATGTATTTATTTCATCAGATGGAACTCCCAGACAGAGGAAACATTTCAATAGGATCAAGACGGAACTGAATCAACGAAAGGAACAAGGTGAGAATGTTGAGCTGAGATTCGAGCGAGGTTTTCCAGTTATCAGGTCTTTAAACTTAACCAACCCAATTACAGTGTGAAAGAGTCCGTAGGATACTATCAGAATGTTCGTGGACTCAATACTAAGTCGCAAAAATTTAAAAATTTGGTTCTGAGTAGTGACTTTGATTTTTTGTGTTCGTCTGAAACTTGGAAACAGGATTGGCTGCTTGACAGTGAGTTGTTTCCCCCGGAGTACGATGTGTTTCGGTGTGACAGAGATCTATTGAGAACTAATTCCTCTAAGGGCGGATGAGTACTGTTTGTGATCCAGAGTGAATATTGTGCGGTTAAACTCGATCTATCGATTTTATTGAATATGGTGCCCTCTGTTGATACTGTGGCTGTTAGAATTATGTGCAATTTCAGATCAATAATTGTAATTGTGCTCTATATTCCACTTCATATTACTGATGAACTGTACGAATTATTTTTTGAAACACTGTCCACACTGGATTGCTTATTGAATGGTCAAGTTGTCATAATTGGGGATTTCAATTCTCCACTATATATTGACTGATCGGCGCGGCGCACTATTTCAATCGATATGTTCAAACAATCACTGAAGCTGTATCAGTTCAATAACTTGGTGAATTCTGGTGGAAGAATGTTGGATCTTGTGTTTTCCAATGTGGGGTGTAGAGTAGCTGGTTCGGACCTTCCACTAGTCCCGGCTGACTCTCATCATCCACCCATGGAGATTTTGTTATGTTCCAGGCAGTCCAGGGGGGTTTGCGATCTTGGTATTGATAGGAGTGTTTCAGTGCTTTCATCATATAATTTTCGAGAAGCTGATTATTTTGTTATGTATGAACGTTTTCTCAATGTTGACTGGTCGAGTGTTATGAGTAGTTGTGATCCTGAGGTGGCATATTCTGAGTTTTATAACATCCTTGGTGATACATATATTTGATCAAACTGTTCCGGTAAAGATCAGCAGAAAACGTCGTTTTCCATCTTGGTACACCTCCGAGATAATTTGGTTGATCCGCTGCAAGCATAGGGCATTGAGAAATTGTAGAAAATATAAAAGTAGTACCAATATCCTGAAGTATAGGTCTCTGCGTAAGTTGCTTAAATCAAAGATCAGTGTGGCGCATAAAAGTTTCATCAACTCTTCCGAGGAATTAATACGGAGCGAACCTGCAGCTTTTTGGTCATTAATACGCGAGAATAGGGGGTCTTCTCGTATACAACCTGGTGTTATGACTTTAGATGGTAAGACTTTTTCGAAACCTCAGCAGATTGTTGATGCGTTTGCTGACTATTTTTCCAGTGTGTATGAGAGTCCTATTGAAACATCAGCTGTGGGTCAGGTAATTGATGGCACTTTCATCGAAATCGGAAACATTACCGAGGATGATGTTGTTAAAGCTTCCAAAAAGCTTTCTAATAAGCGTACAGCTGGACCCGATGTTCCTGGTTTCTTGGTCAGGGGCTGTATTGCTGTGTTGGCTGCTCCCCTGGCACATATTTTTAATATGTCTACTGTCATGGGAGAATATCCTTCTCTGTGGAAATTGTCGAAGAATGTCGCAGTTTTCAAAAAGGGTGAGAAATCCGATATAAAAAACTACCGACCAATAGCTATTCTGTCTAATTTCTCTAAGTTATTTGAGATAATTATATTCAATTCAATATTTCCTTATGTTAAACAAAGTATTAAGCCTACTCAACATGGTTTCATGCCAGGAAAATCAACATGTACCAACCTTGTATGTTTTTTCCAACAAGTAATTGATTCATTGGATTCATCCGATCAGGTAGACGTAGTATATACGGATTTCCAGAAGGCGTTCTATAGGATCGATCATAGAATTTTGTTGAATAAATTAAGATCTCAATTTGGATTTGGGAGTAGGTTGGCACTTCTAATCGAATCTTATTTGGATGAGAGAAAATGCTTTGTGGAGGTTGAACATTCAAGATACTTTCAATTCTGTGCTACATCTGGCAGTGCTCAGGATTCTAACTTGGGACCTTTATTGTTCCTTCTATTTATAAATGATGTCACCGATGATATAGAGATATACATTTCGACTTTTATGTTTGCTGATGACCTTAAGCTTTTTTGCAGGATATTTTCAGTTTTGGACTGTCAGATTGCAGAATGCACTTGAATTTTGGTGTAGATTGAATGGACTGCCTCTAAATGTGTCTAAATGCTTAGCGATGTCATATTCAAGGAAAAAAAATATGGTTTTGTATGATTATTGCATGGAAGGTCATACGTTGTCTCGTGTGACTGAGTACAGGGATTTGGGTGTTTTGTGCGACAGCCAGTGTTCCTTTGTGCCACACCTGAATAGCCTTATTTCTTCCATCAGTAAAACTTATGGGTTCATTATTCGTAGTGGAAGGCGATTTCAGAATACTTCCACATTAATTGCTATATTCAATAGTTTCATTCGTAGCAGGTTAGAATATTGTAGTATAATTTGGAGACCAATTTATAGTTATCATAGAAAGCGTATTGAGTCGGTGCAGAGAAGATTTTATAAATATCTAGTTTGGAAGGAAGATGGCATCTATCCTCCGCCCGGTTATGATAATGTGGCGCTGCTTAGACGGTTTGAGGCTCAGTCAAAAGATCATAGGATCCGAGTGGTTGCAATTTTATTTATTTATAAAATTGTGAATGGTATTGTTGACTGTCCGGAACTGCTTGCTAATGTATTTTTTGGTGCCGCGCTCCGGTTCTAGGAGCGGTATTGTATTCTACTGTAGAGCGGGAAGAACTATTGCCAGTTTGAGATCGCCAATTACCTATATGTGCAAATTGTTCAACTCCATTGCTAACAGATGCGATATTTTTCATGATTCTCCCCGCTGTATAATGTCAGCATTTTCGGAAGTCATGGGCAGGGTTTGATCATTATTACTGTTTCTTTAGTTATTGTTTCCATTGACCATATTCGAAAAATAATTTTAAGGTCTTTTTATGAAATTGGAATGTTTGAGTTGTAAATTTGTTTCCTCTACTTGAATTTTATTTTCCTGTAATTGGGACATTGTTCCTGTTGGAAAATAAGGGCTTATTATTATTATTATTATATATTATATTACGGAATCGCAGTCCGAATGGTCAGACATTTCAAAATCTACTTTATAATTACTATACTACTCAAAGCAATTTGAAATGAAATTTTTCAAGACAAAAAAGAAAAATATATCTCATGCATAAAAACAAAACGACTCGAATTTTCTACTCTATGAGAAAAATCAGATAACAGATACGAAAAATAAACTCACCTGATGCTTTCTGCAGAACCAACGATCTAGACCTGGACTCTGGCAGATGAACACCAACTTTGAAAATTTTAACGAATTAAAATTCCGATAACACATACACGTATATAACCTACACAAACTTCACAGACGGAATCAAAAATTCCGTAGCTTTGCTAGTGGGCACTTTCACTTCGACACTGTCGAGTCGGGAAGTTGTTCTGACTTCTCCTGAGTATTCATAGCGCAGAAGCGAATCGTACGTGCAATGCTCAATCTCCACCCATCGACTTCTTGTAAGCCTGTATTTGTTGGGAGGAAAATCTTGAACTTACCTTGTATATTTATTTTCACATGTTTGCTCTATAATAAGGAAAATGAATCTAGTTGTTTGAAGTTGTCAGATCATCACAACTATGAAACAAGGGGCTCTGAGACATTTTCCTTTTCGAAGCATAGAGCTTACAGATATGAATACAATCCTTCGTACAAGAGTATTAAAGTTTTTAATCATCTGCCTTCTGATTAAACTCAAAAATGTTCAAGAAAAAATCAAAAACCCTCTTATGACAAAAAGGCTAATACTCTGTACAGGAATATTCGTGCGACACCCTACTTGCTTAGTTTCTTATTATTCATATTCATATTATCCTGATTCTCCATAGGTACCGAAGTACCCTTCAGAAGCTCTGTGGCTTGTACGAGTTCGGAGAATCAGTTGTGTTCTGTGTAGGCTTTGTTACTGTGTCCTTACGCCACCTGAGGCACAGCACTGTTAATTTGAACCCATACCCCTATGAACTAGAAAATTCCTTCTCTTGTCCGGGATCGAACTCAGTACCTTGCAGTTGCGAATACTGAGCCGACGCTTCTAACCACCAAGCTATGGACACTATTATGACTTTAGCCTTGCGGCTTTCACACTCCTCTCCAGAGGAAAATTCACTTATCCCAGATATCTCAGATATCAAAAGGATTAAGTAAGAAAAACAAGAAATTTTCGTGTCTGCTCCAAATTCTTTATTGAAAATTGCCACATATGTTTCGACCCTTACAAAATTAGGGCCATCTTCAGGCATCTGCAGACAAATACAAAGACGTACGAAAAGAGAAATAAAATAAAAGATAGCAACAGAAAAATACATGGAAAGAGAAAACAACAGTACAAAGACAAAACAAAACAAAAATCAACATATATTGAGAGTCGAATTGTGAAAAGAATTTGAGGAAAAATAACTTATATGTTTAGAATTATAACCGAAACTATCTGTCAAGAAAAGATGAAAGCAAATATGTCACATTATCAGGAATCAACAAAGGTTCGGGAGGATGTATTCCGCGAAAGTAGACTTGTTGGGGTTGTTGGTCCTAATGGCTCTGAAGTGTTCATCGATCCTTGTTTTGATGCTTCTAAAGGATCGGCCTATGTAGAAATTACCACAAGAACATTCCAGCCGATAGACTCCCATTCTCTCGACCAGGTCGACTTTATCCTTACCTCTGGACAGGATCGATTTAAGGGAGTTTTCAACTTTGAAGGATATCCGAATGTTGAACTATTTTAGGTATTTTTGGATTCTCTCAGAAACCCCAGGAACATAAGGGATGCTCCTGAAAATAATGTTTTCATCTAATATAGGGGTTAAATGGGTGTTATGTCTAATCATGATCTTATGGGAAATCCTGCGAAAAGTGTTTTGTACTTAGTCCATAGGGAAGCCATTGTTGTGTGCTATCTGTAGTATATTGTTGATTTCCGTTTCGTAATCTTCAGCGGACAATGGAGTTGTCAACAGTCTATAGAAGAAGGAACGGAAGGCGGCAAGCTTGTACTGGAGTGGATGATCCGATGAGAAAGGATCACATGATCAGTTGTTGTGGGCTACCTGTAGATAGAGAATTCGATTTTATCATAATAATAAGACATCTTTCGAGCGCAAAAGCGCATCCTCATAAAAAAGTGCCTGTAGAATAACGGATTTCGAATACGAGTTCAAATGAGCGAGTTATTCAGCTTCATTGAAAATGACAATTTCTCAATATTCGTTCATAACTCAAAATCTGTGACCATTAGGCTGAATCTGTTTTCAGATTTGGAATAGTAAGGAAAGAGCTCGAGAATGTGTCATCCGTTTTCTTCTAGCTGCTATAGTTCTCGAGATCCCTTCAGTAGACAACGAATTTTGCCCACCCCGTACTTGTAAGGATTTGACCTTTGGATGGATTTGAAAGTAGAGGAAGTGGATATCGGTTAATTTTATTGATGCTGTGAGAGTAGGAAGGTATATCTAATCCGAAAGCCACATTTTCAGTCCGCTTATCATTAATTTGTTTTTACTTTGGAAATTCTTTGAAAAAGACCAAAACATAGTTCTTGGTGTGGGTTTTATTACAATTGTTAAAGACATTTTCTTATTTTCAAGGATTTCAGTATAACATGGCAACGCTGGCAGGCGATTACCTAAGCGCAGATGTTTGCCGCGCACATTTCATTCTCATTCTCGCCACAGACGCCGAAATGGCCACAAGCCAAATAGTCAATGTACAATTCTTACGTTCAGATACAAGTTTTTGCTGTATAAGCAAGTGAAATATTATATGCAGTGAAACAAGTTTTTTCTTCAAACAATACAAGACAAATATACAGTCCACTAGGACCAAGAGTGAAGAAGAGGAAGGCGATCTAATTTCGAACTCTTGATCCCCAACAACAATCATTTTTCATGATACGTGTCAACATTCCTAGTAAAATATAATATATTGCTTCATCTATACGTAGTAGTTACGCCAGTCGGTAGGTTCTAACTTGAGGTGTTTAATTAACCGAAGATGCGTTAATTCATTTCGATTGACGAACCGTTCTTTCTGCCACTTCTTCATTTTCTTCACATAAATACAAACTGCAATGGATGCTGAGTTCGCAAGTTCCTCATTCATAATGTTGATCCAGATCAAATCACGGTGAAGATAAATATTTACACGGCACTTATATACGAGTGAAATTATGTAGTATGGAGCTCGACGGAATCGATGGCTTTACAGTGACTCTAACAAGACAGTGGTGACAATTGGAAATTTTGCAAGAATATGGCGGCTTAGAAGCACATATTACAATGCTATTACAATGCTATCCTTAGGCCAGGAGCAAATAGAAACGCAGGTGAGTTGACGCAGCTTTTTCCTGCGCTGCACGTACTATCCGAAAGGTCACTGTCACGCTTTATTTGCGCGGTCTTGTTCTTTTCTATGTTTTACAAAAACTCGCGCTGTGTAACCTCACTAACCTGCGTTTCTATTTGCGCCTGGCCTAAATTCGGAAAGCGGATTAGGTCACATCACGTTATGTGACCAAATTTGCCATGTTTCTGCAAAAGTTGCCGCTACTGTCACTGTAGATGGCTTGATCGTGTATGACACTCTATTTTGGACATGTGGAAACTTGGCTTGCTGGGTTTGGTGCGATGCGTTCGGCTTCTTCCTGAATGGCCAGCTTAAAGAGATGAGCGTATGTTTGAAATAATTATCAGGTCGAATAAAAAGACTTCGATGATAAGAACATATGGTGTTGGTATAATGAGTAGCGAAATTATGAATTCTATAATTTCGTTTCTCAAAAGTTCCTCTGAAAAAATCTGCAAAGCTTGAGAAGGAAATGACAATCAAATTCCTTACAAAGAAATCGATTCGAAATCCGGCTTCATCGAATGACCAGATGATCAAAATGAACTGTAAATTGAAAAAAAATAATAAGGAATAGAAAATGCACTAGACAAGTCACCAGCGGGCGATCTTTTACCACGCACATTGGAGTTCTGGTTTAAATGGAAATTCTCCAGCTGACGAAATCTTTTTTTTCCTTGGTTGGGTGGAAAAACACTCGGAAAGTTTTTTCCAAAATAATAATCGACCCGTTGATAGCGGCGTTCAACATAGTTGAAAGCATATGGAGTTCTAGTTTCAGCATAACAGCGTTTATTCAGATTTCAAGGAAAGCAAAATCATTGTGCGTACAAGATGTTTCTGACATGCCTTGTAACAATCGATCTTGGGAGATGTCTAGTGCACTGAGATACCAAAAATTCAAACTCAAAAATAATTGCTTCATGTTACGACAACAATATTGATTTCTATTATTTTTGTAGTTGAACTTCTTGAAAGAACAAATAAAGAAGCACTTGGTTTTAAATCTGAAGAAAAGGGTGTAACCCCACTTGCTACAAAAAGTATTCAGAAGACCAATAAAGAAATCCAACCATCACGTCTACAACAAGTGAGTAAATTTTTCTTAAATTTTTTTATTTTCTTTCGAATAATGTACTTTCGTGTTTCGATACCAGGTATTTAGTGATGTCCACGCGACAAACGACGCGAGACTTTATTGTAGTCACTAATAAAGTCTCCTCTCTTGGGCCCTAGTCTCGGTAGTCTCGTCGTTCATTATGTATGCTGAAAGCGGATACGCTGCCGCGTGTAGTTGTTCTTTCGAGATGCGTCTTGTGATATTTAGTCTTATTTGAACACCACCTGTTTTTTCATTCACGTTTCCCAAATTCATTGAGAGTAGTTGTTCGAAATTCGAACATTATTTCAAATTATTCATTCCGATATTCATTTCCGATGGAAAATTCCATTAGAATTCAAATCGATGAACAATCGAAGTGGATCACGTCACCTACCGAAATCTGCTGACTGGAAGGAACACAATGCAACAATCGGGGACTTCGCGAATCCATTTGTGACCAAATAAGGAAACGTTATTTTTATTGTTATGGTTAGATTTAGTATATAAGCATAGATTCTAATTAATATATCATCATTCACTTATAGTTTGATCAATTTACCTCACCGGCAACTGTGGAGTTAAGACTTTCCTTGAACGTTCTGAGTCTGGTCGTTCAGTTGCCTCAAGTGTTGTTTCAAACATAGAAGCAACATTTTAAGGTCCTTCGAGCCGGATCGAGAAAATAGATTCACGACCCTAATCTCGATCACACCGCCGTCTGTGGGGAAGCCTTCCAGAGCCAACGCCAGCGCGAGCAGAAGCCCCCCAGAGCCAACGAAAAAATACGTGAACAAGCCATCAAGCGCCAAATCCTTGCCAGCGAACAAGCCTTCCGTCCCCACATTTACAGAATCCCAGGGAACAGAACGAATCTATTAGGAAAACGAACGCCAGAGAAGAAATCTTCTAGAGCTACAAGCCATCGCCATGGAGAGAGAAGTAGAAGAACAAATAACAATTGGTCAAGAAGTTAAACGAATTCTATAATCTCTTTAAAAAGATGGTTCAGCCAGAAAAACCGAAAAGTATTACAGAAAGAAATCCAAAACGGCCTCCGATCTCTTCGACAAATTCAAAGAGATACACGAAGCAATACATAAAACACTTTCTGTCGACCATGAATATTTCCAAAAGGACTTACCGGGGCAGATTTCCAGATGCTACCAGGAAATCACAGATTACATTGATGGACACCCACCTTCCACTCCGACCATCATATCCAAAGAAGAAAGTTTTCAACACCCTGCCCTCCTGCAGCTTATTATAAAACTAACTTCGTTCAATCAGGAAATGCAACGAGCTAAGCAGAAAATCAAGACCAAACAGCATCCAAAAATATACAGTTTCCTTGAGGAAAATCTATTAAGAATATGGAGAGACATAGAAACACTTCACGAACAACTTTTAGCCGACAATCACGAAGAAGTCACAAAGTACGTGATACCACGATATCATAGAAGATATAATCACCACTTCACCATTGGATAATCCATCCCAAACTAAAACACTGTCGATAAATCTACCAAGGATCAGTATTCCAATCTTCAACAGGGACTTCGAAACTTGTATTACATTCAGAGACATTTCCACAAAAACCAACCACCACAATCATGAACTGAAAGAATGCAGTACCTGAAAAGCCAAGCCAGGGGTGAGGCCGCAAGGCTTATCTAACATCTTGAAATATCTGAAAGGAATTACCCTATAGCATGGGAATTTATGAAGAGAAGATACAATAACAATAGACTTCTTTTCAACAAATACGCTGACAACATCTTAAATCTACCATGCCTGCAACAAGATTCCGCTGGGTCGATCAAGAGACTTCATGACACCATGCAAGAAAATCTCAGAGCAATAGAAAATATGGGAATCACAGCAGAGCAATTGGGTAACAAGATAATTGTGCACATGCTGCTGAAAAAGTAGGACAACGAAAACTCTACGAACAAGCCACTTTAACTCACAAGGACGTTCAAGAACTACCAGACCTTCCAGAATTTCTAGAATACAGATTCCAATCACTCGAAGCATTACGAGGCACGATCAAGAAGTCGGACCACCAACAAGCAGGACAAAGACCTAGGATACAAAATTATTATAGCGACGTCCGAACCTGTAAAGTATGTGGCAGTTATCATGAAATCTACCGATGCCAAAATTTCAAGGAAATGTCCGTCAAAGAACGCAACGCCTTCATAAAGAAAAGCCACCTCTGCAAGAATTGTATGCGACATTCGAGCAATACAAAATGCCAGAGCAAAAGTCTTTGTTTCAAATGCAATAAACCTCACCATACATCCTTACATTGGGATTACAATCAAAGTAGGAAGACAAACACTGACCAGCAAGAACACAGTGAAACAAAACACAATATTACAAGAAATCAACCAAAACAGGCAAACGAAATCGAGTCACACCTAGGAAAAACTTCAAACAATGATGAACGATCATCCATTCCTCTCTTGGCCACGGCGTTCGTCAACGTATCCAACAACAGGGGATATAACGAAATTGTGAGAGTTCTGATTGACCCAGGCTCTCAAGTATCATTTATAACTGAGGAAGCCGCAAACACTCTAGGAGTTCCAAAAGTGAAACATCAAGCGACTATCACAGGATTAGAATCATGTGATGCCTGAACGTTTTATGGAAAATATACACTCAAATGAAGCCAAGATTCTCAAGCACTTTAAACTTTAAAGCACAGGCAGAGTTATATGTCTTACCAAAGTTGACCGGCTCCATGCCCCCATCCCCCAACGAAGTTGATGAACACTGGGACAGTAAAATCCTAGCAGATCCTACATACTATAAGCCTGGAAAAGTCGACATCCTCTTAGGAATCGACCTATACAAGGACATTTTATTGAACGGAATAAAAGATTCCAAAACTGGTCTTCTCGCACAAAACAGATCTTGGATGGATCTTATCTGGTAGCACATGTCCTGGACCACAACTCCAGATTACCAGTATGATCACTACTGCGGAGCAAGAAAATCAAATTACCAAGTTCTGGGAGATAGAAGAAGCGGATGCTCAAAGGAACAATAATAATCAAAATAACATCTGCGATGAATTCTTTGCAAAATCTCACACAAGAAATCAAGATGGCACATATACGGTACGCCTACCATTCAGGAACAATCCTTAGGAAGATCCAAAAAAAAACAGCCTTCGCTCGTCTTCTGCAGATAGAGAAGAAGTTCATGAAAGACGAAACATTGGAGACAATGTATAGAGAGTTCATGGAGGAGTACATTCAACTGAACCATATGATATCATCGGATCGAATTACAAACAAAACAAGATACTACATTCTTCATCAGGCCGTAATCAAAGAAGATCGGGAAACAACCAAACTACTTGTCGTTTTCGATGCCAGCCAGAAAACCAGTACCGGAATCAGTTTAAATGACATACTTCACGCAGGCCCCAAGCTTCAACAAGATTTGATTGACATATTATTGAGATGGAGGAAGTACAAAATTGGAATAACTGCAGATGTGGAAAAATGTATAGACAAGTCAAACTACAAGACGATGACTAACGATTCCATACCATCTTATGGAGATCATACAGAAATGATCCAATTCAAGAATATCAGTTGACCACGGTAACATACGGGACTGCTCTAGCAGCTTACCTAGCCATAAAGACTAGCATCAGTTAGCAAAAGACGAAAGTAAAGAATTCCCAGAAGCAGCAAAGCTAATCCTTGAAGACTTCTACGTTGACGATTTTCTGTCCGGAGCCCACAACAAAGAGGATGCACAAAGAATCAAACAAGAGGTTCAGAAACTTTTAAGTAAAGGAGGATTCAACATTAGAAAGTGGAAATGCAATCTGTCATTGATTGAAGATACGTTCTTTCAAGAAATTGGAAGTCATGCAGATATTACCAAGATCCTAGGAATTGGCTGGCTACCACAAAGTGACAACTTTCAATATTCAATGAAATACAAACGAACACCAAAAGACAAGTGCTGTCTGAAATTGCTTAGATATTCGATCCACTAGGCCTTATGGCACCAGTTGTCATCAAAGCTAAACTAATAATGCAAGAAATATGGAAGGCCTTGAAGAAATAACAACCTCACTGTTGGCAAAACCAGTCAACTGAAGGACTTAGATCCATCTGTAGATGAACTCGGAGTCCTTCGTGTAAGAGGCCGCTTGAAAAACTCATCTATGAGCTGCAACCAGTAGCATCCAATATTCCTGCCAACAAAATGCCATCTGACTGATATCATAATAAGGCACGCACTACATGAAAAATTGCATAGAGGAACACAGATGACATTGACTCACATCAGACAGGAATTCTGGATACCTCATGGGAAAAACAAGGTTAAAACCACCATCCACTGAAGTGGAAAAAGAAAATTGTGTGAGGAGAGGGAGAGTTGAATCACTCGAAAGTTCACAGAGAAAAAACAGCATTGTCATCTTCGGACTAAATAGTCAAGTGGAATACGTAACTGTGGATTATATCATTGATTTTTTCAAAAACCTACTGACAATTGAAGTCACCCGAAACGACATCGATGATATTTACACGATGGGAAGGTCACTCGAGAGCCCCGTGAAAGCTCATACATTAAGAAGAGAGCTGTTTTACACCACACCAGGAACCTTAAGGGGACTTCGATAGGCATTGCACAAGATCTAACAAAGCAGCAGATTCAGGAAGCTAAACTCCTGAGGAAACACCTTCTCGCCGCTAGACAGGACAAGGATAATGTTGCATTTATTAAGAACAATAGACTGCATCTAAACAAAGGAATCTTTGCTGCGAGTGATCTTCAGAGTCTGGAAGGCGCGAATGACCCCTGCGTCCCAGTAGGACCTAATAGCGCCCCTGGAACTCCAGTAACTGAGCACGCTGAAAAGATCAGGACACCACTCGTGCAAGTGAGCAAGAACCATATAGATACAGACCCGACTACAAACAAGGATCAACGGGAAACATTCTTGAATACCGCGGGCATCCCGAAAAGGGACACATCAAGGACAAACGCAGGTTCAATCTCGTGATAGACCAACCCGGCATAGAACAGCCAAAACAGGTGGGGCCAACTAGAGTCACTTCTGCTTTTGTTTTTTTTTTCTCTCTTTTTTCTTCTCGTTCTTTCGTTTTCTTTGTTTTTTGTGCTTTTTTTCCCACAGTAGCTCGATATGAATCAATACTTGCGTGATTTCAAGATCAATCACGTGAAACCGTTTGGACTGGATACGGTGAAGGAATGTTCTGAGGTACTCCATGTCCATCAGGGTAGTCAAAACTTCAAAATTTTACATATGAAGTATAAGTAAAAACATAGATGAATTTGTGGTTTAGCTGCGCGCTCTGGATTCTGACCTGGACTGACTAATACTAACTGAAACTCATCAAATCGATGATTTGGGGTTGTTTAGTGTTGCAGGATAAGACCTAATTTATAATGAGGGGCGTTATAATAAGAATGATGGGGTCGTTGCATACATCAAGTCTTCCATAAGATTTGAATTCCATGTGGAGGAAATATTTTGCTAGATAAAGTGTCTTCAAATAAAACTTCATCTGAGTTTCGATGAAACTGTGAATGTTACAGCCTTTTATACATAGATCCCCAAGTACGTATGTGTGGGACTTCATCGCCGGATTGGACCAATATCTGAGTCGATTGCAAACTGAACCAGAGGAAATTCGTTTCTTCACTGGTGACATTAATATTGATACCTTGGAGCCTGTCGATAGAAAGGAGCTGAATACTTGAACACTCTGAGTGAGAATGGGTACTATCCTGTCATAAATAATGTGGCAACGAGACTTTTCGGAGACAGCGAAACGTGCGATGACCATATTTTTCTTAATATTTTTCATAATAAAATGATAATGTTCCCAATAATATTATACCAATTGTTCTGCGGACACGGATAACGGATCACAATACACTGATACTTCAAATTGTTTTCGATTCGGTCATTTCTGGTGCCAAAAGCAGAAGGACTATTGAATATATAAATGAATCCAAGGTTATTTCTGTGCTTCGAAAGGTGGGTTGGGACCAGTTTTCCCAGAAGAGGATCCAAATGAAGCGATGAATAAATTTCTGGGTATTTTGAGGAACACTATTCGAGAATCTACAGAGACTCGAGAACTGAGGAGAAAACACGAGCTAGCACCTTGGATGACGAAAGGTTTACTAAAATAAATAAATAATAAGAACACAGAGTTCCGTTCTGGGACCGACACTCTTCAATATATATCTTGAAGGCTTAGTCTCATTGGGGAGTGTAGGAAAAATCATTGCCTTTGCGGACGATACAGCATTTTTTATAGAGCCGAAAGCTGGAGATAACTGAGGGAGAAAGTTGAGGAAGAATTGAAAACTATAGTCAAGTGGTTTGACAAAAAAATACTGAGTATAAACATAGAAAAAACTCTATATTTACCCTTCAGCTGTAATTCTGCTGGTACTCTACCGTTTGACGAGATCACCGTGAATACTGGAAAAGAAAAAATCTCCCTTCGTCCCTGCACGGAAGTCCATTATTTGGGCGTAATTATTGACACACATTCGAGTTGGGACGTCCATATTTAGCATTTTTCAAGAGGCTTAGATCGGTCCTGTAAAAATTTAGAGTATTCAGAAATGTTCTACCCCTTCCACATCTAAGAACCTTGTATCATGCTCTTGTTGAAAGCCATCTAAGACACTCAGTGACGACATGGGGAGCAGCATCGATATCGCATCTCCATCCTCCAGGTGATCCAAAGGAGATTCCTTAGGATCATTTATAAAAAATCTTCCAGATATCCAATAGAGGCACTTTATTCCGAGCCACAGGTACTCAGTATTCGGGAGTTGTTTAACCTACAGTCCTGCATTAGATACCACAAAGCATCGAACAGGGCTTCACTACCTAAGCACGAATATGATACACGGCAAAAATGTTTACAGGTTATCCCTCTGATGAAGAAGACCATCACCCCAAAAAGTTGTAGATATATGGCACCAAAGTTTTATAATGGAATACCAGAAGAGATCAAAAACATACGCCCATTGTATCGATTCAAGAAACATCTGAAAAAGTTTATACAGACCAGCCTGCGCTTGATGCCAAACCCCCACTGAGTGTGGGATTAAAGAGGTGCAATAATATTGTGCTATTGTTGTGAATGCATTAAAATTTTTTGTTGTAATTTATGTATTCTCATGTCTAGAAACCGAAACAGAAAATTCATTTCCCTACCGGTAACCACCCTTCAAGTTAAAATTCTTTGTATAATTAATGTGAAAATAAAGGGTAGGTATTTATTATTATTATATTATTATTATGAGACACTGCGTCGTCTGCATACGATTTCATTCAACTACATGCTCACAGAAAATGGGAAATCTACCAAGGGAAAGGGTGATACCATCCCACCCATTCACGAATGTAGGAGTAGATTACGCTGGCCCGATACAGATGAGATTATCAAGAGGTAGAGGATCTAAATGTTATAAAGGATACATCTCCATCTTCATCTGTATCGCAACTAAGGCGATACATCTAAAGGCAGTAAATGACCTTTCAACGGACGCATTCATAGCTGGCTTCAGAAGATTCACATCACGACGTGGATTATGCTCTGCAATATTCAGTGACAATGGAACCAATTTCGTCGGAGCTCAACAAGTCCTTGACAGGGAATTTCAACAATACATTGATGAAAATTCAATACAGAAGGCATTAGCTAAGAGTCGGTAAAGTGGTACAGAGGCAGTCCTCATTTTGGCGGACTATGGGAAGCAGGGGTGAAGTCTATGAAGTTTTACCTACGAAGGGTAGTTGGAGATCACAAACTGACTTTCCAAGAAATGAGCACATTACTATGTCAAATAGAAGCATGCCTCAACTCTCGTCCTCTCACGCCACTCACTGATGTCTACAAGAATTGGACGTACCGACCCCAGGACATTTCTCATTGGAAATTTTCTCAAATCAATACCGGATCCAGAGAACAATGGAGACAATATCACATTGCAAAATAGATGGAGGCTCATACAAAAGCTGAAACAAAATTTCTGGACGAAATGGACCTCAGAATACCTGTCCAGATTGCAAGACAGACAAAAAAGAAAATATCGAAAAGGGAGACATTTTCCTAATCAAACAAGACATCAATCATAACAGTTGGCCCTTAGAGACACGAAGTCACCCAGGAAATGACGGATTTGAAAGAGTGGTGACGATACGATGTAAAGATGGGAAAGAAATCAGGCGACCCATAACCAAGATTTGTAAACTACCTGTCGAAAAAACGAACGAGCAACCAATCAAACTTGAAACTTTTTGGAAAAAGGTAATAATACAATCCTAAATGATGATTATGCTAGGCATAGGCCTAGCCAAAGTTGAAAACGTAACAGCACATCATCAAATTCACAATCTACCTCCTGGATTCTACGTAGAACATTTGGGAAAGGCATACATAAGTGGAGGCGAGTTTATCAATTTATCGACACCCTTTTATCTCGATCAACTAAAATTAGACCGGATCAATCTTAACAGAACGGTTGAAGAATTTCAAGGACTATGCAAAACAGCTTCAAAACTATCGCAGATAAATCACTGTCACGAATTCCAACACCACATCTCAGTAATGAAATATGAAACGAACCTGCTTATCGACAGCATCCAACACCTATCTTCCAGATCCAGAAGAGGAATATTGGACAATTAATGACATCCATCTTCGGCGTTAACGACGGAGTCTATCACGATATAGATGACCTTCAACAAAACCAGCAACACATCAAAGACGTCACCAATCACCAGAGAAAACTAATGATATCCACAATGAACGATGTGCAGCAGATTGAACAAAAAATAAACCAAAAGTTAAAACATTTTCGTGTAAAATATAACAAGGGCATAGCGATCATCAATGAAATTCATTTGTGGCACATACATACATAAATATACGAAAACACCATAAGTCTTCAAATCATTCAGAATTATCAATTAGCTGCGAACTATTTGAAAGAAGTCAACAACAAATACACAAAGATCATAAACATATGTCATGGTCAGGGCCACATCTCGGATTTACTTTCTCCAAGTGAACTAGCAAAACTTATCCAGAAGGCTGAAACAACCATTCCATCAGACATGCACATACTACTCAAACCTGTGAGCAGAATGGAAGTATTCTATGATGCGAATGAACTAAGAATTGTCACCTTCTTCTTCATCATTCAAAGACAGAGTTACGACGTAATCAAGGTGACTCCAGTTCCGATAAAGAACGCAGAAAACACATTTATAGTACCAAAAGTATCCAATGACCTACTAGCAGTGGAGTAAAACAGCCAAAAATATTTCGAAAAATATGAACAGGAAATCAAGGAAGCTGTCGAATTACGAGAGTGCCTTTATATTTATAATCCTGGAATGGTCAAAAACATGGAGCAGCATCCGAATTACGTTATCCAAAGCATTTACCAGAAAAATGGGAAGTTTGACTGTGATCTCTCCAGCATTCGAGTCCAAGACGTATCATGAAAAGAACTACTCAAACCAAACACGTGGATGTTCATCTCCAACCAACCCTCCACTATATCGAAACTATGTGCAGGAAAACGAGAAGAATTAAAATTCAATGGAACTGGCACAATTCACATCGGATCAGACTGTCTTCTCAAAACGCAAAATATAATTCTTCGTGCAAAGTTCATGGATAAGATGAAATCAACAACTACATTCAGCAAGCCGATCCCATTGAACTTATGGCAAGGACAGCTGAAACATTTCCAAACATTTCTGAAGAAAACCTCATCGAACTCGAGACAGCAATGGATGACATCTCTGCGAACTTAACGAAAAATCTCATAGAAGAAAAGGAACAAACTCCACATATGCCTCAAGTGTTGTTTCAAACATAGAAGCAACAGTAGTAATGATACTACACAAAGAATGAATTTAAAATATCCTTAATTGTGGCTTCGAAGTCTGACAAAGGGATCAATGAGATTCCTAATGCCATCGTCTACACGCTGAAAAATTCCAGGTTCATGAGGCTAAGGCTACTTTGAAAGCTTAAATTCAATTATTGAAACTGATAAAGATGAGAACAACTTAACACGTGACACACGTAAGAAACTCGAACAAAAAGTGTAGCAGAGGAGGAAAAATAAAAACATTCGCCTTATCAGGATAAGGGAATAAAAGGGAGAAAATTGTGTTGACTCAGGTCAAGAAATTATTTCGCGATTAACTTTACATACCGATTGCCGACGAGATCACCTCTGCTTACAGATCAGGTGTACTAATAAGAAATAACACCGGCATCTCATCGTTGTCTCCGCAGATTCAGAATATGAGAATATGTTACAGTAGAATCTTTTCAAAGGATCGAACGTTGTTATGAAGGAAGACCTAAGGTATGACAGATGAAAAATTGTTAGAGATTCATTTCATCGGTATAGGTTCAAGATTGTTGGGACGTTAAATGGGGCTGTTTTCGTTAGATCGGAGACAGATGCGGCATTCTTCTTCTTATTTTCTTAAGACTTACTCTTGTTTTTTCTACCATTCAGCCTCTTGGGAAGTAGATGTCCAGCTTTCGTGCCGTCTCTTGCAAGGTCGGCCGGGAGGTCTCCGTGAATTTGGTTTTCCATCTTTTGCCCATTTCGCCCATTGGTCTTCCATCATTCTGTCGACGTGGTCTCTCCAATACTCCAATATCGTCCTCTAGATCTCGTGAAGTGTACTATGTCTTGAATGAATGAAATGAAAATCACGTCCTTAGTTGTTCATGCTGTGTATTTTGACTGCAGCTAGGACAGGTGGTGAAAAACAAGACATGATGCTGTTGCCAAGATTCTTCACCAAGAATTGGCACTAAAACACCAACTTCTAACTTCGAAAAAGGTTCCTTATTACTATGACCATCCGGATGCTGTGTTGGTAAATGAACATCACAAGCTCTACTGGGATCGCACGTTTCTCACAGACTGGAAAATAACCCACAATAGACCAGACCTCATTTTGCTCAATAAGGATGAGGACACAGCACTATTCATCGACGTGGCAATCCCAAATAATAACAAATCTTTTAGATAGGCACACTGAAAAAATTTCAAAATACAGAGATCTCGAGGAACAAACCAGAAGACAGTGGAAGCTGAAAGATATCAAGACCATCCCTATTGTCATTTCATGTACCGCCTGTACCGAAGAAACTACTAGAGAACTTAAGGAAATTTCAGTTGGACGAAATTATTTATGAAGTCATGCAGAAGGCGGTACTGCTCGGAACGGCGGAAACTGTACGCAAGTACATGGGGAATACAGAGGAACAGCGTCTGCTCCGACAGGAAGTGCGGGTGGAGCATGAATCCAACCTACAGCAGGGAGCCGAGGAGCGACCCGGACCCGACCACCACCACGAGCCCGAAAACGTGGAAAGGGCTCCAACAGAGCTTAATCCTTTTGATATCTGAGATATCTGGGGTAAGTGAATTTTCCTCTGGAGAGGAGTGTGAAAGTCATAATAATTTATTCACTATTTCTACAATCATAATCTAAACAACATTATTAATACAAGTGAATAATTAAATACTAAGATAAGTAAAGAAATAATTGTTTCGAGATGACGTTAACAACAATATTAATAAAACAAAAAAATGAAGACAAAAAGGAAATTAACTCAAAATGAAAACAAACATGAAACAAAACACTGCATCCCGGAAAACAGCTCTCATAAAAAGTTCCTTCAACTATAACTCTGCACCTCTCTCCGTAATTTTTCGGCACATTCTACGAGGCGAATTTCGAATATACACGAGTAGATCGGTTGAAGTTGTTCAAATCCCTGATATAAGCAGGGATGGAATTCATTACCATTGGTGCAACATAACAGAAGGATCTCTGTCCGAATGACTTAGACCTGAAGGGCGCAACATAGTTTCCAGCCTGACGGGTGTTATAGTTATATGGGGGCAACTCAGCTTGGGATATAGAGGAAAAGAACCTCAAAGGAACCTTGAGAAAATACAGCTGTCTCACGTCAAGAATCCGGGTTTCAGCATACAACAGGTCGAAGGGGTAAATATGGCCCCTCGAATAGATCAGTCTTAAAAATTTCCTCTGCATTACCTCCACTGGGTGAAGATGTGTCTAAACCAATGGACAATGATCCCAGGATACCATATCGTAGATGAGGTTCCACCAGAGCCAGGTACAAGGTTCTCAGAAGATGAGACGGAAGTACCTCCTTAATACATCTGAACCTGTATAGAAGTGTTTGCAGCTTCTTGACAATGTAAAAACTGTGGAATTCCTATCTCAAATGACGGTCGATGTAGACGCCCAGATATTTCATTGCATCCACTGGCTGAATAGTACAGGGTTGGTCCTCATCAACAATTTCTAGGGTTTGAAAGGGAGGGGTGAGAGATCTATCAGCCGTAAAAGTAACATATTTAGTCTTCTCCAGGTTCACCGTCAGTAGTCTCTCATTCAACCACCATTTTACGACTTAGAAGCACTCTTGTGTTTTTTCACCGAGAGAAGTCCAGCTTTCATCCACGACAAATATGGCTACGTCATCAGCGAAACCCACAATATCTTCGCAACCCCTCAGTGAGAACAATCCATTCAAGTGTATGACAAATAATAGGAGACCAAGAACACTGCCCTGAGGTACACCATACTCAATATCTTAAGACTCACTGAGCACATCGTTCACCCTAACACTCTGATGACTACCCGAAAGATAGCTTTCCAGGAGTTTAAGTGGTTCTTCTCTAAAGCCCATATCCTCCAATGTCTGTAGAAGCAAACGATGACTGATCGTGTCAAAGCCCTTCGACAGGTTCAAGGACATTCGTTAATCTTTTTTGTTAGGGCCAATATTGCATCCTCAGTTGAGGTTTTCTCTCTGAAACCAAATTGCTGGTCAGATAGCATCCCGTAACTGGTGACATATGATGATATTCTACGTTTGAGAAGCTGCTCGAAGATCTTGGACAAATTGGTTACCAGTGAGATCGGCCTATAGTAGGGTGACCAGACGTCCGTCATTGTGACGGACAGTCCGTCAATCGTCCAAGAAGTCCGTCACTGGAAAACGTCCGTCAAAATGTCCGTCAAAATCTTAAATTTAATTCAGTATTTTTCTCAAGATTATTTGTGATGGATATTAAAAGAAGAAAGTGCAAATTTATGGGAGATCTTTCGAAAGAATTTCCATTTTTTAAAACACAAAACTTGTTTCTGAAATCCAATGTACGAAGTGTTTGGGTCAATTCATATTGCATTTGGAGGAAGAAGATATATTGTACGACATGTTTCACGTTACGAACATAAAAAAAAATGTTTAATGCAGCAGCATCTTCCTCCCTGACCAAATATTTGAGACATTCAAATTTTGGGTTATGAAGAAGCTTCTCTAGCAACGCCTGAAGCCCTTCTCTCATTCCACAGTATAATGCACAACCATTATATTAACATTATTAAATTTTCGTTTTTGTGTTGTGATAAACTTTTATTATTTCTCCATTTTCAATAAATTTTTTTTATCGCCATACGTTGTAGGAAACTGAGTAGCTGGAATCATATACAGGGTGAGTCTCAGACTCTTACAAATATTTTACAGTAGATTCTTGAGGTCAAAAGAAACACTTTTTTCCTTTACCATTTTTTCCAAATCGGCTCGGTTCAAAAGATACAGGTTGTTGAAAAATATAAAAAAATGTTATTTCTAGTTCTCACTAACGGTTTTATCGAATGAAGTGAATTTCGGAATATAGTAATTTGACGCTCAAAAATAAAAGATATGTGTGAAATTCGAAAAATTGGGTTCTTTCGACCGAATGCAACTCTTTTTGAAAGATCCACAGATGTCACAGATTCATTTAGTTATTCTGAAGGTTATTTTGCTTTTTCAGGGGTGGCACAGCTCATTATGAAAACTTAAAATGGCTATATCTTCTTATCAGGGCTGAATCGGAAAAAATGGTACAGGATAAAAGTGTTTCTTTGGATCTCAAAAATCTACTGCTGAAATATTTTTCCGATTCAAAGACTCGTCCTGTATATATAAATCAGGTGTGGCCGTCATTGAACATTGGATAATCTGGTCAGCCTAGCCTATAGTTGCCGACATCATTTTAATCACCCCCCTTGTACAAAGGTATGATTATGGAATCCTTGAAGGCTGTCGGCCACAAACCATTTCTCAAGCACAAATTCAAAATGTGAGTCAGAGGCTTTGCTATACAGTCAGACATACACTTTAGTGTCTCCGATGGAATCCCGTCTGGGCCAACCGACTTCCTCTCCTTCAGGCCCCTTATAGGGCCCTCAACCTCGACCTCATCAGTTGATAACAGAACAAAAGTATTGGAAACAGATGGACGGTCCGATTCATATTCCAAGGATTGCTCGATTTTTTTGAGCGAGATTTCTTCCCAAATTAGTAAACCTCTTTGCGAACTCATCAGCTATATCATTTTTCTCGGCCAAAATTTCACCTGCCTCATTCATCAACGAAGTGACCCCTCAATTAACTCTCTTGGTGCCTGTGAGCTCCTCGACTACTCCCCACAATTTCCTATTCTTAGCACAATTCGATTAGATTCTCTCAGAGTAATAAATATATTTCATCTTCTTTATCATTGAATTGAGTCTATTCCTGTACCTATTGTAGTGCGACCTGAGATCAGGATTGTTCGGATCCCTTATCGACTTAAGAAGACCATCGGTTATCCAGAGTGCAATTTTAGTATTTCTTTGAAGTTTCTTCCTGAAGAATGTGCTTTTGCCTATTGCTACCTATAGTACGTTGAAGAAATTGTCCACGGCCAAATCAAGCTCCGACTCAGAATAAACAGAGAACCAGGAAACATCCTCCAAGATCGATCGAAGTTGACTGTGACTAAAACAACTGAAATGGGCGTTTTCATTCGATGTTTAGAACATAGATACATGGAATGGACATTCAGTGCTACAAATGAATGTTTCGTAGTACACACATTCGATGTTTCTCTGTCTAGCGCGATACTAAGGCAGTGGCGTTATATTGAAAAATTTATATACTTCCTATCTATTCTTACTGAAAATTGATGTGACACTGATCTCCCAAACAAATGTCTCAATTGTGATTGGCGACACTGAGCAACTATCTCACTCCAGTCTTTGGAATGTTTATTTTCTATTCCATGCATCTATGCTCTAAGATTTTATGAGGACGACCCCCTGTTCAATTGTAAAACAGGTCTGTAGTGATCTGTTATGTCAGTACGAACAACGAGAGGCAACATGTTCTCGATAACTTCCTCTTTCGCCTTTACGAAGGTATGGTCTAAGCAAGATTCATGTTCCCGCTGCACCCTAGTCGGACAATTTATGGCAGAAACAAACCCAGAGTCGCTAAGTACACTAACGTATTCAAGGCTGCACTCATTATCAACCAGGATTGCAATGTTTATATCTCCTGCAAATATATAAGTATTTTCGCCACATTTTCCATCACAAGTTATCAAATAATTTTGAAGCTCCCTATTAAAAACTGTAATATCTTATGAAGGCGATCGATAGAATGCCAACAGGACCACGTTTCTCCCATGCTCAAGCTCAATTTTTATTTCTAAGATTTTCATACCACCTATCGTTGAGATCTGATGATTGAACTGATACCTGTTACTGACGCATGCAACAACTCCATCATTTCGATTGAAATCGCCCTCATTGTAGTCCGATGCGTACCCCTCCATGCCATATAGTCTTTCATCCGCAATCCTCCACGTCTCCGACAGAACTATGCAGTCGACACCCAAATCCAAATCATCCAAAAAAAATCCTCATTGCATCAATATTCCTTCTCATACTGCGTATATTACCGTGCACAACCTTGAAATAACCGTTTTTCCCGTTTACATTCAACACCTCACGACATTATCCTCCAAAGTATATGACTCAATACGCTGCACCGAGAAGTCACGTATGTATGGATCCATTATCTCAATGGCAATAACATCCGTCGAAGTAAACAAACAGAACAAAATTGGAAAATGCTACAATGGGTCCGCAATAAACACGAATAGAATAGATAATCTATATTCAGTTAGACCGAAGCTTCGCCCTCCTGGGTGGGTTTCAAGGATCCTGCTCTACCTTTCCGGTAACAAGTGGAAGTTGATCGTTCTCATTACCAGCAGTACTTTCAGCCTTCTCCGATTCTCGTCCCGATCCCCTGGGCTCCCCAGCAACTCCCCGGTAATCCATCAACCTCGAAGTAATAAGTGTGGACGGTTCACTACGTCTCTTCTCCAATGTGTCAAGAGCATTCAGACTCTCCAATTGGGAAAGCCAATAAGGGATGCCCTCCACAACCAATCTATATCCTCTTGAAACATATTTTAATAATAATAATAATAATAATAATAATGTCTGGCCTGCCTGGCAGCTATCTGGTAGATGGCCTGCCGGGTAGCCATCGTAACGACGTAGACGGTGCAGCCAGCCACGCCTGCTGTCCGCAGTCCCATCCCTTTTTCCTCTCTCTTTCACATCCTTTATGGGGGTGCTCTTTCTGCTCCCATTTCTCTACCCCTCACCCAAACCGAGAAAGGGGAGCACAAACCCATGGAAATGGTGATTACGAGAAGCCTCGGAAACAAGTCGCTGCCTGGGGATCGTCAGGGCATGTCTGGAGCCGGCGCTGGACATGACAGCATGCGGGACGTCGGTGGCAGGATGTTGAGGAAGCGGGCTCCTGCTGCAAAAGAAGCTACAGCTCCAAAGCAACAACGGCAACCAAAGAGTCCAATTCAATTGCCGACTCGAACCGCTAAAGGTGCTGCGCAGGATATTCAGCCAGTGCTCACCCAAGCGGGGTTAGTTAGAAAGCGCATGAAGTGGACAACGTCCATGAATGAAACTATTGTGCGCATATATAACTCCATCACGGGACTAGGGCAGAACACGAACAACTATAGGAAAAGGCTCCATGAGGAATTCTGCAACGCCTACCCAAATCTCAATGTCACTGAACAACGAGTGGCAGACCAGTACCGCGTAATTCTGAGAAATAAACTAATACTAACGGCCCGAATCGACGCAATTAAACGGGAACTTCAGCGTCCGCTAGCAATAGAGAATAACACCAACACCTCTGATGAAATTCACATGCCTGGGCAACAACACCTAGAAGACATTGATACTGAAAGTCCATCTTGCAACCCAAGTGAGCCTGAACTCAAGGACGATAGGGAAGAGCTCCACCGACAAGTTATCTCTGACATGAGGAGATACTTCGCCGAACTGGAAGGGACAGACCCTCTTCATCGAATAACACCTCCCCGACTCAATACATCCAAGAAGCTGTCACTTATAATCGACATCTTGAATAAGGACGTTTTACCTGAATACCTACAGAACGGAAGTTCATTGGAATATCTGCATCTAGTTTTTTACTGTGCAGCGCTGACGACAGCCAAAACCATAGGGGCAAAAATTCGCGGAACGAACAACAATGGTCCAAAATTACACAAATTACACGCTCCAGCATGGCAGAAACGTCTTCAACACAAAACAGAAAGGTTAAGAAGAGACATTGGACGACTGACGGAGTACTTGAACGGGAATCGAGGAAGAAAGGTTGTGAAAGCTGCCAAAGAGATCATGGATAGAAACAGGACACATACAGAACGAGAGACGGAGAATGCTACAGCTCACCATTGCCTCGACACTCTGAAGCAAAAATTAAGTCTGTATGCAGAACGCCTGAGGAGATATAAAAGCAATTATAGCCGGAAAAGAGACAATAATTCATTCGAAAAGTCGGAAGAATCTTTCTACCGGTCACTCACATCGTCGGATGGAGAAAATGGAAAGTTACCACCAAAGGAAGCCATTGAACAATTCTGGACCGAACAATTATCAACGAAACCTCACTTCAATGGAGATACCGGATGGATTGAAGATGAAAAATCTGAAGCTATAAAATATGAGCCGATGCAGCATGACATGATCACAATTGAAGAAGTGAAATCAGCTATCAGAGGACTGCACAACTGGAAAGCACCTGGGCCTGATGGATTACAGAACTTCTGGATCAAGAAATTTTGGATCATGCATGACAAATTGACCTCCGCAATAAATGATGTCATTGAAAATCCTGAAAGAATGCCAGTATTTCTTACACATGGCACAACATACTTGTTACCTAAAGACCAAAGGAATACAGAAGACCCATCCAAGTACCGACCAATTACATGTCTTCCAACGATGTACAAATTAATCACATCGTGCATTTCAAACCGAATTCACAACCATTGCGAAAGGAATAACATCATCGCCATGCAACAGAAAGGATGCACCAAAGACAGCCGAGGGTGCAAAGAACAACTAATAATAGATTCAGTTATCTGCAATCAAGCGTTCTCCAAGCGAAGGAATCTTTACGCTGCGTACATAGACTACAAAAAAGCATTCGATTCTATACCTCACGAATGGCTCTTGACGATCTTGAAGATTTACAAGGTGGATCCCAATATTGTTAAGTTCCTGAAAAACGCCATGTCAACCTGGCGTACTAGTCTTCAAATGAAAGCAGCAGATTGCTCCATTACAACAGGAGCTATTCCAATAAGACGCGGAATTTTCCAAGGAGACTCGCTGAGCCCTCTGTGGTTCTGCATGGCCCTGAATCCCTTGTCTCATAGATTGAATTCTACCGACAACGGATTTTCCATCAAGAGCGGCAGTAGAACTATGATGAAACTGAATCATCTCCTTTACATGGACGACTTGAAACTCTTCGCATCTACCAAAAAACAAATGCAACTGATGCTGAAAATGGTGGAAGGATTCTCGGAAGACATCAAAATGAAGTTTGGACTAGAAAAATGTCGACTGCTCAACATAACGAGAGGGAAAATAGAAGATGGTACGTTCAAACTCAAGGAAGGTGCAGAAATTGAAGCATTAAAGGAAGGAGACACATACAAGTATCTAGGCATAAAACAGGCAAGAAAAATCAATCAGACCCAGATGAAGAAAGAATTAACGGAGGAGTTCACCCGAAGATTGAGGAGGATAATGAGAACTGGTCTTAACAGCAAGAATCTGATAAAAGCGATTAACACCTACGCTTGCTCGGCGCTGAGCTATTCATTTGGTATTATCTCTTGGACGACCACCGATTTAGCAGCTTTACAGAGAAAAATAAGGACGATGCTGACTAAACACAATAAACATCACCCCAAAAGCTCAATAGAACGGACAGAGCTGCCACGACATCTTGGGGGTAGAGGAATTGTTGATTTGTCCAACCGTATGTCCCAGGAAATTGAAGGACTTCGAAAATATTTCTTGAGCAAGGCAGCTTCGTCAGAACTCCATCGAGTAGTTTGTGTTGCTGATAGTTCTACACCATTAAAGCTACAACAGGATCACTTGGAAACCGTCGAACACTCTGCAGAAAGTAAAATGCAGAAACTGATTGGCAAACCTTTGCATGGGAGGCACCAGAACGAGGTCAACCATGATTACGTCGACATATCTGCGTCGAACTACTGGTTGACTTCCGGAAGGTTGTTTCCTGAGACAGAGGGCTTCATGCTCGCCATCCAGGATCAGGTGATTCCAACAAGAAATTACATGAAGTACATCGCCAAGGATGCCTCAGTGGCGGACGATAGCTGTCGTTATGGCTGTGCGACACATGAAACTATCCAGCACATCACCGGCGGATGTCAGAAGTTCGCGGGCACGGAGTACAAAAATAGACATGATGCTGTTGCCAAGATTCTTCACCAAGAATTGGCACTAAAACACCAACTTCTAACTTCGAAAAAGGTTCCTTATTACAATTACCATCCGGATGCTGTGCTGGAAAACGAACATCACAAGCTCTACTGGGATCGCACGGTTCTCACAGACCGAAAAATAACCCACAATAGACCAGACCTCATATTGCTCAATAAGGATGAGGACAGAGCACTATTCATAGACGTGGCAATTCCAAATAATACCAATCTTCTAGATAGGCACACTGAAAAAATTTCAAAATACAGAGATCTCGAGGAACAAACCAGAAGACAGTGGAAGCTGAAAGATATCAAGACCATCCCTATTGTCATTTCATCTACAGGCCTGATACCGAAGAAACTACTAGAGAACTTGAGGAAACTTCAGTTGGACGAAAATATCTATAGAGTCATGCAGAAGGCGGTACTGCTCGGAACGGCGAGAACTGTACGCAAGTACATGGGGAATGCAGAGGAACACCGTCTGCTTCGACAGGAAGTGCGGGTGGAGCAGGAATCCAACCTACAGCAGGGAGGCGAGGAGCGACCCGGACCCGACCACCACCACGAGCCCGAAAACCTGGAAAGGGCTCCAACAGAGCTTAATCCTTTTGATATCTGAGATATCTGGGATAAGTGAATTCTCCTCTGGAGAGGAGTGTGAAAGCCGCAAGGCTAAAGTCATAATAATAATATTTATTTTCATAATCGAATTACATTACGAAAAGAAAATAGGTCAAACATAAGAAAAAAGAAATGACAAAATAAAAATACTGCAATAGGATCTCATACACCCAGATAAGAATTGCATCCGAAATAGTCTGCTATGTTGTAAGGTTCCAAGTCAATTAGGAGTTTCCGAGTTTCTCTCTTGAATTTACTACTATCTGTTAGAATCTGGAGTTCTTTTGGAAGCTTATTGAAGAGTGAGAGGCACATATATTCTACATTTTTTTGAGACAGTGTGAGAGAGCATTTCGGAAGGTGAAATGAATGAACGCGCCTAGTCATGTTCACATTACGGTATTTCTCAAAGTAGATCTGGTTCTTATGTACGAATACTAGGCATCTGTGGATATATAATGCAGATATTGTGAGAATACCTTCCTTTCTAAATAATCCTCGACAGGTTGTTTTGGAGGATAAGTGAAGCATGGCCCTTAATGTTCTTTTTTGAACAACAAATAATCTTCCAATAGCCGAACTGTTCCCCCACGCCAATATACCATATCCCATCGTAGATTGAAAACTCGCAAAGTATACAGTTCTTAGCAACTCGTAATTGGCCACCTGTGACAGTACCCGAATGGTGTAGAGAACCGAATTCAGTTTTTTCTGCAGTCTGTCAACATGGTCAAACCAGTTTAAGTGTTGATCCATCATAACTCCCAAAAAATTAGTACTGTGACTAAGAAAGAAACATGGAAACTCATATAACGTTTGTCGACCTTCAAAAAGCTTATGATACGATTCCAATTTCGAAACTGTGGGAAGTGCTAGAACAGTCTAATATAAATCATACATATACAGGGTGTCCCGTAAAGACCACGTCAAACGAAAACGGAAAGTAGATCAGAATGTGCTCTACCTGATGTGAAAAAATCGTTCATATGAAAGTCTCACAGTTTTCGAGATATTTGATGTTTTATGAAAATGTTGAATTTTTTCACTTAAAATGCTTTCTCTCTTGCGGAAGCTACAATTAAATACTTTTCGAATCAGTTTTTTTTCCGTAAATTTTTTTGAATGATTACCTCAATTCATGCAGTGAAAAATACCACAAAATATTATACAGGGATTCTGAAAAAAAAATTAATATTCATGTTCTGAAGGAAGTGTTTTTTTGTGCTGAATTCTATCTGACGTGGTATAAAAAAAGACACTAGACCTTTTCTGCATATTACGTTGAAAAGTTGCCCATTTTGTGAGGATTCCGAAAAGGTAAAATACAGGTGATAACCTTCGTCACGAAAAAAGATATTTGAATGTTTATCGAGAATGGAGCATTTCTGTGAAAAACTGATTTTGTCACCTTTTCCACAAATTCTTTCATTTTGCAGATTCTGCTGTAACATATTGAATAATTCTCTTGAAAAATGTCAGTTAGTCCTTAAATTACTTATAAAATGAAATTATTCTTTTTTTTTCTTTAATTGCAATGATATAATGTAATAACGCACAGAACCTTCAACATCAACAAATCTATTGTGAAGAAACTTTATAAAAATATCAATAATATAAATTCAGGATTCTTATTAGAGCAAACGCTCAAAATGACCACCCACTTCGCTAATACATGCCCATCATCTATTGAGAAATGCCTTTTTCAAACCATACAAACTTCTCCCCGCTATTTTGGCTGCTGAAATACGAATGCGGTGTGCTTCATCTCTTATAGGATTCGAATAAATTTCCCTTTTTTAAAAAACCCCAGTAAAAAAATCCAGAGGATTTGAGTCTGGTGAATCATTGTATCGCATCACATCATATCGATGTTCGAGAGTTCTTTAGGTAAAGAAAAAGAAATAAAAAAACTCAGTCAGTGAATTAGCATCTTAATAACATTTTGTTGATTTGTTGATTAATTATTTTCAGCAGGAAGTGCAAAATGAAAGTATTTATGGAAAAGGTGAAAAAATCAGTTTTTCATAGAAATGTTCTATTTTCGATAAACATTCAAATATCTATTTTCGTGAAGAAGTTTTTCACCTGTGTTTTACCATTTCGGAATCCTCACAAAATGGGCAACTTTTAAACGTAATATGCAGAAAAGGTCTAGTGTCTTTTTTTTATACCACGTCAGATAGAATTCAGCACAAAAAAACACTTCCTTCAGAACATGAATTTCAATTTTTTTTTCAGAATCCCTGTAAAATATTTTGTGGTATTTTTCATTGCATGAATTGGAGTAATCATTCAACAAAATTTACGGAAAAAAACTGATTCGAAAAGTATTTAATTGTAGCTTCCGCAAGAGAGAAAGCAGTTCAAGTGAAAAAATTCAACATTTTCATAAAACATCAAATATCTCGAAAACTGTGAGACTTTCATATGAACGATTTTTCCACATCAGGTAGAGCACATTCTGATCTACTTTCCGTTTTCGTTTGACGTGGTCTTTACGGGACAGCCTGTATAAGGGCATTAAAAGAACTTTATAAAGACTCAAAATCTAGAGTAAAATTGGGCAGGTATGTTATATATATTCTTTTGATATAGAGCATTACAATCTTGAACACCAAACAATAATTATAGCATGTGTATGAGATACAGTTTTAGCAGAGGTTAGCGTAACGGGGTACCATACAAATTGGTGTATGATACAAGAGCTTAGGGAAAAACCTCAGTAAAAAAACCCTTTCTCCCCGTGAGTGTAGTGGATTGTAATTGTTCACGAAATAAGCTGAAATATTCCATATTGAAGGGCATCTCGCACTGCTAAAATTGATTCTTTCTCCAACAAAAAGGAAAATCCAGAAGGTCTTCTCCAAGATACCAAGGCGTTTCCAGTAACAAAAGGCTTAAGACAGGGATGTTGCATTTCACCAACCCTCTTCAAAATATACATATCCAAAGCTTTGAATAGATGGAAAAGAAAAGTTCAAAAGATGGGCATAGAACTCAAGGATGGATATATTTACACGCTCCAATTTGCTGATGACCAGGTAGTTTTAGCTAATGATAGAGAAGATATGGAGTACATGATGCGGAAACTGGTGGAAGAATACAACAATTGGGGACTGACAGTCAACATCAATAAAACCCAATACCTCTGTGTTGGAGGCGAAGGTGCAAGCTTGGATCTTGAGGATGGACAGACGATATCCCAATGTCAGGAATATGTATATTTGGGTGTAACATTTGACGAGACCGGAACGGATACGAAAGAGATCGAAAAACGTATTGTTCAGGCAAAAAAGATCATTGGTTGTCTGAATGGGGTATTTTGGAGCAAAGAAATAGGGAAAAACCAGAAATTTAGAATATATGACACAATGGTGAAGAGTACCTTGCTATACGGAGCAGAAACATGGCGAATCACGAAAAGGTATAGGGAGAGAATAGAAGCGGTCGAAATGGATGCGGTGAGGAGATCTTTATGTATTTCAAGGAAAGATCATATAAGGAACGAGATTATAAAGCAGCAGATGGGTCTTGAGGGCAGCATAACAGATGAAATAGAATCAAAACAACTTATATGGTATGGATATATACAACGAATGCCTGAAACAAGATTGCCTAGACAAATTCTAGAATGGCAACCCGCTACAAGAAGGAAAAGGGGCGACCCAAACAAGAATGGCAGAAGACGGTGAATAAATCCATGAGTGGAAGACACTTGAACAACCAAGATTGTAGAGACAGAGAGAAGTGGCGATTAGGTGTCGGACAACGTCGGAGGACGTTCTAAACCGTTCTATATATATATATATATATATATATATATATATATATATATATATATATATATATATATATATATATATATATATATATATATATATATATATAATAATATATACTAAGTTTTATATATATATACTAAGTTTTAAACAGTGTCCCTGCAGGTCAATTGTATCAGGCGTGATGGTTTTGGTTTGAGAGGTTCCAAACCTCACACATTCCGTTTTATTCAAATTTGGGGTAATTTGGTTAATTTGACACCATTCAGAGACTGTTGAGAATTTTTTCCGAGCTAGCTCAACCACCACAGACACTTTGGAAGCCTTATTTAAAATATTGGTATCATCTGCGTACATTACCACGTCCACATTCGTCTCATCATTGAGCCCCGCGGCCAGCATCAGATCAGCGCAATTCATAGTCTCCTCGAACAGAATATGGTCAGGCAAGTCATTAACGTAAGCCAAAAAAAAATAAGGGTGCAGCAATGCCACCCTGAGAGACACCTGCATTCAGTACTTCATCAAGTGAAGTGTAGACAACACCATCGATCTCAACGGAAACTCTTTGAACTCGACCTCTCAAATAGCTCCGCACCAGATTAAGCTGGTTATCCCTAATCCGGTAGGTCCATAGTTTTTCACTCAACCGATCACGAAAGCCTTGGAGAAGTCAAGGAAGAGCCCCATAGGAATGAGATTGCCCTCCAGCGCCCGCAGAATCGATCTGGTCAGTTCAAATATCGCAGTTTCAGTGTTCCTTGACTTGAGAAATCCATGCTGAGAATTGGAGAAAACGTTAAATTTATGAAAAAAGCTGAGGAGCCTATTCACCAGAATCTTTTCAAACAGTTTGGAGAACGAAGTGAGTATACTGATAGGTCGGTAGTTTCCGAGATCGTCTTTGTTCCCTTTTTTGAAGACTGGTCGTGTCAATCGCAATTTTGAGGGGGTTTGGAAAAACCCCATCTCTGAATGCTATAAACATTATGTGGGCTAAAGGCCACATTGTCCTTCTTCCGCATCTCTTTTATATATGATATAAGAGCTTTACGTTCCCTTAGTTGGCTAGGTGTATAATCCGGGGACACCCAAATATTGAGGTCTTTCAGCTTTCGTGTGGTCGACTCTTTTCTCTGCAAAAATGAATTCAATTCTACCTTGATTGGTGCATTAGCTCCATTTCCCAACTTATATACATCAGCAATATCAGACCTCTCAAGATCCACACCCAACAAACGCTTTACCTCCCCAGAAATGAAGCCAACCTCCAACGGTCCCTAATCCGGTAATCCAAAAAGACAAGGTTTCTCTTTCTTTCCTTCCTTTCCAGAAAATCAACCCTCTTACTCAATTTCCTGTTTTCTATCTCAAGATTCCGCAGTCTGTGATCCAGATCCTCGATCTTCAATGAAAGACGTGCTTCCGCCGCAGAGAACAAGTACTTCAACTCACTTCGGAATTCGGCTAATTGATTCTTCACACAAAGTATCCAATGTTGGTTCCGAACGTGGCATAATACAAACGAACACGACAACTAAAACAACAGTTCAAAATATTCGACAGCAACAGTACTTCGTCTCTTCGATATTATCTACACCGATATGAGTTTTGTTTGGGAATTTCCACAGATGTTCACAGATATTTCACCGACTAAATTTATGTCCGGACTGATAACTCGTTTTCCAGTATTTACTTTCCGGTGGAATATAGTCCACAATAAATGTCTCACTGCAAAATTCAGGTTTTTTTACACTTCCTGATATAATTTTCATCAATTATCTACTCAGAAAACGCTGAAAACTCGGATAAAATGAACCCAACAATTCAACACACATACTAGGCAATCAATGTGTAATTCGACTGCTGAACATAACGAGAGGGAAAATAGAAGATTGTACGTTCATAACAAGGAAGGTGCAGAAATTGAAGCATTAAAGGAAGGAGACACATACAAGTATATAGGCATCAAACAGGCAAGAAAAATCAATCAGAGCCAGATGAAGAAAGAATTAACGGAGGAGTTCACCTGAAGATTGAGGAAGATAATGAGAACTGGTCTTAACAGCAAGAATCTGATAAAAGCGTTCTTTACGCTTGCTCGGCGGTGAGCTACTCATTTGGTATCATCTCTTGGACCACCGCGGATTTAGCAGCCCTACAGAGAAAAAATAGGACGATGCTGACTAAACATAATAAACATCACCCCAAAAGCTCAATAGAACAGAGCTGCCACGAAACCTCAGTGGTAGAGGAATTGTTCAACCGATAACCCAGGGAATTGAAGATTTGAGCAAGGCTGATTCGTCAGAACTCCATCGAGTAATTTTTATTGCTGATAGTTCTACACCGTTAAAGCTACAACAGGACATTCCGCGGAAAGTAAAATGTAAAAACTGATTGGCAAACTTTTGCATGGAAGGCACCAGAACGAGCTCAACCATGTTAACGTCGACATATCTGCGTCGAACTACTGGTTGACTTCCGTAAGGTTTTTTCCCGAAATAGAGGGCTTCATCCTCGCCATCCAGGATCAGGTGATCCCGACAAGGAACTACATGAAATATATCGCCAAAGATCCCTCAGTGAAGGACGATAGCTTTCGTTATGGCTTTGCGACACATGAAACTATCCAGGACATCACCAGGGGATGTCAGAAGTTCGCGGGCACGGAGTACAAGGGTAGACATGATGCTGTTGCCAAGGTTCTTTACCAAGAATTGGCATTAAAACACCAACAAGTTCGAAAAAGGTTCCTTTACAATTACCATCCGGATGCTGTATTGGAAAATGAACATCACAAGCTCTACTGGGATCGCACGGCTCTCACAGACCAGAAAATAACTCACAATAGACCAGACCTCATATTGCGCAATAAGGATGAGGACACAGTACTTTTCATAGACGTGGCGATTCCAAATAATAACAATCTTCTAGAAAGACACACCGAAAATATTTCAAAATACAGAGATCTAGAGGAACAAACCAGGAGACAGTGAAAGCTGAAAGATATAAAGACCATCCCTATTATCATATCATCTACAGGCCTGATACCAAAGAAACTACCAGAGAACTCGAGGAAACTTCTGTTGGACAAAATATCTATAGAGTCATGCAGAAGGCGGTACATCTGGAAACGGCGAGAACTGTACGCAAGTACATGGGGAATGCAGAGGAACACCGTCTGCTTCGAAAGGAACTGCAGGTGGATCGAACCGACAGCAAGAAGCCGATGAGCGGCCCGAACTCGACCACCACCACGAGCCCGAATACCTGGAAAGGGCTCCAACAGAGCTTAATCCTTTTGATATCTGGGATAAGTGAATGTTCCTCTGGAGAGGAGTGTGAAAGCCGAAGACTAAAGTCATAATAATACACCTATTCCCAAAACCAACAATCCTCATTAGCTGTCAGATCTGCGATCTATCAGTTTTCTATCGGTTACATCCAAACTGCTCTGAAAAATAGTGACTGATCAACTTGCTGAATATCTGGAAAATAGCTCCATCATTTCTGAAATAATCTTTTCTGCTTCTTCCCTTGCTATTGGACTTCTTTGAGGATGTTGGCAAATGAGGCCGCAATTTCCAGTATTGATGTTTCACAACATTAATTTCCATTTGAGAATCGCCCATAACAAAAACATCGCTGTATTCATTTTATTCAATTCCGACACCTCGTTTTTGTGTTACGGTTCAAGATCTGTGCAGGAAGAAGTTAACATCTCGAGAAATTTTTTCGAACACTCCGCCCTCCTAGGTAGACAGTTGTTCTCATTCCGGATGCCTCCTGTCACACAAAATACGCAACAGCTTTCACCCAGAATCGTGCCTTTCTTCAACGTAAATGGGTACATGTTTGTGTTCAATATCCTTACAGGGACTTCTTTTCTGCCTCTCATTGAGTTTTTTCTGTTTAGCAGTCCTTTCTCGAGGTTATTCTCACTAGCTGGTTCGATGAGCCTCATACAATCATCCCGAATATATCTGTCTAAGTGCCCATTCACTATGGTTTCTGCCTGCCTAAGTAGATCAACATTTTCGTTGAGCAAGACTGGAATCATGGCATCTTCAGGCGCGGTTCTCACTGGAGCGATACGATAAGTGATGCAACATGAGCAATCTTTTATCGCCCGATGCAACTTTTATCTTCGCAACACTCCAGTGCACACTGAAGCGATACGATAGCCAAATCAAGCGCTTAATCGTCACTCAATTACGAAATTCTATGGTACTTTTTCAGATTTGATTCCCAATCACCTTTCTGTGGCTAAAGCGACCTGGCAGCTGTGTCCCCCAAACCGACGCGATTTCGATATTTATCGGTGAAGTATCGCGATCGCTTCAGTGTGCACTGAATTAGTTGCTTCCATTACGTTTGCACGGTTATAAGAGATCGGTGTCGAATCAGGGTCGGGTTGCTTATCGAATCACCTGTCGCATCGTTTATCGTATCGCTCCAGTGAGAACCGCGCCTCAAATTCTCAAAAGACGTCGTTTTTCAAATCCATCTGGAAACCATTATCCTTGATAAGATCAATCAATCAACCTTTATTTTCCATAAGACAATAATTACATTGTATCGGAAACGTCAAAATTATTAAAATATTTATATAATATGTAACAGACTTCAATACAGAAAATATGTGACAAACTTCAATACAGAAAACCAAAAACAACATAAAAAATTATATTAGCTACTTTGCAGGATAGTTAAAAAAATCTTGCACAGTATATAAACTATTTTGCATCAAAAATGTTTCAAGACGCGTGTTGAACATCTTGAGCGTGAAACTTGATCTAATATGTTCAGACAAGTGATTAAAAATACGTGGTCCTATACAGGGTCTTTCACGAGGAACCTCACCCATATTTATACGGGAAACTACTGAACGTATTTTCATGAAATTCAGCACTTATAAGTATTTCACGATGCTGATGAAACCTAAAATATTTTCAAGGCATGAGCACCTCCGGTTTTTCCGGAAATGACGTCAACTTCCGTTTTTCAAATTAGAACACCATTTTTTTATTGCAGAAATAGATTCCTTAGAAAATTTCAAGTTATTTTGATGTAACATTTTTCAGTTTTGGTTGGAAAATTCCCTCTGAGCGGGAAAATTCGAAAAAAAAATCGAAAATAGAGCTCCGCTGAAACAAGAATAACTTCGAGGTTTTTGGATGGAAAATTTTCATTTTTGGGATTTTTCAAGATGTAAGATTGATGTATCCACTTTGAAAATCGAAATCGCGATTCATGATACAGATGGTGAAAAAATCGCTTTCAAAGTTAGGGATGACAAAATCGTGAAAAATCAATTTTTTCAAATTAGAACCCCATTTTTTTATGGCAGATATTGGATCTACGTTAAAAAATAATGTGAGTGTATGCATCACACCCTTGCCCTAAAATGGATATTTTCTGAGTGATTCACAAAAAACTGTTTTTCGTCATGAATTTTCAGCTATTTCTTTTCCCTTCACGCCAAAAAGATGAAATTTGCAGGAACTGTTATTTGAACCATGCTGTAGATTTTTCACCCCTTCTTGAAACCGACTTCAAGTTACTATTAGGAGAACCATGGCAAACTCTCGCAGATATAACTAGAGAAGATGCTCAAAGTTTTGACCGTTAATTTCTTCATTGGTAAAATTAGGCATAGTGATCGATTTTATAACTTAATACGAATTATCACCAAATTAATAGTAAACACAAAATGCTACTGAATAAAGAGGAATTTGGCAGATGTAATTAATGATATCTATCATTAAAAAAAAGAATGTAAGACATGGTAAGTTTTTGCATATGGTTCATAAGGAATTATTTATTTATCACTGAAGAGAAAACCGATGGCCGATTAGTTGAAATAAAGAGGTTTCCGATACAAATTCGAATCAAAATTCGCCATCTATTTAGGAACAACCTGTAACTTTTTTCTCTTGCATATTAGGGTAGTAAAATCTAAGACATGGTTTAAGTAACAGTTCCTGAAAATTTCATCTTTTTGGCGTGAAGGGAAAAGAAATAGCGGAAAATTCAAGACGAAAAACAGTTTTTTGTGAATAACTCAGAAAATATCCACTTTAGGGCAAGGGTGTGATGCATACACTCACATTATTTTTTAACGTAGATTCAATATCTGCCATAAAAAAATGGGGTTCTAATTTGAAAAAATTGACTTTTCACGATTTTGTCATCCCTAACTTTGAAAGCGATTTTTTCACCCCCTGTATCATGAATCGCGATTTCGATTTTTAAAGTGGATACATCAATCTTACATCTTGAAAAATCCCAAAAATGAAAATTTTCCATCCAAAAACCTCGAAGTTATTCTTGTTTCAGCGGAGCTCTATTTTCGATTTTTTTTTCGAATTTTCCCGCTCAGAGAGAATTTTCCAACCGAAACTGAAAAATGTTACATCAAAATAACTTGAAATTTTCTAAGGAATCTATTTCTGCAATAAACAAATGGTGTTCTAATTTGAAAAGCGAAAGTTGACGCCATTTCCGGAAAAACCGGAGGTGCTCATGCCTTGAAAATATTTTAGATTTTATCAGCATCGTGAAATACTTATAAGTGCTGAATTTCATGAAAATACATGCAGTAGTTTCCCGTATAAATATGGGTGAGGTTCCTCGTGAAAGACCCTGTATAGTTGGTGCATTTTGTGCTATTTTGTATTTTGCAACCTGCGTATGAATCAAGCATTTTCAGCGTGTATTCATGTTATGAATTTCTTCGTTAAATTTGAAAGAGGTTATGTTGGAATGAATATAACATGCAATTTCAAAGATATATAAACTGGCAAGCGTTAAAATATTGCCGGACCTAAAAGCCAGCCTGCAGGTTTCTCTCTTAGGGATGTTGAAAATGCACCTCAAAATTGCCTTCTGTGCAATAAATACATCTTTTGCTCTGGTTGAGATGCCCCATAAGCAGATTCCATGTCGAAGACGAGATTCTACTTGTGCATAATAGATACTCATAAGCTGGCCAACATCAAGTACCGCCTTCAAGTTCTTGAACATGTAATAACAAGAGTGCAACCCTGAAACCAGACCTCCACAGTGCTATACCAAAGATTAACAAGATGTACCACTCCACTATTTTGACCAAGCGAGTTTCGTTGACCTTGAGCAGCTCGCATCTCGAAATGGGCGGAGTTAGAAAGAACAAATATCAAATTTGAATTTTTCTAACCTAGTACACCTAACCAATATTTGATTATTTTATTAAAAATAAGTCACAAGTATTTCGAATTATCTTGTAGAAATATTCACATACTGAATTGATTGAAACGGTTCTTTCTCAAACGAACAGGCAAATGGATCCTTATAACCTCAAAAAGTACAAACAAACGTCATTCCGTGTTGTTACAAGTGATATTTCAAAGAATATTTTCGTTGTTACCAGCTACGGAAGAGTGGTATTCAAGTTTATTAATGATGCCTAGAGGATAAACAAGATTGGGGGTTTTTATGCTTACATAATTCAAGAAAGAGATATAAGTTACAGTCCCGATAAGTTTCCACTTGTGGAATATGGAGATATTGTGGTTGCTCTTGTTTCAATAACCAGTTCTTAAACGAATCAGCGAATGAAAACCTTCAAGAGCTCATCAATCTACCAATACTTTAAAGCAGGCTTTTTATCTGGGTTACACTGTGGTGTATTCGCTTTAAAATATTCTGGTATTTCACAAAAGGTCTGCACGGTTGAATTGGAGTGCAATATGTAGAGAAAGAAAAGAAATAATGAGTAACCTTTAATAATATGCTACAATATTATGAAATGCATTGGTGATATACCGAATTTGTTCGGCTGACTAGTGCTCCTGACCGATGGCTATGCAGCGGTAATTTGGGGATGGAATAAGTATCTAAATACATAATATAATGTAACTTAATTTGTATTGAATTTTCTCGAAAAGATGCAACGCTTCATTGAAAAGGTGTATTTGCTTTATTATGAAAAGGAAACAGTATTAAAATATAATCGGTACAAATATATGAACATTATCAAAGTATAACTAGCCGAAATAAATGAACATAATTAGTATAATCGGAATAAAAATATATCCAATATAAGCAGTTCTTTCAATAGTGTCCAACCATTTTACCTTAACTAAAACCCATTTTTATTTTGGAGTTTCATTCTTGACATCTCTTTATAAAATACAATTATTGGAAAATCAGGCCTTAAAAGGCATACCACTTCACTTCAGAATGACTACGTGTTATTTAACCATGAAGATGGAATATCGGTTGCTCCAAACAAGCATTTATTCGAATGGATAATTAGAATTAACAAAAACTGAATTCATCAAAAGCTTTTGTATACTTCACAAAAATATCAAACAAATTACAGAATACGATTGACAATCGACTTGACATTAACGTCAAAACGAGAGCCGATTTCATTCTTCAAGCTGATTGGCCTATTCAATATATCTGCGATGTGATTGGAGCACCCCGAACTTGAAACCAATGAGCGTTAGTTTGGAGTGTAGAATGATTTGAAGGTCTCCCCACCTTTTACACAGACTCAGGAACTAAATTGGACGAGTGAAATCTCTTGTTCCTCTTTGGCTATACCCAGTTGACGTGTTCATCGAATTCAACTCCAAGAAATCTGACCGTGTTCTTATTGGACAAGAGTGTATCACCGTAAACTTCCTCTATGCCACCAACACTTCACATTCGAGAGACATGTACCTGATGTCCATGACGATCCTGTTATTTTCGTGTGTTGGTACGTCCCCTCCCGTTGCATCGTTGGTAGGGTTTTTTAAATTCCGTCGTCATTATCCGGCCTTACTATAGTCCTGGTTGAGCCTGGGTCGACTAACATCTTAACCGTAAGCCCATAAATTTTACCATCGACATAAATACTTGAAGTCATGGCCTGAATTATAACTTCTTGTGCATTATTATTATTATTATTTGAACCGGGATCGTTGTGGCTCGATTAGCCTTTCGGAAACTGCGACCATGTAGATCTTTTGTTCTCTACCATATTCATTCATAGGAACCCAAGGAGGTCGTCAATGGTGTTAATAAAACCGACAATATCCTTGGCCGTTACCTTGTGAATAACCAGAACCGGTTTCCCCATATGAGTGGTTCTTAGATCCGCCCGCTCTGGACACTTACATACCATGTGTTCACCTGTTTCTGCTTCTGATCCACAGAGCCTACAAATCTCATCTGCTGACTTACCCATACGGTACAAATAACATTTAAACTCTGTCAGCAGTCCCACCATCACCCGAAGCTCAGCTCGTGACAGCTTTAGAAGTTTTCTGTTGTAGTAAGTCGGTGAAATCATTACGAATTTTTTGTCTGAGTAAGTCAAGTTCAGTCCAGTTCAATGGCTGTTAATTGGAGGAGAAGGGTGTATAACAAAAAGTTATTTGAAAGACAAATTTTTTTTAAAGAATCGCCCTTTGAAATCTTTCGCATCGATTAAGAAACACCATGTAAAGGTTTTCCCAATGAGAGGTGTTATTTTGATATTGAAAGAAAAATGCCATTTTTCGAGATAAATGATCGGATATTTATTTCATAATAAAGAGGAAAGTATGCCGTTAATAATGAAAAACAACATCAGCCAAAGGGCCACCACGACTACGCTTACAGGACCATATCCTTCTCATGAAATTTTCCATAACCAAATCGCAAAGTGGCTGCCCTATGTCCTCCATAGCCTCACTTCGAGAATGGAGAGGCTTCTCAACAATAACTCTTGGGTTTTCCGAGCTCCAGATGCGACAATTTTGCTTGTTGACGTAGCCACCGAGGTGGAAATGGGCCTCATCAGTCAAGATGATTTTTCGATGGAATTCCGGATCATTTTCATGCATTTCAAGTACCCAATCAGCAAAAATACGACGTTGTTGATGATCGGCCGGCATGAGTTCTTGTGTTAACTGAACTTTATAAGCCTTAAGACTCAAGTCTTTATGCAAAATACGGTGTAATGACGTTTGTGGAATGCCCAATTCCAAAGAACGACGAGGAATGGACAAACCTGGGTTTTCTTCAACACTTTGGGTTACAGCAACAATATTCTCAGTTGTTCTTGAGCGACGTGCACGGGTTTTATTCTTCACATCACTAACTTTTCCCAACAGCTCGAATTTTTCCACCAATTTCTGTATTGCGGTCCGACAAGGTGCTTCACGACGCCGACGTCCCAAAAATGCTCTAGTTTTGCGAACTGTGACTGCAAATTTTTCACAATTTTTGTAGTGAATTTTAATAATTTCAATGCGTTGTTGAAGTGTGTATCGTTCCATTTTTAGTAATGGCGAAGTTTCTACTTGTCCAATATCAAAAAATAATAGCTTCAAAAGTGATAGCTACCGAAATAGCGGTCTATTCAAAATAACACCTCTTATTGGAAAACCCTTTATAACCAATTTCAATGGAAATCTGTAATATGACGATTATGAGTTGTTATTTGTTATCATTAGGCGCGGTTCTCACTGGAGCGATACGATAAACGATGCGACAGGTGATTCGATAAGCAACCCGACCCTGATTCGACACCGATCTCTTATAACCGTGCAAACCTAATGGAAGCAACAAATTCAGTGCACACTGAAGCGATCGCGATACTACACCGATAAATATCGAAATCGCGTCGGCTTGAGGGATACAGATGCCGGGTCGCTTCAGCGACAGAAAGGTGATTGAGAATCAAATCGGAAAAAGTAGCATAGTGTAACGTTAAATATCATGAATTCCAGGCGGTAATTGAACGCCCCTGTAGGCTTCGAAACTAGGCAATTAATAAAACATCTTCAATCTAACAAAAAAAGTTGTCCTCAAGTCCTCACTTCCGTGCGCCATATGAGTTCGAGAATTTTCAATTGTATTCACGTCTTCTTCTGAAACAAGTGTTTGAAATTTGACATTCAAGTTTGTGAAATTATAATCACACGATTCTTTCGGATATTTTGAATTGTTGAATTCATTGAATTCTGTTGATTTATTTGGATTTTTTGGGAATCAAACAGAATTTCCGTTTCATACGGGATAGATATTCACTTACTGAAGAACATTCTAGAAAGCCGACCACCATCTTAGGTAACGTTATGAAAGTTATCGATTATATTCAAAATCGTTCAACTGACTCGATTTTAGGCTTTTATTAATATAGACCTTCAACATTTGGGCGTTTGGTATATGCAACGAGAACAATTAACGGAAAACAAGGACACGAACAACAACCATTTTTCAACATCTTCGAAAATCCAGTGACTTCAAGAATTTGAACAACCCTTGCCTTCGTTTGGGAGATCACCCCTTGGAATTGACCTTGAGGCCTCTTCAGGGCAAGAATTGACACTGGATGAGTACAAATTTCTTTTCATTCTCTCCAGACATTTTTCTTAAATTACAGTTACCAAATTTCAAGAACACTTATAATTGATATATTAAGAACTGGACCACCTATTAGTAAAATCTATCAAATTCATTATTTTCAATTCAAGTAGCAAATATTGGATTATTATCACCTTGAAATAATTTCACCTGATTATTTTCATTCATTGTACTCAATACCTGTAAATGAAAGCCGGCCTTCATCTCCTCAGCTGAAGTTGTCAGGTTGACTAGTAATAACTAATGGTTTAACTTGATTATGAGATTCGTTTCTTGATAAATATTATTTCAATCATAAACTTTTGAATAAATACCAAAGATCTAATTTAGGAAGAAAAAAAGACTTTCATTGAACAGCTTTTTCTATTTTGTTAGTTTTGATCTTAAGTGAAAGTAACCAATTCGAAAGTAAATTTTAAAACTATCTGGCGCCCTCTATTTTTCAAGAAACCCACCCCCTTCTCCACTCAGAGCTAAGTCGCGAGCCCAGCCAATTTAATTTGTGTTACTGTTTTCGATAAAATTATCCGTAAATCAAAATCTATACGTAACATATATAATTGGCGCCCAGCGTGGGGCCCTCCCTTTCTGGCCACAACTTTCTGATTTGCTCTTGATTTTGAATGTTTTGTTTGATCGATGTTATTTCCACTAAAATTGTCATCATTTCTGTATTGATCATAGTTCTAAATTTTCAGGAAATATTGCGTATTGGAAATTCTTTCATTTACCTTGTCGGCTCGTACAAAAACTAGCATATGTTGGTGTTTCTTATGTTGATCTCGTTGTTTGTCTTGCGGTTTTCATACTTAACTTGGATATAATTGAATACTTTTGCTGAATAATTCTTCGTAGAATTCAACAGATTTTTAAATTATTTCGGAGAATTTCACCTTTAGTCGGAAATAAATTGCTGTAGTTCTTTTTTCGATTTCGATCTTTTTCATTCGAATTGTTATTGTTCTTAAATATAATATAGCATATTTTCATACTTTTAGAGATTCATTTCTTTCAATATGGAATTGAATTTCGAATGTAATCGTTTAGCCAAAGACGAGCTTGTATATGAATTGAGCATAAGGGGGTTTGAGGATGTCGGTACGGTCGGGGAAATGCGAACTTGTTTAAGAAATGTTTTAAAACTAGAAAAATCGGGACAAAAACTTACATATCCTTCGTGTATGCTTTGAAATCCGATGATGAATTTAAAATAGTTGAAGTTAAAATTGATGAGATACAGAGTTTGATAGATAATTTTTCTGATGATGTTAATAGTGGACCTTATAGGAAAATTATTTCTAAGATTGCTCATATCGTAAAGCGTGTTGATAGAATACCCTATGAGGATGATAATACACGTAAAACCCGTAGTAAACTTCTAAGCAAAAGTTTGACGTTGATGCCTAAATTGAAGAATCGTCTTCGTATCATTCAAAATCGGGAAGTCAGCGTTTTGGATTCGAGTCTTTTGAATTTGGAACTGACCGACGATGATTCGGATGAGAGTGGCGCCGATGTTACTGCTACCCCCGGAACTTCGAGACAGAAATCTATTTTACCGGTTAAGACCGCAAATACATCTGTTAAATCTGTTCCAGTTTATAAATGGAACTTGAAATTTTCAGGGGATGATAGGAAATGTTCAGTTGCTTCTTTTTTGGAGAAAGTCGAAAGGCTAGACATGTAGATAAAGATGAGTTGTTTCAGTCGGCTTTCGATTTGTTTAATGGTACCGCCGAAAAGTGGTTTAGCGCGAATTGCTCTCGATTTAATAGTTGGGATGAATTGGCTCTCGGACTGAAGAAACAATTTCAGCCGCCAGATTATGACGATCGTTTATTTGAAGAAATTAAGAGACGTACACAGGGCGATGACGAGAATATAGGAATTTTTGTTGCTAACATGAAAAATTTCTTCTCCAGACTAACTTGTATTGTTCCGGAATCAACTCAGTTGAAAATAATCATGAAAAATCTTAATCCATATTATCAACTTCATCTCGGTTTAGTCGACGTTGATTCAATCGATCATCTTGTAGAGTTATGCACGAAATTGGAGATAAAAAAGCAAAATATCGAAAATTTCAGTAAACCTTTGCGTAAAAGAGGTGATTCAGAACCCGATTTGGCTTATGTCAATGTAAGTTCGAGTGTTCCATGTAGTTCGCGAGATGAGAGATGTGCTTCAATCAATGTTGTAAAATGTTGGAACTGTCAGCAGAGCGGTCATAAATCTAAATATTGTAGAAAACCACCGAGAAAGCATTGTTTTAAGTGGGGAGAGCCAAACGTAACTGTTCATACCTGTCAAAACTGTAGAGGTTCTAATGTTTCAGGAAACTAAACAGGGAGTCGATTTTGGGTAGCAAATCGAAATCCCATCTCCGTGCTACCGAGACAAATAAAGCTGACGTAGAAAAGCAGAAAATAGTTTTAAATTACATAATTTCACATTTAGATAAAGATCAGAGGCCTTACTTGAAAGTAAATATTTTTGGTCTCCAATTTTTCGGTCTTTTGGACTCTGGGGCTTCGCGAACCATCATTGGAGAAGATGTTTACGAGAGACTTCGTAATTTCAATATTGTTGTGAATAAATGTGATTCCACGGAAGTTACTGTTGCAGACGGCGTGTCTTGTTCAATTCTCGGGATGATTCAAATTCCTATTCAGCTCATGAGCAAGGTGAAAGTAATTGACGTATTGGTTGTTCCTTCCTTGAGGGATAAATTTATTTTGGGTTTAGATTTTTGGAGAGCGATGGGAATAATACCGAATCTTAACGAGGATGTTTGGAATTTTTCTTGTTCGGAAGTTGATCTAAAGCAAACAGAAACTGGTGCATTACATTGTAGAACAGATTTGAGTGATTCACAACAAAAGATCTTGGAAGAGTTCATTGAGAAATATTTTTTTGAGATGGGAGACAGAGTAGGCTGTACTAAACAAGTAGAGTTCGAAATTCACACAGATTCACCTCCCATAAAACAGCGTTATTACCCGGTATCTCCTGTAGTACAACGGCATATTGACGAGGAGGTAAATAAAATGCTCGAGTTAGGAATTGTCGAGAAATCGAATAGTTCGTGGTCATCACCGATCATATTAGTGAAAAAGAAAGACGGGAGTTATAGGTTTTGCGTAGACTATCGTAAATTAAATAATGTAACGAAAAGCGATGCTTATCCATTACCTTACATTTCGAGAATTTTAGATCGTCTAAAAGGAGCTAAATACTTATCATCTATGGATATTAATTCCGCATATTGGCAAATACCCATGAAAGATTCAAGTAAGGAATATACAGCATTCACAGTTCCGAATCGTGGACTTTTTCATTTCGTTAGAATGCCATTCGGTCTAAAAAACGCACCTGCAGTTTGGCAACGCCTTATGGACAAAGTGATTGGAGCTGATTTAGAACCTTTCGTTTTCGTTTACTTAGACGATATAATTATAGTAACGAAACCTTTCGAAAAACACTTAGAGATATTGAATATCCTTTTTCAACGGCTTCGTGATGCTGGGTTGACTATCAGTCGAGAAAAGAGTCATTTTTGTAAACCCGAATTACGATATTTGGGTTATATTGTCGACAAACACGGTTTGCGAGTTGATCCGGATAAGGTTACAGCTATTATGAAGATTTCTGTACCAAAAACGGTGAAAGAAATGAGATCATTTCTTGGGATGGCTTCGTGGTACCGACGTTTTATACCGAATTTTTCGAGTACTGTTTTTCCTTTGAGTCAACTTTTACGGAAGAACGCGAAATTCGTTTGGAGTTCAGAATACGATCATGCCTTTAAAACTATAAAGGAATATTTAGTTACTGCGCCGTTATTAAGTTGCCCTGATTTCTCGTTACCATTTACTGTTCAAACTGATAGCAGTGATTTTGGTTTAGGGGCTGTGCTTAGTCAACAAACTCCAGAGGGTGAGAAAGTAATCTGCTATCTCAGTCGATCATTAAGCAAGTCTGAACGCAAATATTCGACTACAGAAAAAGAGCTTTTGTGTGTAGTCTGGGCACTAGAAAAATTAAGACCATATATTGAGGGATCACACTTCACTGTAATTACTGATCATCATTCTTTAATATGGTTACACAACCTCAAATATCCTAATGGTAGATTGAGTAGATGGGCGGTCAGGCTGCAACAGTTTGATTTTACGATTATACATCGAAAGGGGAAAAATCATGTCGTCCCTGATTACCTTTCGCGTTCAGTTCCTAAAGTTGATTGTGACTCGGTTGAAGTATTTGCAGATTTAGATTTGGAAGATTTTTCTAAAACTAACGATAAATTTTACTTAAACTTGAAAACGTCTATAGCGGAAAAACCCTTGAAGTATCCTAAATGGCGCCTTGAAAACGGTGATATCTATAAATACGTGAAAAGCAATATACCCCAGATGTTACGAGAAGAAAATGATTATTGGAAATTACTAGTTCCGAAAGAATTCCGTCCGAAACTTATTCTGCAAATGCATTCTATGCCTACGTCCGGTCATCCTGGAGTTTTTAAAACTTATCATAAGATTTGTGAAAGATTTTATTGGCCAAAAATGAAATGTGATATATCTAATTTCATCAAAAAATGTAATGTCTGTATTGGACACAAACCAGTTCAGAAACCTCCAGCTGGATTTTTGGGTGAACGTCCTCGTTTATCTCGTCCTTTTCAGATGATAAGTATCGATATTATGGGTCCACATCCCAAATCCACGAAGGGATATAAATACATTTTAATGGTCTGCGACTATTTTACAAAATTCGTTCTTTCAGTTCCTTTACGCAATGCTACCGTTCCTAAAATATGCGAGTATTTGGAAAATGAAGTATTCTTGTTGTTCGGAGTGCCTCAATATTTAATCACCGATAACGGACCTCAGTTCAGGAGTAAGAAATTTACTGATTTGTGTAGGAAATATAGAACAAAAATTTTTTTTAACGCTCTATATCATCCTCAGAACAATCCTACGGAGCGATGTAACCGTGTTGTGAAGACTATGTTGTCATGTTATGTACAAGATAACCATCGAAAATGGGACCTTTACTTGCCTTCAGTGAGTTGTGCTATTCGTACCTTAGTACATGAAGTTACGGGATTTACTCCATATTTTTTATTGTTTGGTAGAGATCCTATTATCTCGGGTGATCAACATGGAGAACTCGAATTGGAAGAAAAGAGTATAAGCGTTGACCGACCACCTATTGACCCATTGCGAAGTGTAGGTCTTGATAAAGTTTATACAACAGTTAAAAAAAGACTCGAAAATGCCTACGCCAAAGCTAGCAAAAGGTATAATCTCAGACGACGACCAGTTACTTATACTGTTGGTGATATAGTGTGGCACAAGAATCATGCCCTTTCTAATAAGGCTAAATTTTTCTCTCACAAGTTAAGTGCGAAATATGTCGGACCTTTCAGGGTTAGGAAGAAAACTGGTACCTGTACATATGAATTAGAGAATAATTTTGGAAATTCGGTTGGAGTATGGCACGTTAATGACTTGAAAGAAGGATTTGATGAAGGGTTCGAATCCTTGGATTTTGGGGCAGAGGATGGCTGTCCCTTGCCTTGTGCATAAATCGACTAGGGTGATCACCACCCCCATTCAGTGGTCGAAAATACATTGAACATCTTTTGCATTTTCCGCTCCACGATAGTTACGTTGCTATTTGTTATTAATTTTCTATTGGTAACGATGAGGTCGATTATGTAATGTGTGACGTTACGTTTCCTTTCATTTCTCGGCTTTGGTCCACTTTGACGTTGTTAGTTTTGGTTTCTGAACGGATTAGGCGTAAAATATCTTTTATATTGGATAGGACATCGTTCTATTTTGAGAATAGGATGATGGGGTCATTTAGGGACTTTCGACTTGAACTATAAGACTCCATGCCCTCGTCTTGTATCATCGTCTCGGATGCAAGATGTTAGTTTACTTTGTTAGTTTTTTTTTTGAGACGATTTTTTTTTTGTATTTAGAGTCTTTGGGCATGACTTGGGCTTCGGTTGGGTGATGATATTTATCAAAGAGATGGTATCCTCGCCCCACTTCTGCTTTTATTGAAGTGGCCTTCAGTAACCGAATGCTTTTTCACTTTTCTTGTATTATTGAAATTTATATTCCAGAGTTAGGGTCACTTGCATAAGATCAGCCAACTTTTTTTTTTCTAGTAAGGGGGGGATTTGTAACGTTAAATATCATGAATTCCAGGTGGTAATTGAACGCCCCTGTAGGCTTCGAAACTAGGCAATTAATAAAACATCTTCAATCTAACAAAAAAGTTGTCCTCAAGTCCTCACTTCCGTGCGCCATATGAGTTCGAGAATTTTCAATTGTATTCACGTCTTCTTCTGAAACAAGTGTTTGAAATTTGACATTCAAGTTTGTGAAATTATAATCACACGATTCTTTCGGATATTTTGAATTGTTGAATTCATTGAATTCTGTTGATTTATTTGGATTTTTTGGGAATCAAACAGAATTTCCGTTTCATACGGGATAGATATTCACTTACTGAAGAACATTCTAGAAAGCCGACCACCATCTTAGGTAACGTTATGAAAGTTATCGATTATATTCAAAATCGTTCAACTGACTCGATTTTAGGCTTTTATTAATATAGACCTTCAACATTTGGGCGTTTGGTATATGCAACGAGAACAATTAACGGAAAACAAGGACACGAACAACAACCATTTTTCAACATCTTCGAAAATCCAGTGACTTCAAGAATTTGAACAACCCTTGCCTTCGTTTGGGAGATCACCCCTTGGAATTGACCTTGAGGCCTCTTCAGGGCAAGAATTGACACTGGATGAGTACAAATTTCTTTTCATTCTCTCCAGACATTTTTCTTAAATTACAGTTACCAAATTTCAAGAACACTTATAATTGATATATTAAGAACTGGACCACCTATTAGTAAAATCTATCAAATTCATTATTTTCAATTCAAGTAGCAAATATTGGATTATTATCACCTTGAAATAATTTCACCTGATTATTTTCATTCATTGTACTCAATACCTGTAAATGAAAGCCGGCCTTCATCTCCTCAGCTGAAGTTGTCAGGTTGACTAGTAATAACTAATGGTTTAACTTGATTATGAGATTCGTTTCTTGATAAATATTATTTCAATCATAAACTTTTGAATAAATACCAAAGATCTAATTTAGGAAGAAAAAAAGACTTTCATTGAACAGCTTTTTCTATTTTGTTAGTTTTGATCTTAAGTGAAAGTAACCTATTCGAAAGTAAATTTTAAAACTATCTGGCGCCCTCTATTTTTCAAGAAACCCACCCCCTTCTCCACTCAGAGCTAAGTCGCGAGCCCAGCCAATTTAATTTGTGTTACTGTTTTCGATAAAATTATCCGTAAATCAAAATCTATACGTAACTATAGAATTTCGTAATTGATTGACAATTTAGCGCTTGATTTGGCTATCGTATCGCTTCAGTGTGCACTGAGGTGTTGCGAAGATAAAAGTTGCATCGGGCGATAAAAGATTGCTCATGTTGCATCGCTTATCGTATCGCTCCAGTGAGAACCGCGCCTTAGGCGCGGTTAGCTTTTATCGCCCGATGCAAGTTTTATCTTCGCAACACACCAGTGCACACTGAAGCGATACGATAGCCAAATCAAGCGCTTAATTGTCAATCAATTACGAAATTCTATGCTACTTTTTCCGATTTGATTCTCAATCACCTTTCTGTCGCTGAAGCGACCCGGCATCTGTATCCCTCAAGCCGACGCGATTTCGATATTTATCGATGTAGTATCGCGATCGCTTCAGTGTGCACTGAATTAGTTGCTTCCATTACGTTTGCACGGTTATAAGAGATCGGTTTCGAATCAGGGTCGGGTTGCTTATCGAATCACCTGTCGCATCGTTTATCGTATCGCTCCAGTGAGAACCGCGCCTTATATTTTCTATGGCCACATGTCAAATGAAAAGCTTCTAAATGAACTTCCTTATTTTGAATGCTGAATGAATCGCTCTTTCGAAAGTAAGGCAGGTGAATAATAAACGAAATTAATTCAGATGCATAATCCTCATTTTGGTTTCATTATTAGGTTATGTAACTGCAAACTGAGATTTTTTTTTAAATTTCAGATTGATCATCTTGAGATGAAGAGAAGACAAGAATATCTACGGAAACAGCGTGATAAATTGGTTGCTTTAAAAAAAGAAGAACGGCGAAAGCAATTCGACAGAACAGATGATGAACATGCTATGAAAAAAACGAGGCCAAAGTCGGCAAAGGCAGCGGAAGCAGTGTTAACTGGAGAGCAATCTGTCATTCCTTCACAAGAGCTGCAGCTACGTAAAGCTCTAGCCGAACGACTCAAATTGGAAGTTGTTGATAAAAACAGAAAATAAATTGATTGAAGTTATTTTCCGCATAAAATAAACAAATATCGATTAGGTAACTTATTACTCAACAAGTTTCATCAAACTTTAATTGAATTATATTGCTTATTCACTTTGAAATATTGAAATGAATCAGATTATACATTAGATACTATTAAACCTGAAGTTCGTTGTTGTTTTATGAATAAAAATCACATATGTTCATTCCTAACTTCATTAATAGATTGACTTCCTTGTGCTTTTATTTTCCCAGAGTAAAATCCCTATTCTGAGTATTATATCATTCAACATTTAAGTACCTATATCATAATTTGCTGATTGGTATTATTATTATGACTTTAGCCTTGCGGCTTTCACACTCCTCTCCAGAGGAAAATTCACTTATCCCAGATATCTCAGATATCAAAAGGATTAAGCTCTTTTGGAGCCCTTTCCACGTTTTCGGGATCGTGGTGGTGGTCGGGTCCGAGTCGCTCCTCGGCTCCCTGCTGTAGGTTGGATTCATGCTCCACCCGCACTTCCTGTCGGAGCAGACGCTGTTCCTCTGCATTCCCCATGTACTTGCGTACAGTTCTCGCCGTTCCGAGCAGTACCGCCTTCTGCATGACTTTATAAATATTATCGTCCAACTGAAGTTTCCTTAAGTTCTCTAGTAGTTTCTTCGGTATCAGGCCTGTAGATGAAATGATAATAGGGATGGTCTTGATATCTTTCAGCTTCCACTGTCTTCTGGTTTGTTCCTCGAGATCTCTGTATTTTGAAATGTTTTCAGTGTGCCTATCTGGAAAATTGTTATTATTTGGAATTGCCACGTCGATGAATAGTGCTGTGTCCTCATCCTTATTGAGCAATATGAGGTCTGGTCTATTGTGTGTTATTTTCCGGTCTGTGAGAACCGTGCGATCCCAGTAGAGCTTGATGTTCATTTTCCAACACAGCATCCGGATGGTAATTGTAATGAGGAACCTTTTTCGAAGTTAGAAGTTGGTGTTTTAGTGCCAATTCTTGGTGAAGAATCTTGGCAACATAATCATGTCTATTTTTGTACTCCGTGCCCGCGAACTTCTGACATCCCCCGGTGATGTGCTGGATAGTTTCATGTGTCGCACAGCCATAACGACAGCTATCATCCGCCACTGAGGCCTCCTTGGCGATATATTATTATGACTTTAGCCTTGCGGCTTTCACACTCCTCTCCAGAGGAAAATTCACTTATCCCAGATATCTCAGATATCAAAAGGATTAAGCTCTGTTGGAGCCCTTTCCAGGTTTTCGGGCTCGTGGTGGTGGTCGGGTCCGGGTCGCTCCTCGCCTCCCTGCTGTAGGCTGGATTCCTGCTCCACCCGCACTTCCTGTCGGAGCAGACGGTGTTCCTCTGCATTCCCCATGTACTTGCGTACAGTTCTCGCCGTTCCGAGCAGTACCGCCTTCTGCATGACTCTATAGATATTTTCGTCCAACTGAAGATTCCTCAAGTTCTCTAGTAGTTTCTTCGGTATCAGGCCTGTAGATGAAATGACAATAGGGATGGTCTTGATATCTTTCAGCTTCCACTGTCTTCTGGTCTGTTCCTCGAGATCTCTGTATTTTGAAATTTTCTCAGTGTGCCTATCTAGAAGATTGTTATTATTTGGAATTGCCACGTCGATGAATAGTGCTGTGTCCTCATCCTTATTGAGCAATATGAGGTCTGGTCTATTGTGGGTTATTTTCCGGTCTGTGAGAACAGTGCGATCCCAGTAGAGCTTGTGATGATCGTTTTCCAGCACAGCATCTGGATGGTAATTGTAATAAGGAACCTTTTTCGAACTTAGAAGTTGGTGATTTAGTGCCAATTCTTGGTGAAGAATCTTGGCAACAGCATCATGTCTATTTTTGTACTCCGTGCCCGCGAACTTCTGACATCCCCCGGTGATGTGCTGGATAGTTTCATGTGTCGCACAGCCATAACGACAGCTATCGTCCGCCACTGAGGCATCCTTGGCGATGTATTTCATGTAATTTCTTGTTGGAATCACCTGATCCTGGATGGCGAGCATGAAGCTCTCTGTCTCAGGAAACAACCTTCCGGAAGTCAACCAGTAGTTCGACGCAGATATGTCGACGTAATCATGGTTGACCTCATTCTGGTGCCTCCCATGCAGAGGTTTGCCAATCAGTTTCTGCATTTTACTTTCTGCAGAGTGTTCGACGGTTTCCAAGTGATCCTGGTGTAGCTTTAACGGTGTGGAAGTATCAGCAACACAAACTACTCGATGGAGTTCTGACGAAGCTGCCCTGCTCAAGAAATATTTTCGAAGTCCTTCAATTTCCTGGGTCATACGGTTGGACAAATCAACAATTCCTCTACCCCCAAGATGTCGTGGCAGCTCTGTCCGTTCTATTGAGCTTTTGGGGTGATGTTTATTGTGTTTAGTCAGCATCGTCCGTATTTTTCTCTGTAAAGCTGCTAAATCGGTGGTCGTCCAAGAGATAATACCAAATGAGTAGCTCAGCGCCGAGCAAGCGTAGGTGTTAATCGCTTTTATCAGGTTCTTGCTGTTAAGACCAGTTCTCATTATCCTTCTCAATCTTCGGGTAAACTCCTCCGTTAATTCTTTCTTCATCTGGGTCTGATTGATTTTTCTTGCCTGTTTTATGCCTAGATACTTGTATGTGTCTCCTTCCTTCAATGCTTCAATTTCTGCACCTTCCTTGAGTTTGAACGTACCATCTTCTATTTTTCCTCTCGTTATGTTTAGCAGTCGACATTTTTCTAGTCCAAACTTCATTTTGATGTCTTCCGAGAATCCTTCCACCATTTTCAGCATCAGTTGCATTTGTTTTTTGGTAGATGCGAAGAGTTTCAAATCATCCATGTAAAGGAGATGATTCAGTTTCATCATAGTTCTACTGCCGCTCTTGATGGAGAATCCGTATTCCGTAGAATTCAATCTATGAGACAAGGGATTCAGGGCCATGCAGAACCACAGAGGGCTCAGCGAGTCTCCTTGGAAAATTCCGCGTCTTATTGGAATAGGTCCTGTTGTAATGGAGCAATCTGCTGCTTTCATTTGAAGACTAGTACGCCAGGTTGACAAGGCGTTTTTAAGGAACTTAACAATATTGGGATCCACCTTGTAAATCTTCAAGATCGTCAAGAGCCATTCGTGAGGTATAGAATCGAATGCTTTTTTGTAGTCTATGTACGCAGCGTAAAGATTCCTTCGCTTGGAGAACGCTTGATTGCAGATAACTGAATCTATTATTAGTTGTTCTTTGCACCCTCGGCTGTCTTTGGTGCATCCTTTCTGTTGCATGGCGATGATGTTATTCCTTTCGCAATGGTTGTGAATTCGGTTCGAAATGCACGATGTGATTAATTTGTACATCGTTGGAAGACATGTGATTGGTCGGTACTTGGATGGGTCTTCTGTATTCCTTTGGTCTTTAGGTAACAGGTATGTTGTGCCATGTGTAAGGAATGCTGGCATTCTTTCAGGATTTTCAATGACATCATTTATTGCGGAGGTCAATTTGTCATGCATGATCCAAAGTTTCTTGATCCAGAAGTTCTGTAATCCATCAGGCCCAGGTGCTTTCCAGTTGTGCAGTCCTCTGATAGCTGATTTTACTTCTTCAATTGTGATCATGTCATTCTGCATCGGCTCATATTTTATAGCTTCAGATTTTTCATCTTCAATCCATCCGGTATTTCCATTGAACTGAGGTTTCGTTGATAATTGTTCGGTCCAGAATTGTTCAATGGCTTCCTTTGGTGGTAACTTTCCATTTTCTCCATCCGACGATGTGAGTGACCGGTAGAAAGATTCTTCGGACTTTTCGAATGAATTATTGTCTCTTTTCCGGCTATAATTGCTTTTATATCTCCTCAGGCGTTCTGCATACAGACTTAATTTTTGCTTCAGAGTGTCGAGGCAATGGTGTGCTGTAGCATTCTCCGTCTCTCGTTCGGTGTGTGTTCTGTTTCTATCGATGATTTCTTTGGCAGCTTCCACAACCTTCCTTCCGCGATTCCCGTTCAAGTACTCCGTCAGTCGTCCAATGTCTCTTCTTAGCCTTTCTGTTTTGTGTTGAAGACGTTTCTGCCATTCTGGCGCGTGTAATTTGTGTAATTTTGGACCATCGTTGTTCGTTCGGCGAATTTTTGCCCCCATGATTTTCGCTGTCGTTAGCGCTGCTTATTATTATTATTATTATTATGTACAACTATACAATGTAAGTAATGTGTTGAAATATTGAATATTATATATTGTTACGAGACCGTTTCCCACAAGAAGCACGGAATCGCATCGGAACCCGAAACCCAGGATTCCTGGAAGACGACACAAGGCGTGACCACCGATTGTGACTCTTTCCGTTTTCATAATTTGAATAGTAGTTAGTTGATGTCTAGCGTTAAATAGATTCATTTGCTTGTTCTTTGTACAAATAGAAACGATATCTTTTCTATTGAGTTGTCCCTTAAGTTTTTTTTTTTAAATAGACTTTTGGATACGTTATTCATAACTGGCGCTGCGAACAGGATATCATAACGGGGTTTTAGTGAAAAAAAAACTAAAATCAGTTTCCATAAGTGAATACGGACTCTACCGGCAATTGTACAGGCTGTTCGAAGAGTGTTCGAGGAACTCCCGGTGACTATCAAGTCTTTGTGCGGTATCACCAAGAAACCACATCGAACCAGCAGAGAATCAATTCTACCCACTTCATCCAGAAGGAAGACCATCAACTCGATCCACTTCGATTAAGAAGAAGGAACTACACACCCTAGGATGCATATCTTGGTGATGTAAGTCCATCAATCTCTTTCCTCAAACCCAGAATCCCAAAGTTCAATGACAGATACCGATTCTTCAAGCGTACTAAAAGTTATCGCTGAAGATTCAGAATTCTTAGAATTAGGAACAAACTTTTTGAATAAACAATTAGGTTCAGAACTATTAGAATTAGGAACAAATTTTTCGAACAATCAATCAATTAGAAATAGAAGATTCCAACCATATCCTTCAAGAAGAAATTTTGAAAACCTCGAAATGAATAACCAAACTTCTTCTAAAGGATGATTCATGCTAGACCGTGTCGGAGCCGGGCCGGGACCGACTCCGGGCCGTTGCAACCGGGTCGTGGCCGAGCTTCCATTAATACTATACCGTCAGTTCTGACCGTGCCTTAGCCGTGTGTGTATCACAATTGTGATTCCAGAATGATTTTTTACGAAGAAGATTTATTAGCAATTGCAATTGAAGGGTACAGGGAAAAAACCATTGATGTCAATTTTTGTCCGAAAATGAGTTAGACACACAATTCAATTCAGAATGAAAAGTAGTATATTATGGTATATTAAAACGGGCATGAAACTAGCTCAGTCATACGTTAAATCGTTTCCGAAGATTTACCGTGCAGGGGAAGAACTAACGATGTCGATCAATATACGAAAGAAAAATCTCATTTCATGTAATGCACTCAATTTATGTATAATAATATTAATAATGTTCATTTCCAGAACAATAGTATTTAATTTGTCTTATTTCAAATAATATGAACGGATTTAGAAGTTGAAAACGCGTTTTTCTCAGCTGTAAGGAAAATTTACATCGATGGTTGTTTCCCTGTACCCTTCATTTGTACTTGATGAAGAGGAAAAGGAGAAACAAGTTGATAAAATTAAAAATTCAACAAAAAGATGGTGCGTGCATCCAACTTGGCGAAAACGAAACTTAGAGGGAGAATTTGCAACACTCTATAAAAAACTGTTGGACGATGGGAGTCAATCCTTTGGATATTTTCGTATGTCCAAAGAATGTTTCAATATTTTACTTTTAAAACTTAAATATGGTCTCACAAGACAGAAAATTTCAGAAGCCCATTTCACCTACTGAACGATTAGCAGTGTGTCTCAGGTAGTTCATTAATAACCAATACACAAATTTTATTAGGAAGTTTGACGCGTTCGACTTTTTGTCTCAAACTGAGCTAAGCATAGAGAACATTTGTCTATGAAGCTGACTGAAAGTCGGACCGGGCCGGGAAAAAAATGTCCTGTCCTATTCCCTTCCGTGGCCCGACCGGGCCACTCTGAAAACACGGGCACGGCACGTGTCCCAACCGGTGTAGTGTGGATGGGTCAATTGAAATTGCTCATATAATTCTTTTACCGTGTCCCGTCCGGGTCCCGGCCCGGACCCGACACGGTCTAGCATGAATCAGCCTTAACCCACCTGTAGTTGACGCAATGTCAAGACAAGATATACAATTGCTCTCAATACCCGAATTTTCTCCAGGTCAAAATTTATCAATATTTAACAATGAAATAGACAACCTTTTTATACATCTCCAAGGAAGGTTAACTCCAGACCTTACTTACGCCTTGAATTTAACAATAAGATCAAAAATTAATGGAGAAGCGAGAGATTTCATTTCTTTCCAAAATGCTAAGGATTGGATCACCATCAGACGATCATTATTGCAAAGATCAAATCAACGAATCAATCAACGAAATGAGGACCTATTGATTTCTGCATTAACACAATCCGTTCAGAAAAAGAACGAGAACTATTTCGATTTTTACAGTAGAATTTCAAAGAATTTGAATGACCTTTTACAATACCTAACACTCAATACACAAGATACAAATTATTTGCTTTACAAAAAACAAGATGTAGAAAAATTAGCCCTCAAAACTTTCCAAATTGGACTCTTAGAACCATAGCGGTCATATTTAAGCAATTTCGAATCTAAAACTCTTGAAGAATGTATAAACAGATGCAAATTTTATGATAATAGAAAGCAAGAATGGGAATATTGTGAATTCTCAAGAAAAACTCAGGATAATGATAAAAAACCAATTTATCGACAACAAAATAGTAGTTCAAATAGAGAGAATTTATTTGTTACTCAAAAACCTACTTTCAGTCAGCAAAATTATAATAATACCCCTACTTTCAGTCAGCAAAATTATAATAATACTCCTGCACGAATTCCTAATGAAAAAGGTATTCCATACCCCATTAATCAACCGATCACTAATAATCCAAAATTATTCCCAACAAATCGACAAGTTTTCGGGACAAAACCAGGATCAAGTTTTCATAAGATTCAACCAAAGACTACGCTCATGTCTATTATTACAAGAAATACTTTCAAACAACCGGTAACACCCATGTCTATTTCCACCAGAAGAACGGGAATTCAACAGAAACCCAATTTCATCTCAGAAGAACTATTTAATGTTCAATAGGAGAATTGTAATTCAGACGAAAATATGACAGAAGATTTCCCAGAAAATGCAGAAAATGAATTCGTTAACCCTCAAGAAGAGTGGGAAGAAAATTATGAAGATGAAAATTTTCAGTCATGTGCCCTAGAAACAAACAATACTTAGACTTGAATTGTATTAAGATTAAGTCAAAATTGCCCTATATTTACCTTCCAGAAGTAAACTTAAGGATTCTTATTGATTCAGGTGCAACAAATTCAGTAATTAATAAAAAACCAGCTTATGAAAAATTTTTCAATTTCCTTTTCAAAGAACCATTCAGTGTTTCTGGTTTATATATCCCCATTTTATACGAATTAGGGATCTATGAAAAAATATTCCATCCAAAATTAAACCTAGAAAATTCACTGCGAAAAATCATGTCAAAATACCAGTTACTATCGAAAATGGCGATGTTATTATACCAGAGCTGAACTTCAAAGAATTTTCAACCCCGGAATGTATTGCCCACGCGAAAGACGGATTATGTTGTATACCAATCCCTCAACCAATAAAAAGTACCATCGAAATAAATTTCTCAGAAAGAATACCTGTTCAATCTTTATTCGAAGCGAAAATATCAGAACCACCCGCGGAAAATCGAAATTTTAAATTTTCCAAACATATTAGAACTGAACACATGAATTCGGAAAAAGAAAGAGAAATTCTAAAACTTTGCAGCAAATTCAGAAATATTTTTTATAATGAAAATTGTGATCTTTCATTCAGTAACACAGTCAAACACAAAATCAGAACAAAAGATGAAGAACCAGTTTACGTGAAGTCCTTCAGACACCCTCATAGTATGAAAGGAATTATCCAAGAACAGATACAAAAATTGCTTGATGATAAAATTATACGACCACCAATTTCACCCTATAGTGTCCCCGTATGGATCGTCAATCAGAAAAAAGACGCATCTGGAGAAAAAAAGTATCGAATGGTAATCGACTATCGTCGTTTGAATGAAAAAACGGTAGAAGATAAGTATCCCCTACCCCGAATTAAAGAAATCTTAGACAATTTAGGAAAAAGTTGTTATTTTTCATCATTTGACATGGCCAAAGTACTTTTCAAAGAGTCATGGATGATGTATTCAAAGAGTATTTCCACAGATTTTGTTTTGTGTACATGGACGATATTGTAATATTTTCCAAATCTTTACAAGAACTCATCTATCATTTAAAATTAATTTTCCAAAAACTAAAAGAATTCATTCTCAAAATCAAACTGAATAAATGCGAATTTTTAAGTAAAAATGTTGAATTTTTGGGACATGTAATAACTGCCGAATCCTTCCAAATTGAAAGCGATCAAAAACTACCCAATACCTCGGAATACAAAAGAAATAAAATCATTCTTGAGATTGATAGGTTACTATCGCCGATTCATCAAAAATTTTGCTCATATCGTTTCACCAATGACAAAGTGCTTGAAAAAAGGCGCAAAGGTAAAACCTGAAGATCCAGATTATGTATCATCATTTCAGTTGTGTAAAGAACTATTAACAAATGCCCCAATTCTAACTTATCCAGATTTCGAAAAATCTTTCAATTGACAACAGACGCAACCAACGTTGCTTTAGGAAGTGTTTTATCCCACTCTAATCGCCCAGTAGCATATTACTCTAAAACATTGAATTCAGCCGAAAGAAATAATTCGACAATCGAGAAAGAATTATTAGCAATATTGGAGTCCACAACACATTTCCGGCCCTATCTTTTCGGTCAACATTTTACTGTAGAAACGGATTATAACCCACTTGTCTGGCTCTATAAAATAAAAGAACCGAATTCAAGACTAATTCGATGGAAACTAAAATTAGAAGAATTCGATTTCGATATCGTGCATACAAAAGGCAAAGAAAACAAAGTAGCAGACGCACTTTCAAGAGTTGAAATCAATAATCGGGAAAACGATAATCTTTCTTTACTTTCCGATGACGATTTGAACGTTGAAATCTCTTCAGTATTAGCGAATGTAAATGAAATACCTGTTCTAGCAGATGAAGAAGAAGAAAACATTTTAAATTCAGAAAATAATCAAAATATCCTCAACAATTCCGAAAATCGAAACGAAGATAACGATTCCGGTAATACTATTCATTCAACCCAAGACGACAACGGGAAAGCAATACCCATTACAGATTCCCCAGTCAATATTTACCCAAATAGAATAATTCTTAATATCGGAGAACAGTATAATTTAAAATACACGAAACTTTTTGGAAAAAATACGTATAATGTTACTATCAAACTGAATTGTATAGAAAATGATTTGACTACACTTTTCAAAGAAGTTTTCAGACCCTTTTATTCGATTTTGTAAAGAATCCTTCAACTACTCAGTTAAACTCTACATAAGTAATCTTTATTTATTAGATGTAGAACGAGAAGAAAATCAAAATGAAATAATCTCGGAATATCATGACAAAAATCATAACGGAATATCAGAAACTTTTAATCAACTATCTAAGAAGTATTATTGGCCTAAAATGAAAAATAAAATTACCCCGTTCATAAATAAATGTGAGCTCTGTCTTCGTTCAAAATACGAGAGACAACCTTATAAACTAAAATTTTCAGGACCACTTCTGGCAAAACGACCTTTTGAAGTTATACACATAGAAACATTCTCATTCCAAAAATCAAAATTTTTAACGATTATTGACTTATTTTCCAAATAAGCCCAATCTTACGTAGTGAAGGATGGCACTGCCCTTACAATTCTGAATAAACTACGTCCCTACTTTTCACATCATAACATACCTCAGAAAATCGTATGTGAAGGAAAAGAATTCCATAATAAAACCTTCATAGAATTTTGCAAATTCAATAAAATTGATTTACATTTCACAACAGTAAATAATCCAAGTTCTAATTCCCCAATTGTGAGATTTCACTCTACAATCTTGGAAAAATTAAGAATTTTAAAAGTGAAGAACCCTAACGAAAACCCTTCAAATTTAATGATCTCAGCTACACTTATTTATAATCAATCAATTCATTCAGCCACCGGCTACTTACCATTCTATTTACTTTATGGTCCTTATGACAAACTGCCTGAATTCGACCTCAATATGACGGTTTACGAACAATACAAAGAAAACAAGAAATTTTACTATTTTTCGATCAAGTTTACGAAAAAAATGAGGAAAAATCTCAAAAGAAATTAGATAAATTGAATGAAAACCGAAATGACCCTCCAAACTTGGAACAAAAAGAAGTTTTTGTAGAAAGAGGAAGACCTAGAAAAACTGATTTTCGAAAAAATCATTGTTGAACAACAAGAACAAAATAAAATCATCGGTTTAACCGAAAAATCTCGAGAAACTACTGCAAATATTAATAAGGTCGAGAAATTAAGAAAAAACGTTTTCTCTTTTCAGAATTCCAATAATGCTGATGCAGACCCAAACCAACCAGGCCCTTCAGGCCACCAAAATAATCAATAACGGATACTTCGAAGAAAACTTGTGTATTGCAAAAATTTTAGATCACTATCACAAATTTCTTTTCTTGATTGACATCTCTTATTTAAGAAACAGTTTCAAACAGCAAAGAAAGAGTCTTTATAAATTACATGAACATGATACTTTAGGTACATCCGCTCATGAAATATGTCTTGAATTTCAAACAAATCTCAATCAAGTTGAACACATTTTGAATAAATTTAGTGGCAACTACAAAGTTAAGAGAGGTTTGGTGAATTTCATTGGAAAAGGTGTAACGTTCGGAAAATACTTCAACAGAATAAATTAGTATAAATGCTACCGTCTCTTGATCTGTTGGAAAAATTATACATCAATAAATTATCAATTCGATGAATGTACCATCTATTGTTGGATTTTGTAATTTTATGAACGTTATGTTCCTTTGTTAATAGATATCTGTTTAAAATAATTTTCGGTGGTGGTGTCTTGAAGTGGGTGTCGCGCACATTCGACGCGTTGGACAATATGTTTGTCTCGAGGGAAATCATTCCGACTCTGAGATTGATTGTATGCAAAACTAAGCCGATTTCTTCTCGATAGAGGATTTGATAAATTCGACGTAAACTTGTATAAACGGAATTTCATACTTTTTTATCGAGAATCCCTTTCTAGAAGGTGAGTTCAAACTAATCATTCGGATTTTTCCTAATAATTCGTGTACACTTACAGGGATTCATTCAGTCATTATAAATTAGTCGATTGCATTTGGAATTTTCTCGTTCCCGTGAAGGGAATTATCGTTCGACATTGACTTCTCGTCGTCCACATTGATTGCCGATACCATATCTTCCAAGACAACCACTCTGGCCATCATCACCGAACTACTCTAAGAACTAAGAAATACAAGTTTACGTCGAATTTATCAAATCCTCTATCGAGAAGAAATCGGCTTAGTTTTGCATACAATCAATCTCAGAGTCGGAATGATTTCCCTCGCGACAAACATATTGTCCAACGCGTCGAATGTGCGCGACACCCACTTCAAGACACCACCACCGAAAATTATTTTAAACAGATATCTATTAACAAAGGAACATAACGTTCATAAAATTACAAAATCCAACAATAGATGGTACATTCATCGAATTGATAATTTATTGATGTATAATTTTTCCAACAGATCAAGAGACGGTAGCATTTATACTAATTTATTCTGTTGAAGTATTTTCCGAACGTTACAAAGGTATAAAATTTATCACTGGAAATTTAGACGATGATGATTTGAATACCATGAATGAAAATTTAGAAAGACTTCATCAAAATGCAAATAATGAAATTGAAAGAATTGATAAATTAACATCATTCGCCAATCACTTGTCTAAAAGATATTCAGAAGATGTGGCTTTGTTGAATGAAAATATTTCGAAGACTCAGTCATTATTTGACAAAATAAAATCTAATAAAGAATTCACGATTAGGACACAAAATCTTATATTTCAATCGAAAATATTACTCAACTATCTTCTTATGATAGAAAGAACAATAAGTTTTGCAATATTTGAAATACCGAACCTAGAACTTTTCGAAGTTGAAGAACTCTATTCTATTGAACAATATCTTGAGAAAATTTATAAACCACAAGAGCTTTCATCAATTAATAATGCTCATCTTTACAAACTATTAGAATTTTCAAAGATATCTGTCATGGGAACAGATAAATCCTTAACATTCCTTTTAAAAATCCTTATTCTTAAGCAATTCATTGCAAATTACTTCCAAGTGTACCCAGTACCCAATCATCAAGATATTGCGATAATACAGAAGTATTTGATTAAGATCAAAAATGAGGAATATTGGACCGACGAAGCCTGCCGATCAATAAGCAACTCCTTAGTACTCTGTCTTCAAGCGCCAACAAAAGAAGCCTGTACCCTGACAAAGCCTCAACTTTGCCAGACTTCTTTGTCAATTGTAGTCAATTGTAGAAACCAGTGACGTAGTTGAAAAGTTGTAAATAATGATATGTAATATCCTTGATTATAGCGGTGTGAAGAATATTAATGATGGGTATATATGAATTCGATAATTCCATCAAATTGTTTTATATAATTTCTCGATGAATTGAAGTGAAATGACCTGAGGCACGAATTTTTTTTCGATATAACTCCGAAGTTTTAAGGAAATTCTTGCACAAATGGTTGTGATATTCCGTAAAAAAATTCCTCTTACTGCTTGCAGACCGCCCCTATTCAATCCTGGGATATCAATTCAGGTTACCAATCTGAGTCACAAAGTTTTTCCGATATATCTCCGAAGTTTTTACGGGTGTCAAAACGAAATATTCTCACAAATGATTGTCGACTATTCAAAATTCATATTACGTGAAAAAACTCCGGGACTCAGATTATTACAAAAAAAAAAATTTTGTTTAGTATAGTCCATAATATTGCCATACATAGAGGTATTTCAGGTTTCACACTAGGACGTTCACTTATTGTGTCAAGGGAAATTTTTTGATAAAGGTAGATTCCAATTGAAAGAGTTGCTAAACCAATTGTAACGTGGTTACTCGGAGAAACCTAATCTCGAGCGCCAGCTATTCTTTTCAATAGGAAGGTATGAAATATGAGTGATTCTATAAGCGAACATACATTTGGGAAATTCTATCCGGTCATGAGCACTTTATGAAGTTTATACCGGGTGCAGTGAAAAATGAAAGGTTCAATAAAAATGCGCCAACCAGAACTGACGGAATGAATACTAAGGACTTGCTATACGGTATCGGGATGTAGTTGTAGGGGAGAGTGGGGTAATTGGGAACGGCGGGTAATTGGGAACAGCTAGTTAAAAAATACTTCCTCATGTGCGACACTGTCTTCAACATTTTCAACGGATGCATCTGGCCATTCTCAGGGCTTACTCAAAAGTTGCGTCGATAAGTTGCATATTTCTTGTCACGGTGAGTCAAAGAATGGATTTCGCATTTCTACTTTAATTTTTTCGTTTGTTATAATACTTGTAACTATCTCATTTTGAAGTTTAGAGGTGCCATATTTTGTTGATTCCATACTGGTACTATGTTTTTCCAAAACCTTCGTGATTTGAAGTTGAAAAAAAATGGGTAAGTGAATGCCAGCCATTTTTTATTGTTTTGATAACTTGGGGTAATTAGGAACGATGTCAGGTGGGCAATTGGGAACGTACCTTATATCCCTTGCGTTCCCAATTACTTCTGTGCTGCTCTGGTTGATGGTTAAAAAATATTTTAATGTTGAAATGTTTTGTACCTAGATGCCAAGAAATTATACAAAAAAGACCGAAACGAAATATGAAATTGAATATCCCTGCTGTGTGTTGGAAGATTTAAGAAACGAAAAGCTCACATTAGGCTAAGCTGGAAATACATACTCTGTTCGGAAAATTGAAACAAAATGAATTCAAGATATTATCGAGTTCACTAATAAAAAATCAACACGAAGAAAAGCAAAGAAAGCAAATACCTACAGAGAAATGTTAACAAGGAAAAAAATATACATAAAGAACCTAAAACCAACATAAAGAGGGTACAAAAAGGCACGCCAAAAGCAAAGGACTGAGAAATTCAACCCAGGTTACACAGCAAAGAAGAATTTTTCTGCATAATTTGCTATGTAAGGTATGAAGCCCTACCAATGGATGATTGTATTATGTGAGATACCTGTAAACTCTGGGCACATGGAAAAATGTACTGCAAGAGAAACAAGACGTGGATACTTGTGTGATATGTGCCATTTCTAATTATTTTTATTTGCTTCGGGACGGTTCACAATTACCCCATAGGGTGTCGGGTAAATAGAAACGATAGTATTTTTTGATTTCGTTGATATTTTTTAGGAAACGTTGATTTTTTATAATTTTTTGTTTCCGATTAGTACATAAATGAGCAAAGTTCATTTTTCAATGGAAGTTTAATATTTTTAGTGATTTTTTGTATAATTTTTCAGCATTTGAAATCAAGTGTTCCCAATTCCCCCACTTTCCCCTATTTCTCCGGAAATGAAACACAACCAGGGCGGATCTATTCGAGACTTTTATTCGCTACCCCAAGGGCTATAACGCACCATGACTGATAGCGAAGAAAAGGTCTATTTTTAGCGCAACTACGGGATTTCACTGACTACGAGCGGTATCTCTTATTCTCTACCTCAAGGGCTATAACGCGCCATAACTGACAGAAAAGAAGAGATTTCGGATTCAACACTTATGACGCGGAACGCGGACAAGGGGGGTTGACGGGACTTTCCCTTCAGTATTCCAAGGGCTTGCGCACCATGACTGATAGCGAAGGGAAAAGTCAGACTCGCGAAACAGGGTGAAAATACACGATAAAATACAACAGGAAGCGATACAGTACAGCAGTGTCAAAGTTAAAGAAGTAACCGGTGTAGGTCTAACAAAGAAACTGAACGGTACAGACGGGGACCTACCTCCTTTGTTTCAAGCACTCGCGGAAACTCAAAGGAAAGAAAAGAAAACTAAAAAAAAATTAATTCTAAATAGCACTGATGCAACACAAAAAAATACTTCTTAAACGGCGAAACTCGAAGTATTGAAGTAATCGAGCAAAAGTTAAAAGGTAAGTGACCGTCGCGGGGGAAAATTTGCTTTTATAGGCAAATCCCCCCTCACGGTAAAAATCTGAAAATTCCAGAATGCGACAAGAATGAAAAACGTCGTCAGCTCCGGTTTATCGCATATCAACATCAGAAAAACGTCGAAATCTTCAACGGCATGTAAGAAAAACAACGTGAAACACAGATAAACCGTTTTTTACATTTACTCTGCCTATCGGAATAAACGTACGGAATATTCGAGAATTAAAATATTTTCAAAGACGGAAATGTAAAACGAAAGAAATGCACTAAAATGAATTCCAATTTTCCTCAGAAGACTGGGATTCATTACACAATGATGTGAGGAAAAATTTATTTTATCAATAATACCAAAAATACAGATTCGATCGTGTTGATAGCTATTACTTCAGTAGTAAATAATATGTAATATAGACACAAATTTTGTTTTTTACGTTTTATTTGGAAATTAATTAAAATAATTCATTAAAATTTGCTTTTGTAGTCGAACAGGAATAGAAGAAATATTCCTATAGAAAAAATGAACAAAATCCTATATGAACAATTTTTAATAATATTACAACTCCATCCAGAAAAACATTACAGTTCAATGACATGAATTAATAGATCAATAAGGAGGTTGTAACGAGAGGGTAGTTTTCGAACCTACCCCCTCATTTTAGAATCATTATTTTAGTTTTCATTTTTAAATAATTTTATTTTGAATTAATTTTCCGAGAAATCTTTTCGAATTTCCAATTCAGGATTCCGACATCGTTCGGAATTGTAAACATACCGTACCGTTTTTATTCCGTTTTTATTCCCTAAAAACGATGTCGCACCGTATAAAACATTATTATTATTTTTTTTTTCTTCACCATAGTGGGTGATTATAAAATTGACTAGTGCAAGTGGCCAAGCCAAAGGTAAGACGACACGCCGTTATTTTCTTTTATATTGGAACTTCAGCCTCCCTTCATCCCTTCCTACCCCGAGTTAAGTTCCACCCCTATTGCTAAAGCACCCCGCTGGCGTGGATACTCAGGGGGTGCGGAGGCACTTTGGAGTGGCGAACCCTCTTTCCTTCCCCGTTGTTTCGACGCTCACTTCAGTTGCTATCGAAGAACCCCGCTGGCGTGGATACTCAGGGGGCGAAGAGCGCAACTAGGGGTGAGCTGTTGTGAATCTGTGCCGTCTTTCATCCCCTAACCTGGCTGAGGTCCGGTATCTGTCCGTCAAGTGTACGTCTCAGGTTCTGGCTGGCGAACAAGTCCGTTAACCCCCGTATAACGTTTGAGATCGGATCCCGTGCTATTCCGTCCGTCTTGTCCGTCTTTCGAATCACTGTAAAATTTAGTAGTAGTGCTATCTGTGTTCCCCTTTTCGACGAATAAAAGTTGTACACGTTGATTCTGCCTATCATTGTGCGTCGCTAACACCCTAGACACCAGGGAACCCTGTCTCCGGCTAGTAGCTGCCGGGGTAGGTTTGCTATTCTCCCTTAAAGAATAGCTGGCGCTCGAGTCCGCCGAGGAAAACCCCGTTACAAGGTTACGAAATTATCTAAGAGTCAGACAATTCTCAAAATAGTTAACATACCTAATTTCATTCCTGAACTTGAATCGATTATTATTTTGTTTTCAACCATATTGCACAATTGAATATATGTGGTGAGTATCACACTATTACAAGATGAAAATTATCAATAATTTTTAGTACATATAGATCTAGAAAATAAAATATATAAACGAAACAATAGGATTCTTAAAGTTTGACAACATGACAATGGACAGATACTATCAAATTTGAAAATAAGGGAAATACATGTATTTTCTTTGATGAGGGGTATCAACAGACTGGTGCAATCATTGCAATTTGAAAAGAAAATAATAATAATAATAACAATCCATGTCTTGAAATAATCATAATTGTATACCACTATTTTGTTGTATTCAAATATGAAATAGAATAAATGACTCTGCAGCACCTTTCCATCTACAGCTTGATCTCATGCAAGAAAAAGGTAATATTCCTAAAATATCTGTAATGGGGTTTTCCTAGGTGTACTCGAGCGCCAGCTATTCTTTAAGGGAGAATAGCAAACCTACCCTGGCAGCTACTAGCCGGAGACAGGGTTCCCTGGTGTCTAGGATGTTAGCGACGCACAATGATAGGCAGAATCAACGTATACAACTTTTATTGGTCGATTCGAAAAAAAAAGGAACACAAATGGCACTACTACAAAATTTTTACAGTGACTCGGAATCGGTGAAATTTACAGGGGCAAGACGGACGGAATAACACGGGATCCGATCTCAGACGTTATACGGGGGTTAACGGACTTGTTCGCCAGCCAGAACCTGAGACGTACACTTGACGGACAGATATTGGACTTCAGCCAAGTTAGGGGATGAAAGACAGCACAGAAATACGACGGCTCACCCTTAGGCTCGTTCGGCACTCCCCGGGTATCCACACCAGCAGAATGCCTCCCTAACCGTAGGGGTGAACACAGGAACGGGGTAAAAAGACGGGAACTGAGGAAAGGGTGCGCCACCCCAAAGTGTCCTCGGTACCCCCCGGGTATCCACACCAGCAGGGTACTTTAACGACAATAGGGGTGGAACTAGATAAGACGGGAAATTTCGGGAAAGGGTGAGCCACCCCAAAGTGCCTTCGCCTACCCCCCGGGTATCCACACCAGCAGGGTACGTTAATGACAGTAGGGGTGGACCTCAGACTCGGGTATAAGAGGGATGTCGACGGAAAACTGAAGTTCCAATAAAAAAACTAACGGAGTGTCGTCTTACCTCTGGGCTATATTCGGCCACTTACACTCACAACTCTCGAAATCACCCGAATGGTACACGGTAATTACTGAGAGAAAACAAAACTAAAAATTTATATTCTGAACGGCAAAAAATGAACCCAAAACTCAAAAGAAATCTTATACTAAAACTCAACGGCGGAAGGTAAGAGTGAAAATCGTAAGTCAATCAGTCAAGCGAAAATCGTAAGTGAAGTCGCATGCGGGGGAACATCTGATTTTATACCCACAGGGGGGGTGCGGAAATCAGATGTGCCCGGCAGTCGAAATTCGGTAAATTTGCGTCGATGAAGACGTTTTAATTTCGACTTATCTGTGTTAGCGAACAAAAAAACACGGTTATCTTCCAATTCAGGATGTTTTATACGGTGCGACATCGTTTTTAGGAAATAAAAACGGAATAAAAACGGTACGGTATGTTTACAATTCCGAACGATGTCGGAATCCTGAATTGGAAATTCGAAAAGATTTCTCGGAAAATTAATGCAAAACAAAATTATTTAAAAATGAAAACTAAAATAATGATTCTAAAATGAGGGGGTAGGTTTGAAAACTACCCTCTCGTTACATCCCCCCGGCTCCGGTTGAAAAATTGAATCCACGATGAAATAGGGGATTAAATTTTTCACGGTGAAATCTACTAAGTCCGGTTAACGGTTTGACTATTCACGGCAAGACGATTGAGATCGGATTTACATTAAACAGGTTCACCTAATCTACTCCAGGTGGCGTATACTCGGCTAATGCTATCTCGGTTACTCCCACTCTATGGTCCGCTCGGTGTGCTTCGATGATGCTGTCGGTGTCGGTGACGTGACGAAGTTCTGTAGTCTATCAGCTAACCTCCAATTGTCAAATCTCGCCGGGTGGTTCCAAATTTCGATTTCCATTTCCATCGGTGAAAGAAATGCCGGAAAATAGTGGAGACAGTGCAGGACGGAATCTTCAAAGTGAGTACCCTTTCGATTTGTCATTCGTTGTATTATTTCTGGGCCATTTTAGGGTGGACTTCGCAAAGCCGGCTCCGGGCACATGCCATGGGGGTTAACAGCCACCAATATCATCCAACCAGGGTAGTTTGGAATACCAGACAGCGTCGTTGGCTCCCCTTGTGACGGTGGTGCAATTCTCGAGGGTGTTGGAGTCAGCAGCAGTTGTAGGTTGCATAAAAATGAGAGGAAAGCATTTAGTATACTGATATCCTAGAGCAGAGGGATAACAGGGTGTACGGTGGAATTTCGGAGGAAACGGTAAGTACGGTCGGTAATTTAATAAGGAGATACACATATACTGATCTATTTCACTTACCGTTCAGGCCAGTTTGTAATATCGGTGTAAGCGGTGTCAGCCTTCTATTGCTATTTTCTATTCGGTTATTGTATTTAACAGTCAGTGACACAGGGGTGGAATAGAGACAGACAGGACTGGTGTATCTCACTTGTTATTATCGGTCTCACAAATAATACAGAAAAATTGAATTAACTGTTACGGTTCCTGTTTCTCCAGTGAATTAACGGAATTTTCTGTTGTAGGTGTTCTGGGATACCACTTATCTACCCAATGACGGTCAGACGGCCCTGTTTGGTGGTAATAAAAACTGCACAGAACAAACAAAACTGTACGGAACAGAATCTTCCAACACTGGCCGACCTGGTTAGATCTATCGGTTATGGTGGAATCGCGGATATATAGGTATGTACATTTTGTCAGTGAATAAGGAGATACAAGTATAAGGCTCTATTTCACTCACCTGGGCACTTATTCGGTGAAAGCAGCGGTAGTATCCCATTACTAACCTATTTACAGTGATGAATATTATTTTTAACGGTAATAGAGGAGTGAAATAGAGTCAGACAGAACGGATGTATCCCATTTATTATCGGTGCATGCTATAATATAACGGTACGGTTGGTTTTTATTTCGGTTGCTATACAGTGTACTTACTAATAATCAGACGGATGGTACGGTTTTAAATCCTTCACATGAATATTGCTGATTTTCTTACCACTGTCATCTTTCAGGTCATAAACAACGAGTGAAATCACTTTCACAACGGTATACGGATCAGAGAACTTGGGAGCCAATTTGGCTGCAAAGCTATCAACGGCGGATGACAACGGATTAGCACGGCGCAGAACTCTATCGCCGACATGGAAACGAACTTCTCTTCGACGGAGGTTGTAATGGTGAGCTTGCTGCTCAAATGCACGGTACAACCTGGTATTGACAAACTCATAGGCCTCCTGAAGATGACGGATTTGTTCTGTACGGTGAGTAAGATTTACTCTACTTTCTTCTGGTCTTCTGTTTGTCTCCTCGGTGTCCTCGTCTTGGGTGTTTGACGAGTAGATTGCCTTTGGAACTGTTAATTCCCTTCCATAGTTCAGAAATGCCGGTGTGAATCCTGTAGATTCTTGTTTTGCGGTATTCAGGGCGAAAGTTAGTTCACCTAACTTCTCATCCCAAGTACGGTGGTCGGCTTCACAGAACTGACCTATCATAGTCTTCAACGTACGATTGGCTCGTTCTACGGCGTTACACTGTGGTGTATACGGAGGGGTGAAACGGTGAGCAATGTTTAGCCCTCGGAGACTGTTTTTGAACAGTCTACTGTCATACTGTACCCCGTTGTCAGATATCACCAGTTTCGGACAGCCATATCGGAGTATAACCTGTTCATATAGGGCTGAGTAAACGGTTTTGGCGGTGGCTTTCCGCAACGGACGGCATTCAACCCATTTCGTGAAACGGTCCTGCATCACCACTACGTAAGAATTTCCCTTCTTGGAACGGGGGAGTGGCCCAACCACATCTGTACAGACCTCTTGGAACGGTGCATCAGTCATTCTATGTGGTTGCATTTTTCCAGGCGTCTTCTGTTGTGGTACTTTGTACCTTTGACAGGATGGGCAGTTTCTTACGTATTTGGCGACATCTCTGAACATCCCTGGCCAGTAATAATTCCGGGCTAGCCGAGAGATGGTTTTGGAGATTCCCAGGTGACCAGCTAATTCCGAATCGTGATTTTCTTTCAGGACCTCCAGTCATTGTTCGGTGGGTACACAGAGCTTCCATGGTTGTCCGGATCCAACTTCAGTAAAGTCGGAAGAGTCCCAGAAGTGACGATACAGTTTCCCATCCTCAACGGCGAAGTCAGGGAAATCTTCTGGTTCTCTTTGTACCTCTTGGAGCTTTTTGTTGTACCAACTGCAGCGAACTTCGACGTCGGCCAGGCATACGGAATCTACAGACGGTAACGGGTTTCGGGACAGACTGTCGGCGACTTTGTTCAGGGCACCTTTTGGACTTCAAAGTCGAATTGCTGAAGGAAAACGGCCCATCGAGCAATTCTTCCGGACGGTGACTTAATGGAGTTCAGCCATTTTAGACTCATGTGGTCAGAAATTACGGTGAAATGAAATCCTTCCAGGTATGGTCGCAGTTTCCCTATCGAGAAAACGATGGCGAGACATTCCTTTTCGGACACGGAGTAATTTCTTTCGGCGGTGTTCAAGGTACGGCTGACATAGGCGATCACCCTTTCCTCTCCATCCAGAACTTGAGTCAGGGCTCCTCCAAGGCCTACGTCACTGGCGTCTGTTTGCAGGACGAACGGTTGATTGAAATCCGGACAGGCCAGTATCGGTGATTCGGTCAGTTTTTGTTTTAGGAGGTCGAACGCTCTTTGTTGTTCCTCACCCCACTTCCAACGTGGTTTCTTCTTTAACAGGTGAGTTAACGGTGAAACGACATCGGAAAAGTTCTCTATAAAACTGCGGTACCAGCTAGCAACTCCCAGAAAACGGCGCAGTTCACGGATGGTTTTCGGCGCTGGGAATGCTACGATAGAGGAAACTTTATCCGGGTCGGTACGGATTCCTTCGGAAGTAACGACATGTCCTAGGTATTTTAGGGATTTTCGCACAAAGTCACACTTTTCGGGGTTGAGACGAAGATTGGCTTCTCTCAACCGCCGGAATACTTCTCTTAAGTTCTCCAGGTGCTCCTCGAAAGTTTCCCCCAGGACAACTATGTCGTCCAGGTAAGCGAACGCCTCCGGTTCCATTTCTGGGCCAATAACGGTATCTAAGAATCTCTGAAATGTGGCTGGACTAGCGTGAAGACCAAACGGCATGACGGTGAACTGGAACAATCTCCTTCCTGGAACTGTGAAGGCAGTAATCGGACGGCTCTCCTTTGCTAACGGTATCTGCCAGTATCCTTGTTTCAGATCCAGTGTGGAGATGTACTTGGCCTTACGCAGTTTATCCAGAATCCCAGAAATGTACGGCAACGGATATGCATCTTTTACAGACACTTGGTTGACGGCACGGAAGTCGATGCAAAAACGGTATTTTCCGTCTTTCTTCCTGACCAATACTACCGGTGAACTCCATGGTGACTTGGAGGGTTCAATCACTCCCTCAGCCAGCATACGGTCTATTTCCTGATTGAAGATCCCTTGCATTTTCGGGTTTAGGGGTCGGTATCGTTGTTTGATCGGTTCGGTGCCCGGTTTCAGTTTGATCTTATGTTCAATCAGGTCGGTTGTACCATATAGGTCTTCAAACTTCTTTAATTCTTCTTTCAGAAATGCCTCCAGCTCCTGTTTCTGAGACTCCGTCAACTCCAACAGGTGTTCTTCGGCGGTGTGAACTTCTGCGGTGGTTTCGACGGGAGTCATCGGTTTCGAGATCAGACGGCCTTCCAGAAAGCACTCGGCGGTACTGAGGTTTACGGAAAACTTGAAAGTCGACAGAACATCCATCCCCAGAATAATGTCAACCGGTAAGTTTGGTACCAGTAAGAATTTCAAATCAGGCAGTGTGTAATCGGAAATTTGCACGGTGGTGGTGTACAGTTTCGGCGTGACGGTGGTTTGTCCGTTCGCTATTACTGCGAAACTGCTGTGCATTGTTTGTACTGTGATTCCTTTACTTTCACACTGATCGGATACGGCCTGACTGCAGAAACTCCTGGTCGCTCCGCTATCTATCAGTGCTCGGAAGTGTTTGCCGGCTATTCTGACCTCTACTAACGGACGGTTATCATTACAGGTAGTCGGTGCCAGTGGAGTCAAGATTCCGGGAGATGTGGTCGACTCCGCCTCCAATCTCCCCTTCAGTTTCCCGAACACGGACAGTCTCGTGAGAGAATATTTTCCCTCTGGCACCGAGAACAGAAGATTTTCGGTGGCCTGCGACATTCTCGACGCATGTGGCCATATCCACCACATCGGAAACACTGTGTCTGGAAGGACACTCTCCTCCCTGATGGTGGTTCGGTCCGGTCAGCGTGGCCACCTTCGGCTGGACGGCGGGGTGGCGGTGTTGAAGGTCTGGATTGACCTTCGGACCTGTCTCCGGAAGTCGGACGGTGAGATTCCTGTCGCTGGGCTATTGATTCTCTGGACCTGGGTGGCTTTGGACGGCTTTCCTCCGGTGGAGAAAGTCGTGTCTGGTTGGCTGGTGTCGGCGGGACTGGTTCCCTGTGATCAGTTGTCTGGCGAACCTGTTCTCTGGTATCCATAGAAAAGCTTGTTTGATACAGGTTCAGTTGACGGGGACTGTATGTCAGGTGAAGTTCCTCCACAAAACCTGGTTTGGAGGGTGGCCGGGTGTACTGGCTCATCTGCCACTGGACCAGTTCAAAAACTTTTCCCTTACGGAGAACTTCATCATAAGTCTTGGTCTCCTGGAAGGCCAAGGCTTGCTGTAAGGGCGGGATCAACCTCTGTCGGATAAGCCGGATCTGCTCCACCTCGGATGGTTTTGCATAGGTGAGTTTCTGGAATAAGTTCTGCATCCGGGTAACATATAGAAGCAACTTTTCTTCAGGGCCTTGTGTTCGCCTTTTTATTTCCTCCAACAGATTCTCCTCGTAGTTAACTGGCAGAAATGCTTCTTTCAGTTGGTTGCTAAAATCCTCCCAGTCCTCAAAAGTACCTCTCCTGGGGATGAACCAATCCCTCGCATCCTTTCGTAGTAACTCATACACTGATTCGAAAACTTGTTCCAGGGATACCCTACGAGATTCAGCCAGCCTCTCCACCTCTTCAAGAAATCCGGTTACACTACCAGTGCCATCAAAGGAGATGTTCCATTTGTGTACCGGAACAGTTGGTACTGTTGATCGAGACTCCGGTTCCGATCTGGCAGGTGTTGTGATAATTGGCCAGTCAGAATTTATCCACGGTGCAGGTAAGTGTGGAAAAGACACCCATCTACTTTGTGTCGGGCCCTCAGGTGTTGCTGTCCCACAGTCCTGCGACTGTGTGAGAGGTATCGCTGGTAATTGTTGCAGTAATGCTCTACATGTCTGCCTTGTCTCATTCATGACCTGTTCTAATGTTGGATTTCTTACAGGTGTACCGGTACGTGAGACATTAACCACTGCAGGAGGGTCGACACCATCTCCTAAGTCGATAAGTGATGTCTCAACCTTTGATATCCTCTCCGGTTGGATCGGTGACACCCCAGGTGAACTGGGCACTTCCTCATCCAAAAGAGACTTCTGACCTCGGTTGGATGTCTGCGGCTGTTCACGATCACTCCTCCTACGCAGCTCCTCCAGTGTCTCCGTGTTGTGTCTGCGGTGACAATAAAGTTCAGCCTGCCTTGAATGTGTATTAATCTGGTGTAAATTCGCGAAAATTCGTTAGCCGCATTATTATGATTGAAGTTCTGAAGGGATTCTACCAAATCGGTGAGTTTATTTTGACAGATCTCAATCTCGGAGGCGGGATTCAATGATGTTGGGGGTAGTAGAGGTTCATTAGACTGAAGCACTTGTCGTAACAGACTCCGTTTAGTCATCACAGTACCGGGTATCGATTGTCCCCTCAGTTGTAATTCGAATGTAAGTTCATCACTGAGTAAACGGTTCACATCCATGTTCGACATATTATATTCAACTAAGTCCGATTCAGAACGCACCAATATTTCACACTCGGTATGTCTTTCACAATCCGTTTAAGTTCTAAGTCCAACCCGGTAAGTTAATTGTTAACCAACCTATTCACCTAAGTTCGAAGTAGGTATCGGTGCAACCCAAACAAAAATTAAGTCCCGGTGTATCAGAAAAGAGTCTAAGTCCCGGCGCACCAAAAACAATCTAAGTCCCGATGTATAACAAAAAAAAATTTCAAAAAATTTTTAAAGTCCAACGTTACTCGAAAAAATTTCTATCAGTCCCACTAAAGTCCGAAAATATTCGAGAAATACCGCACACAATCGCAAGTCACTTCGTATAGTCCGAAAAATTTCCTGAAATTCGAATAGCACCAAAACGCACAGGTTGAATTCCAAACAGTCTTTCAAGTTCAATAGCCAGAAAATAAATCCCAATAATTGACTTTCAGTTTTCAGAAAAATCAGAAATAATCGGTAAGTTTCAACAGTACAGGTCAAAAGAAAATAGAAAACAGGTAGATAGGTTATCAACAGGTAATAGGTGATTCCCTATTGAACCGATAGGTAAATCACACCTATTAAATTTTACCAATTGCGACAATAAATTTTCAATTTTTCAAAGTCTGGAAATTCACTCACCTTCAATGTGAAATTAAAACAGTTCAATTCAATAAATCAGAAATATGCAATTGGAAATCGGAAATATTTTTCACTGATATAACGGCGTAATAACAGTTCAGTTTTCAACAACTCAATACAGTAATCGGCAAAAAGAATAATCACAAATTATTTTCAACGGGGTTCAACAGTGGAAAAATTTTCAAAATATAGTCCAATTCAATTCACAGTATAACAGTTCAATATGGAGTGGCAGGGAATAAAACACAGTTCAAGTTTATTTTTCACAGTTTTCCGTTCAAGGAATAGTTACTCACTGTTCTGAGGTTTTACTCACTGTTTCGGGAATTCACTCACTGTCCGGTTAATGTCTCTCACCTCAGTTGTTTCCTGGTAGATTCTGAACGGTCCCTGCTCGGGCGCCATTTTTTGTAATGGGGTTTTCCTCGGTGTACTCGAGCGCCAGCTATTCTTTAAGGGAGAATAGCAAACCTACCCTGGCAGCTACTAGCCGGAGACAGGGTTCCCTGGTGTCTAGGATGTTAGCGACGCACAATGATAGGCAGAATCAACGTATACAACTTTTATTGGTCGATTCGAAAAAAAAGGAACACAAATGGCACTACTACAAAATTTTTACAGTGACTCGAAATCGGTGAAATTTACAGGGGCAAGACGGACGGAATAACACGGGATCCGATCTCAGACGTTATACGGGGGTTAACGGACTTGTTCGCCAGCCAGAACCTGAGACGTACACTTGACGGACAGATATTGGACTTCAGCCAGGTTAGGGGACGAAAGACAGCACAGAAATACGACGGCTCACCCTTAGGCTCGTTCGGCACTCCCCGGGTATCCACACCAGCAGAATGCCTCCCTAACCGTAGGGGTGAACACAGGAACGAGGTAAAAAGACGGGAACTGAGGAAAGGGTGCGCCACCCCAAAGTGTCCTCGGTACCCCCCGGGTATCCACACCAGCAGGGTACTTTAACGACAATAGGGGTGGAACTAGATAAGACGGGAAATTTCGGGAAAGGGTGAGCCACCCCAAAGTGCCTTCGCCTACCCCCCGGGTATCCACACCAGCAGGGTACGTTAATGACAGTAGGGGTGGAACTCAGACTCGGGTATAAGAGGGATGTCGACGGAAAACTGAAGTTCCAAAAAAAAAACTAACGGAGTGTCGTCTTACCTCTGGGCTATATTCGGCCACTTACACTCACAACTCTAGAAATCACCCGAATGGTACACGGTAATTACTGAGAGAAAACAAAACTAAAAATTTATATTCTGAACGGCAAAAAATAAACCCAAAACTCAAAAGAAATCTTATACTAAAACTCAACGGCGGAAGGTAAGAGTGAAAATCGTAAGTCAATCAGTCAAGCGAAAATCGTAAGTGAAGTCGCCTGCGGGGGAACATCTGATTTTATACCCACAGGGGGGGTGCGGAAATCAGATGTGCCCGGCAGTCGAAATTCGGTAAATTTGCGTCGATGAAGACGTTTTAATTTCGACTTATCTGTGTTAGCAAACAAAAAAACACGGTTATCTTCCAATTCAGGATGTTTTATACGGTGCGACATCGTTTTTAGGAAATAAAAACGGTACGGTATGTTTACAATTCCGAACGATGTCGGAATCCTGAATTGGAAATTCGAAAAGATTTCTCGGAAAATTAATGCAAAACAAAATTATTTAAAAATGAAAACTAAAATAATGATTCTAAAATACAGGCCACTGTATCTCCCGAAAGTTGAACTCACCTACGATTAAGACATGCTGGCTACGTTGAGAAACAGAAATTAGTAAATCGAACAGAAGACGATCGCTAGGCGAGGGGTGAGATCGATAGACGCAACCAGTGACAGCTGAAAACCCTGCACAAGACATCTCCAGAAACAAGTTGTCAATGCTTGGAATATCATGTTTCACTTCTTCTATTTTGAAGGAATTGGAAATGGTCTGCTTCACCCATATACATACTCCGTCAGAGCCTACGTTTGAAGTGCTATCGCATCGATAAACAATATAACCAAGAATAGTTACCAAGTGATCAGGAATGTCTGAATGCAACCAGGTCTCAGTGTGGCACACCAAGTCTGGATTTTAGTCAATTGCAATGGCACAGAACTCTTGAAATTTATTTTTAATTGAACGTGCATTAGTATACAGCAGTGACCAATGTTTGAAATCTTTTAGTGTTTTTTTTTTATGATGTCAAAGATTTACCATCAATTACAGTAACATATTTTGTAGTCAGGTTTGGCTCACCACTGGTTTGTCTCCGCTTCAACTCCTCACGTGCATCCTGCAACAATTTTGCCTGCAGCGGCGTTATACCATCCGTAATGGAAACCTTACCTAACCTATCCGAAGTGCATAGAAGTTTTCTATTTCTAAGAATACCCCGAACAGTTGCAGTGTTTGAAAAACATGCAAGAATAGGTCTTGGACTCTGTCTACTCTTGAAGCCAACTCTCGAGCATGAAACGAGATAGCTTGAGCTATTGGGCGATATGTGATCAACTACATCCTTCACGACACTGGAAATATCCACTCCATCAGGTAACTCATGCAAATGACGGACCATCATAATCTCCATTATCTCGAATGAATCCGTTGAAGGAGCAGAAGGAAGCATCTCAAGCCGATCAGTCCGAGAGCCAAGGTTGAGGATGTCTTTTTTAGCAGAAGAAGTTTCCTCCGATAACAGATTTAAAGATGACTAAATACTACTCAGCTCCTCGGTATGCTTATTAGTAACTTCATCATGTCTTCGCATATCAGCAGAAATTTTATCCACCTTTGCATCAATCGCTGCGATATCGCTAACCGCCAAAGATATGGCCCCAGAAAGAGCATCAAGGTTGTTCATTATCAGTTTGAACTCACGCATTGTAATTGGGGCGCTATCATCCCCTAATGACCAGTACTAGGACGAAACGGTGTCCACGGATAAGATATCAGCCCTTCTTCCCCTTCTCGAAGAGGTGCAGTAAGAACAGGACCATTTAGTGCCGAGCTCCTCCATCGCCCTCTTATCATTGGACGTTAAATTAGCACAATGTAAATGAAATTGACTGGAGCATGAGGAACATGCAATAATTTCGCCGCATTTCGAAGTTGATTTGGAGCAACTCAAGCAGTTCGGCATTGTTGGCAAAATGAACTGAGTTATACAAATCCTATGATGTATGGACGCCTAAGAACGGAAATATGGAAGTTATTTCGAACAGTATGCAGAGATAAGATAACCGAGATTATGAACTGGGGGGTTTAAATAAACAGTGCCAATTAGGGAATCCAGACCACGTGACTTTCAACTGTCAATATGGCGCCTGGTTGGCAAACAGAGATTTGTGTTTTACTTAAATTTCTTTAAAAAATGTTGAATATATATAGATAATGTGTATACACTAAGGTCACGTTTTTATTCATTCAATATATAATTTAGAAAATGTATATTTTGCCTTGCATGAATTGAAATTCAATATTTATGTGTTTCATAAGTTCTGAGCATAACATCATAGGTATTTTTTCACCTAATTCTCTTCGCTGTTTTTTTTTACAAAACTTGTGTGGATCCTCTTCATTATGTAGAACCTTCTGTCAAGTAATCAAAATATTATTCTCTATAATTTCTTCATTGAATATTACCATTTTGATGCAAGTATCGTTCGATTTGATTAATGGAAATAAATCGTGCAAACTTGTTTGCACTATATTCATTAATTACTGAAGTACAATAAAATTTATATATCTTTGTATATGTTTTTAGTATAGTAAATAAATGCAGATCAACACAATTGAGTTTCTCTCAAATATTTTTATTATTCAAACATACGTCAATTTTACTAATGTGATCAACATTTGATTGATAGGACTCTGTACTGTTGTCGATGCATATTGATGACATGTCAGGTTCTATTTCTGGAAAAATAGCTGCTTTGATGAAGTTATGGTCGAACCCACAATAATACTCCCACAAAAATACATTATTGATATTGTCCATTAGTCACCGAGGAGTGTTTTCAATTTTCTTTTCTAAGTCTTCTATTTTTCTGGTGGCAAAGTTGAGCTGCTCAACTTGTGTACTTAACATGGTCATTGTCAAGTCTGTTTGTTTAGCACAGCCTCTCAATCTGCTTTGCCCTGCTTGCTTTGTATCACCCAGATCACTTCCTTCGTTAAACTAAAAAATGAATAGAAAATTTTACATATTTTTAGTAAGTTATACCGTTATAAAAAAGTATTCGCAAGAAATCACAGTATAATCAGTTTCACTTATAGGTATATGAATACAGACACATAGATATTCTTCTTAGGTACCTACCCGTTATGAAATGTCTGCTACATACTCCTTGGTTCCTAATAATTGATTCAGTTAGATCTTCTCTCTTGAGCTGCTAACCACATGTTACAGGCATTTTTCTTTCGGAATAAAACTTAGTTCTCACTATTCACTATATATTTCAAAAAAACTAAACGATATTTAACATCAATCAATGTCAAATATTCAGAAAAAGCTTCCAAAAGTTCCAAATATCAGTTTATTTTACCCGTTTCACGAAAAAAAAAACTTCACCTTGCAATATGAACAATTTCGAATTTGGAATTTTTCAGTTTCAATTTGATTCAAAAAAGAACCAAAACTTTAAAGCGCAAATCGAAACCAACTAGTCAGCTAAAGCATCACACACATATCACATATTGAAGGAGAAGGAAGGAGAAAATGAAAATTTCGTACGCGACAACCCCAGCACGATTATTGTTGTCTTTAAAGTGAGTGTACCACCAATTAATGAAGCAAATTATGCAACCTTTTCTCATGACATAGCTTCATGGCCGGTAGAAAACACGGATAAAATGATTGAATATCATATAATCAATAAACCCTGTAATATTGGTGATACTTCGAAAACAAAAACTGAATATATAATATACTGAGAGAAACAGGATTTATCGAACCCTTTTACAAGAAGCAGATTTTTACACAGTGAAAATCAATGTTTCGAAAGAAAGACGAGAATGGCTGTTTTTTTCTTTCAGAGACAACGAATGCTGTTTACTGTTAGATTTGCAAACTAGTTTCAAAAACCACAAAACTGGCAACTGGTTTCAGTGACTTGAGAAGTATGTTCAAATGAACCCATCTGCGATGTGTTCATTCAAAAGACGATGCATGACTTTCGGACGATTGACACAGAATTAATGAAACAGATGCAGAGAAAAATTATTGGCGTGAAATTCTAAAAAGGATTGTCGCTACTATGAAACCATTTTCTTTTTAGGTAATCGATTTTAGATGCCACAGGGAAGGAGAACAATCTAATAGGAAGGGAATTTTTTTATCCTGCATTGAATACTTATCTGAATTCGGTCCAACAGCCTATTACATACCTTGTGCCAGCCACTCTCTCAATTTAGTGGGGAACTCAGAAGTCGAATCATGTCGAGGTGCCATACATTATTTCTGTTTCGTTCAGAATTTATATGTTTATTTCTCTGCCTCAACAAGACGATGGAATATTCTGCAAAACAGCTTGACTGACAAAGCTATAAAACTGGTGAGAATAATTTTTTCGAAATTCTCACCTTTGAAAACACCTGTTTACAAATAATACAGCTTTGAATATAGGATACAAAAGTACATATTGAACTATTATATATCAAAGTTGATAATTCCATGCAATAAATTTTTTTTGAATCAATAGAATTTGTTAAATTTGCCCAATTTTTATCAGAAATCTATATGAACAAATATTCGATACACCATATATTTCGAATCGCAAGAAGTTGATTGTTGTTTTCAGTTTTCGCATCTTTCTATCAGTTCTAGTGAAAGTCTTGGAAGTACTCTGCAGAGTGTGAACTTCTTTCAGGTACACTCGAAAGAATATCTGAAAAAGGGGAAGTACTTGTAATCTAATTTCATAACAAACAATTAATTCAATATAATGAATAAATTATCTTATATATAAGATAAATGAGCCATCTCATGTGGTCCCTCCATGAAAGGAATGTTTCCTGCATACGAAAAAGATATGCATTCAATATACATATGATAAATGAGTAATGCATTCAGTATTCAGTTATGCATTGCAGATATCTAGGAAGACTTACCATCAGTATTCGATGTATCAGATTCAAACTGTTCGCCCTCCATCGCATGTGGTTCCTGTGGTGGCCCTTTCATGCATGGGATGCTTCCTGCATAGAGCAACTTACGTGGATGAAAAGCTTCAAATTGACTTGAAGTAAAATGTTCACTGCACATGGTGTAGCTTTTACTCAAGTCAATGTCTTGACGCCCAGAAAATTCTATCCAGTTCAGAGCACTGAAAATAAAAATCAATCAACATCCGAGTCATATGGTGCGAGTTTCAATACTTACGTTTCCATTTTCTTTGGTGAATTTAAAAAACCTATATTCGGAGAATCCCAAACAGCAGTTTCCACAGTTCTTTGCCATACAATATTTTCCGTACGACATTCCTGATAAGAATATCAACAAGTGTTACGATCTGAATTCAACTAGCCAATTTGACATCGCCAAGGCCTCAGATCGAGTACGCCCCATCGAAGACAAGCAGATGCTGACCATGGTTTAGGTCTCATTTGACCTCATCAGAGCAACATAGCTTTTTTCTCCGATGGAGAACGATGGAATTATTATTGTCATCAAACCAAGAACTTCGATGGAAGAATTAAGATCTTCGTTCACTAAGTGAACTCAGCTCAGAAAACTCAAGATACAGGCTGTTTAGTCCACTTCCTGCTTTTCCAACTTCCCTCAGCCCTAATAGTACACAACGTCCATGGGACGTACAATTCAGGTCCATTTAACGTCGGAACGTCCATGGACTTGATTTGTATGTCCTTTGGACGTCCGTTTCCGGACAGTTTTAGGACGTCCAAGATGGATATCCATTGTTAGTCCAATTTATGTACAATGTCCGTATCGGATATCCATTGGATGACCGTGAAGGACATAATACGGACTATATGACATATGACCGTATCATATAGGTCCAAAATAGTCCCTGACCGACTCAATACAGGCAATGTCAAAAATATGTCCTTACTGGATATCCATTAGGTGTCCGTGATGAACATAGTACGGACCATATAACTTATACATATATATTACATGGTCCGTATAACGTCCATCACGTACACCTAGTGGATATCCGGTAGGGACATCTTTTGAATGTCCTCACCGGATATTCACTAGGAGTCCGTAATGGACGTAATATGGACCAAATAACATGTATATATTACATGGTCCGTATAACGTCCATGACGGACACCTATTGGATATCCGGTAGGGTTATCTTTTGAATGTCCATACTGGATATTCACTAGGAGTCCGTAAGGGACGTAATGTATAAGTTACATGGTCCGTATAACGTCCATCACGGACACCTAGTGGATATCCGGTAGGGACATCTTTTGAATGTCCATAACGGATATTCACTAGGAGTCCGTAATGGACTTAATATGGACCAAATTACATATACACATTACATGGTCCGTATAACGTCCATCATGGATACCTAGTGGATATCCGGTAGGGACATCTTTTGAATGCCCATACCGGATATTCACTAGGAGTCCGTAATATGGACCAAATAATACATACATGTAGATCAATGAACACCAAAATTTAATATTATTTTTCACTAAACTCATTTTTCCGCTTTGTAGTATATGAATATCTTATGAATATTATATTATGTATAACGTTATGATGAACGAAGACTAAATATTTGAGTAATTACTATTATAAAATAATCTATGTTTGAGTTTTAAGACTTTAGTTTTTATTATATGGTATTTCTGTATTAATCGACTACTATTCCATAAATCAGTTAACAATATAATGAATATGTTCCTACAAGTAAGTATATCGTATAGTCTCGGTAGCTAGGACGGTTGCAGCGAAGACTCAGTAATGCGATGTCCACACGTACTCGCGAGTTCGAATCCGGACCAAGTGTAAAAACTTTCTAGTAAGTATGGATGGAAATGAGAACAACACAGAAAATACCATCTGCGTCTGAGTGTAAGACATTGGGTTCTAGGACATTAAAATTCTAAAAGATAGGATAGCCAACGTCGTGGTAAATTTTTGTACCGTTGAGATAGCTAATGATGGTCCCAACGGGATATCCATTGGACGTCCACGTTGGACGTCCGAATTCGGTTCAAAGTTGTGACATTTGTACGTCCCTCGGATGTCCATAGAACGTCCATTGTACCAGACATGGACTTCCCATAGATGTCCGTAATGTCCGAAGAGGACGTCCTATGGATGTCCATAGGACTACTTTGTGCTATTAGGGAGTTGCCTTTCCTTGACGCAGTCAAATAATATCACATTCAACGAGGATGAAGGAAGGACCTCCGTTTAACTCTGTCAAAGTCTTGCGGAGGCAGGGTCCGTTACAACCGTAATTAAGACTTCATAACTAACTGACCCCTTCACTGTTTTTAATATACAGTTGCTCGATGGTGAGTCCTTTCGTATGGAATGAACGTACTTAGATAAGTAAATCATATATTAAAACTTGATTATTATAATACTAAAATGAAAATTTTATTGAAATCAAAAAATAAATATTACATGCAATCAATGGAGTCTGACAAAAATATGGAGCTGAAGATCTCATTATTTCTACATTTCTAGCTTTTTTTTCCACCTCGAAGGATTTCGAACTTTCCAAACTGCAACCGAATATTCCACACTTACCGAGTTTTCCATTTTTCAAGCAATAATCTCCTAATCTTGACTTCTTGAATGCTAAAGTGATGCAATCTATACTGTGACAAAACTTCTCGAACTCAGTAGCATTGGGCAAAGTTCTGACAGCGTTGAATATTTCCAACTGTTTGATGGTTATGAGACCAAGTTCAAGTTTTCTTCGGGTCAAATTTCGCGATGATATGCAAGAACCTTCCGAATTCACTAAACAGCAAATATGACAAGAGTCTTGTATCAATGATGGTGGACAGTCGCATTCTTCAGCGTCAATTCTTACACATTCTTCACTCTGACACTCTTCGCCTAAGCATCTTCCTCCGATACCACATTCACAATTTCCATCGTCACAAGGACATGTTCTATTAATCAGCTGGCAGTCCTGCGGATATAACTGATTGAATAAATGCAATAACATAATATATATCATTATTATACATGTTATAAATTATTAGTGGTAGGGGAAATACGTACAAAATGATATAAAGGGTGTTTCAAATTACGCTGTTTTTTATTTGATAAATAAAACACATAATTTGCAATCGTTTTCAAAAACTTTTTATTGGTAATTGAAGTATCAGTTAAGACATTTATGTACGAAAAATAATATCTGCCAAATGGCCTCCTCTTGCAGCTCTACAGACGTCTACCCTGTTGTTTAAATTTTCAATGAAATTTTGACATAATTAAGACTCTAACTCACTTATGACACGAATTATTTCATTCTTTAGTTCAGGAATCGATTGTGGATTATTCTTATAGACCTAGCTTCTCACATAACCTCCAAAGAAAAAAGTCCAACGGTGTCAAATCACATGATCTTGGTTGCCAATTGACATCAGCGGTTCTGGAGATTATTCGTCCAGGAAATTATTGTTTCAACAAATCGATTGTATCATTTGTAAAGTGAGGTGTTGAAACCAAATGTCCTCTTTATCAATATTCTGGCTACAAAAATTCTATTATCACCGAACCGGTCTCTTGAAATTTGTTTATAATAATTCGACCAAAAAGGCTTTCAGATGGACGATAATGTAAACCATAAAATTCACGTTATTTTCTGAAAACACTTTTCACAGAACGCTGATTTTCATGAAATAATTTAACAATTTGAATGCGTTGTTGTATCGTGTACGAAGCCATTTTTATAAATGTCGTACATCGTACTTTTTAAATCTCAAAATACCCAGACGAATTCGGTGCGCCTTCTATATTTTTTTAATTCTTAAAAAAACCGCGCAATTTGAAACACCCTTTATATGGAAAAAATGGTATAGTCGGCTTTTATCAAAATTGGCTTGCTTTAGCGACTTCCCAACAAATGTACCATATGAAGGCAGCCATATTTACAATACTGTGAAATGTTGAGCGCCATTGCCACAGTCGCGCCGCAGTAATCAGTTCGAACGTGTTTCGTGGCCACAAAAATTCATTTTATAGTGATTTTCTCCTGTTATTTCTTAATCTTTATTAATTATTAATTAAACTTTTGAATATAATATGACCGAGATGAAAGTTTTGAAACAAATAAGGAAAAAAGCCTCAGAAAATGACTTAATAATAAGAAAAGCTGACAAAGGCAATATTGTAACGATTTTGAATAAGAATGATTATTTTGAAATCAGAAGCTTTGTTGAACACCCATAATTTTAAGCAATTGAAATCTGACCCCACATCAAAATTTCAGGGTACAGTCAAGAAGAATATCAAAAGTTGTCCTAATGTATTATCTGAGGTAGATACTTCTCTGACTGTTATGAACCCAACAAAACCTTTATCATATTGCTCTTCCGAAAATACACAAATAAGGTTGTCCGATGAGACCCATTGTTTCATACACCAAAGCACCAGGACCAGCTTCAAAACTATGTAAGCATCTTAATTCAGTATTACCTAGTACGATACAACATAATCCAATATATTCCATCAAAAATAATATTCATTTAACCAATGAACTGAAAACACTCGAAATACCTATGCATGCAAAATTGATCTCATTCGATGTAATAAATTTATTTCTATCTATACTTGAGTAGGTATATATTGAACAAACAACTGGACGACAATCTTTCAGTCACGTTCGAATGAAGGAAGGGACAATGAGATTTTTTAAAATATGTCTAGGGAAAAGCTATTTTAAGTTCAATGAGAGAATCTATCAATAATTTGATGGTTTCCAAATGGGTTTCTCTTCGTCACCTTTTTTCAGTGAAGTTGTCATGACAGTGACCTGTTCCGATATTGCTGGTTTTACTGGCCCGCAATTGAATAACAATAGAACTCGAACGACTGCCAATAGGCATCATCTCTGAAATACTGACAGTACTGTTCAGGAATATCTGAACAGACGGCAGGTCTTGAGAAGAAAATATTTTCACTTTTGAATGTTAATTTGACCAACTACGTACTGTATTGGAAGCGATATGTGGATGATATTTTTTGTGTGTCCTGGCTAGACAGCAGAACCTCAGTCGTTTTTAGAATTAATAAACTTCTTTTATAATTCCATTCAGTTCGCTTTGGAAATTGAGGATAAAATGAATGTTTGAATTTCCTGGATAATCAAGTAAAAAAAATAGATGGACACCTTGAATTCGACATATACAGAAAGCCCACTTTCTCTGATATTCTAATTCACAACAGTAGCTCTCACCCGTATAGGATCAAAATGTCAGCATTTCATGCCCTAGTGCATAGAATGATTTCAATCCCACTGTCAGCAATTTTGAAAAAGAAGTACGAACCTTGAAATTATTAGCCAAAAACAATGGCTATAATCCTGATATAATAGATAAACTTAAACTTATATTAAAAAACAACAGAATAGATTGTTAACTTCCATATTTTCACCTTAAATTAATGGTCAAAAGAAGTTTTTATACGTCAATTATATTCCATCCGTCAGTGATAAACTTTGTATAGTCCATAAGTCCATTCAAGAATGATTGACATCTCGGGTGGCTATGGAAAATCGAATTTAAGTTGGTAATAGCCCATAAGTTGAGATTTTGTGTTGCGGAATTCATATTCGTATTGTAAATAAACATTGATCCATAGACCTATTATGCGTATGGTCCATATATACACATTTGGTAACAGAAAATTACCAGAGCGGTTACTCTGGTGACAGATATTGAACCAAATTGTCAGGAATTCGACATATACGGACCACCCACTTACTAACCAGAAGAAACCAAAGTATATATACGGACCACAGCCTATATGTGAGTCTATGAACTTACCGACGGTTATTTAAATTTAATCTTAATTTAATCGTATAAATTGTAAACATAATTGTGTCAATTTTGAAGGCTGATTAATATGCTGCAAATCTGGATATTTCTTATTTTCATATTTTTCTAGGTTATATTAATATATTCCAGTTCTGTGATTGAAAGTACAGAAATTTTCAAAGATCTTTTGATTCTTTTGTGACCAGATATTAAGCTGCGCCTGGACTTTCAAGACCTACTAGGATGTCAATCATTCTTGAAGGGACTATAAAATAATTAGACAAAATGATATTGATATTCTGTATGCAAAAAAGAAAAATTTAGAATCAATGTTTCCTAGTGGTAAAGACCGGCTGAATGATTCACAGTTGAGTGGTGTTTATAAGTTGTTCTGTGATGAATGTCCTGCATTTTATATGGGTCAGACTGGTCGATCTCTCGGAATTAGAATTGAAGAACATAATAGATCGATTCTTCAAAATAAATCAACAACTGGATTCTCCATTCACTGTATGACTTCAAACTATTTTATGGATTTTAACAAAACAAAAATTTCACACAAAGGTGAGAAAGGTAAACGCTTAGACCTTCTAGAGATTTTAGAAATATCGTCAGCCCAAAAACAAACTCTTCCACCTGTTTTAAATTCTGTCACTTGATAATGTACTTATTGTCCAACCTTATGTATTTTATTCAGTTTTGATAATGGGATGGAACCTGAAACATATATGTCAACCAAATTTTACTTAAAACCTGTTCAACTAGTCAAGTGTTTAATTTCCTCTGTTAGTATAGAAAAAATGTTTCACCAAGTGATAAAAGTGAGGAATCAATTTCGATTTCTTATTTTTTTGGAATTATTGCTATTTAAATCGATAAACTATGGAAGTATCCAGTGATTTCAGTTGATTTCATTTCAATTATTGGTTGTTTGAGAAAATTATGATTTTTTATTGTTTTTTGTCAACATTTGGACAAAATGACATTAATATACAATGGACAAAATGGCATAGCATGTCATTTTGTCTGTTCATTTTATTTAGATGATATTCCGTGAAACTTCGAAAGAAAATCTAACCGGCAGTCTTGGAGACAAGAATCTATGATAGGCTATTGAAGCATGGCAGCAGAAAAAAGGGGAGCATCTGGTATTCCTCAGGCGAGGCTTAGGAGACATGCTTTAAATATAAACAAAACCTTGGAATGTAACATTAAAGATTTAGGAATATTCAAAAACAAATTTTCAACTCAAATTGAACAGAAGTTAGCGGAACAGGAGTTTTTAGAAACGCGAGCCATTTACAAATTGAGTGTTTGATTAATGAGGCGTGTGGAAAAGCTGCAACTGTTCAGAATGCAAGTAATGGCTTCAAAAAGACTGGCTCATCTGGCCCATCAATCCTGATATTTTTCCAGACTACATGTTTGAACCTGCCTAAACCACAAATATTCCGTTGAATCCGGAGGATATTGCAGACATTCCACCTGAACTTATTCCCAGCTCACATTTGCCATCAACTGAATATCTCAACACTTCTTCAATCCAAAAAGATGCGAGTAAAACTGTTGAATCTATTTTACATCTAATAGCAACGAATAACGATAAAGTAAATTCCTCACAAAACACAACCACCACCAATGCTGATAGCGGAGTTATGTGCTTTCTGAAGTGTTGAACCTGAATATAGAAACAAGTGTAGAGGATTCTAATGTAGTTGAGGTAGCTGGAGCATCTTATGATGAAGGTATGAGACATGGTGCCAATCACTGATATATCCAGTTGCTACTATTTCGCCAGCCCCAGAGAGCCAGTTCATTCGAGGCCAAGGAAAAAGATAATCGGAACCAGGCAAGGATGATTGGCTTTTAACTTCTACTCCGAATATTTATTTATTTATTTTACATTGAATTACAAACAGGCATACGTCCAAGATAGTATTCACATATTAACAATTATTTCAAACGGAAAAAACTTCCACCTTATTCAAACAAACTAAAGCAAAATCTTCCAAAATCTGAAATATGCACACAAGAAAATACAATATCACGATGTATTGCAACCATCCCATCACAAAGAATATAAACTATTATTTAATACCAACAACGATCAAAAGACTGAGGCAAAGTTTTCTTTGTTCTTTTCAATCTAACCAGTGAATTATAAAATAAATCTACGCTGTAACAGAGAGCATTACATGAGGTCATCATTCTATGAATTGGCGAGTTTTGTGCCGAGTTTGTGTTCCTAAAGCAGCCATAAAACATACCAAAAGAGCGCGAACTAACATTTGGAACTCTAAAAGAAATAAACTGTAACATCCCAGGAACCAAAAACTGTCCCCTTATAATTTTACTTATGAATAAAATATCCGTTAAACGCCGACGGTTGAATAAACTAAGGATGTTAAATTTATATCGAGAAGCCGTGTAGTCGTGGCCATAAAAATATAGATAAATCACTCTAGTGCCATCTGTTGGGATGGTACACTAAACATAATTCTAAAATTGATGGTTAGGTGTGGCTGCATTCGAAACAAGCGGATCATAATCACTCGTGAATGATCGTGATAAATTACCGAGTCTCAATGGTCAATATTCGGCACGACTAATGCCTGTTCTCCCTAATTTTTCAGGCTTAGTTGAGCAAATATTGAATTTTGAGGTGGCCTAATTCTAATTACCAATTCCAATTGAATATTGGCGGCAATGCCGCAGAAAATAATCGAAAAATCACGTTATGACAAGAAACATGGAAAAATATTCATTTCGAGTTTAATGTGAAATAGTGGCAATAAAAAGGATTCGATTTAATATCATCGAGTGAAGAGGCAGAGATACTAGAAAATACGAGGACTGAAAATCGTAGAATATTCGTATTAGCTCTCATTTTCCATTGAAAATCATTTCGCAATCAACAGCTAATGCGAATCATCCTCTGATTTTCCTTTGGAAATTTTTCAGGATTACTAGGAGAAAACTTGAAATGTGCACTACAGAATCCTTTCCAATTTAATTTTTTTTTCAAATTGATACCTATACCGTGAAAACAGATGGCGCTGAAGCTTGTTTTTCGAGTGGGCTATCTATTCTCTTTTAATTTAATCCATGGTCATGGTTACCAATCCTAAAATTGTTTTTGAATGCCAAATATCGCAAGAATCTATTTTGTACTCTCTCTAAGCGCCTCACATAATAGTTGTATCGTATAGGTTCCACACAGTAGAGGCAAAGTTCAACCTACTGTGGACAAAAGAATAAGATAGCGACAGTAAAGTCCTGTTCTCCCTGAACTCCATACTATTTGGAAGAATGAAACCCAGCATTCTATTGGAAGCATTAATGACTTTTTCAATATGATGATCAAATAAGAGTTTTGAATCGAGAGTTATGCCTAGATCAGATACACAATCTACAGATTAAATTACTTCATCACCTATTGTATAACTGAAATCTAAAATGCGAGCATTTCTTGTGAATGATATCTTACAGCGTTTATCAAAATTCAGAAAGAGAGAACTCTCGTCGCAATACTTTTGAAGCCTGATGTAGTCTTGCTGCAATTCAGAGCAATCATATGTTTCCACTGTTTTGAAAAATTTTAAGTCATCTGCGTTCAGAAGAAGCTATTAATAAAGAAAAATTTTTCAATATTATTTATATAAATAATAAAAAGCAGAAAACCCAAATGAGACCTCTGCGGTACACCTGATTGAGTTCTTGAACAACTTCGACCTACAACCATTAATGGAAACATACGATTCTACCCACCTCAGAAGACTGCCGTATTTTATCGTCTTGCAGAGGTGGGTGTTTACCCACCTCTGCAAGACGATAAAATACTAACGAGTGGGCTATCTTATCAAATGCCTTACGGAAATCGTTGTAAACAGAGTCAACCTGCACGCGTGAGTCAAAACCTTCCTGTACATTCTCTAAAAAACAGACGAGATTCGTTTCTATATTTCTACCACTGATAAATCCATGTTGCTCCTCGATTATCAAATTTTTCACCTGATGGAAAATATAGTTATAAATAATTGACTCGAACAATTTTGCAAAAGATGACAAAATACTGATAGTGCGGTAGTTCTCTATTTAGTGTTTTTGGCCATTCTTGAATATGGGAGTCACGCTCGAAACCTTCCATGTGCTCGGGAAAACAGACTTATTCAGTGATTTATTAAATATGATTTGTAGCGGCAAAGCAAGAGTCTCAGCGCATTCTCTAATGATAATGGGGGGGTTACCATCCGGATAAGGAACCTTAGTTGCAATAATCGATTTCCATGCTGTAACGGTTGGGTTCTCTCACAGGGGTGGTTTGAAGAAGACTCTGATTCCTTGTTGTATTATCTTTATTTTATTGAATGGTTTCGAAAAACGTGAGGTTGAATTATGTGAATTAAATCTGTAAAGTATACAAAAATCTAATACCCTATGACGTCAATCAATGGTGAATCATTTACCTGCAACCAGGATAATATTCTCTTATTATAAACAATAATTAATAAACAACAGTGCGAAACTAAACCGGAACATGTGTGAAAGATCCCATAATATCAATAGATATAATTCGGAACATCGGTTAAGAACCCGAACCCGCTCTTACTTTATTTCGGATATCTCGCTATTTTAACAGATGGCAGACCTAACTTGCGGCTATTTTTTCACAGGCAGCCATACATCATCCTATTCGAAAGCTTTAATTTGATATCAAAAACATCCGTGTACGTCATGAACGTAGAAATACATCGAAATGTTACCTGCTTACACCTGGCTGCGAGGTAGTTGCGGCCGAGTGTGCAACGGCAGCTATGGATTTTAGTATTCTTTATATGCATTGTTATGATGTGGATGATATTTTATTTCAAAACGGAGTGAACGAAATTTCTCTTGGAATATTGATTAACATTAATTTAATTAAAATGACTTGCGGCTACTTTTGACAGGCTGCGGTTTTATCAGTGTATTCTCTTATCCATAAACGTATGTGGAAATGTGTGTTTATCTCTGTACGTAATGAACGTAGTAATTCTGCAGTGGGATCTTAGACTATAAGAAATATTCCTGCTACTAACAACACTCTATCATCAGAAAAGATATTGAGACTATCGAGGCACCCTAAAACTGCTTAGATCGATGATAGCTCAGGAAGCGGAGATTCCTTATGCAAGACATAAGACAAGGATAGCGATCGCACTCGCATTTATTGCAATGATTTTCTTTTCTTTTCCCTTTCGTAGCCCGGTGAGGTTTGGTTACGATGTAGGATTTGTTCTCTTTTGGGCTCATGCTACATGCGCTGATTTCCCAAAGTCTACTAAACGATATATGTACAGGGTGGGCAAAATTGGTGATACCTAAATTACAACTTTTTCAGCCCAATGAGATAGAGGAAAATGCATGTCACATTACGGTCGTCTTTTTTCGAGAAACTAACAATGCCATCAACTGCATTACTCTATCTTCTTTTGTTTTCGAGTTATACGTCAAAATTTCAACTTCGGTCATTATCTCCGTTTCTGTTCAAGCTAGGATCCAGTGGCGTACTATAATTTTTTCCAACAGTTATATTTGCTGAGCTATAACATAAAGATCTATTTTTTTTTATGAAAACAGTAGTTTAAAATAACTTAGAAAGACTGAGGGTGATGTTATAATATATTTCTGAAACGGTAAAAAAATGTCGATTTTTTTAAGTCATTTTAAACTACTGTTTTTATAAGAAAAAACACAACTTTATGTTTTAGCTCAGCAAATAAACCTGTAGGAAAAAATCATAGTACGCCACTGGATTGCTATCAAATAGGTGTCTGTATAATGTCTTCATTTCAACATCCTAGCACAAACAGAAACGGAGATAATGACCAAAGTTGAAATCGCCCAAATTTAAATTTTGGCCCATAACTCAAAAACAAAAGAAGATAAAGGAATGCAGTTGATGGCATTATTAGTTTCTCGAAAAAAGACGACATTAATGGTACATTCATTTCTCTCTATCTCGTTGGGTTAAAAAGTTGTAGTTCAAGTACCTATCACCAATTTTGCCCACCCTGTACTTAAATTGTGTATTGTGTATTAATAATACTAGGTATTTCCGTACTATATATGGACAACATGGTTTTTGTGATCGTTTGCATTTTTTCTCGATATATATTTTTTTATAGTTACTACTTAATCAAAAGAATTTGTTACTGACAGTCAATGAACCTGAAATGAGTAAAAAACAATGAGACTGATTGAAATTTCGTTAAATAAATAAATATGATGACAAAACAAAACAACATGTCATTTTGTACGTACTTCCCCTATATAAAAAAAGAACACAAATTCTTGATGGAACTGGTGGAAAATAAGGGGCTACATTTCTATAACCATCATTTATTCTTAGTCAACGTTTCGAACCATGACTGATCCTTCTTTAGGAGTCTAAAATTCATTCAATTCAAAAACTGAAGTCAAAAAAAATTACAGAATGGAGCAATCTGGGTTACCGAATATTTCAGGTTGAAAGATGAAACAACGTAGTCAATATTGATGAAGAATCCAAAAAATATCAACTGCGCCAGTCAGTTACAATCTGAAACTCTCAAAATACAACAATTCATCAAACACCAATCCAACTTTCGAAAAATAAAATTCAGTTATATATTTATATCTCACACATCCAAAATCTTAAACTCAATTGACAACGACATTGACAATCCAAAAATCGACCAGTGATATCGACAACTCTTCTTCTTCATCAAAACACTCTGTCATATTGATATAGAAGTAGAAAACTGTAGATGTTTTTATGTTTTAAATATATTTTCTTGCATTCATTGTTTCTTTAGTTATCTCAATATAAAACATTCACAGGAACGATCGATCAGTTTTTTTTCAAATTCCAGTATTCCTGTTGAATACCAATCAATAGCGTGGTCTGTCTTATGAAAATGCTCTGCCAAGACACAAACCTTTTTAAGGTTTATAAATATCACCCTTATGTTGTGATGTTTGCCATATGTACCTCAAGTCATATCCTGCACATAAAATATTGTATACCATTTCAGTCACCTTTGTCCTCCCAATCTTTTTCTTCACTCTTGGGAAAAACTCCCCAATGTTGAATTGGTTTCTTATCGCCACTTTCATCCTAGTGTCTCTTAACACGTTCACTATTATCTGTGTAACATCAGGTACCAGCAGTAGAGATGCCTACAAAATCAGTTCTGCTTCACCTCCAGATCTGTCATCCAGCACAACAGGTCCACCATCATCCACACCTCCAACCTCTGTCCGATGATCCCTTTCATTAAAAAGTAATCTACTAAGTAGAGTTTTCGGGTACCCATTGTTTTGTGAAATTTCATGGAAGAGTCTCAGATTTTTCCTCCAAAACATTGGATGGGAAATATTCTTGATTCTGTGTTACATTCCTAGGATCATATTCACCTTTTGTTTCATTGGATGGTTTGAACAATAATGGATATATCTGCCCGAATCACCTTTTCTATACTAGTCCACCAGTAATCTATTATCATCCGTTTATATGACCTTCGTGTCCAAGAAGGAGATAGCATTTTCAGATTCGTGCTCTAACTTAAACTTCATAACATTATAACTGTTGAATTTTTCCAATATAAAACTAGTCTGATCTTCAGGTATAGCAGACAATATATCATCAACGTATTTTCTGAGAATTGGAATTTCAAGAGTATCAAGTATCTTGTCCAGTAAAAAATCCATTCCATACTTTGCTAATATCATTGAGTATTAAACCCACCTAGAGGAACAACGCGGTTCAACGAAATGAAGCCGAAATTATAAGCCGTGAAGTGGCAGTACAGAGCAGCTGAATACGGAACTAAAAACTGCCATGCATGTCTGCTTCGATTTGGTTGCAATTGCATGTACAGCAATCTGTACGAATATTTACTACCCTCCGGTACTTCGACTCCGCAGCAGGGTCGGATTTGTCTGAAACAGAGTTTATCTCATAATGGTGGTCGTGGGACATTCGAAAATCGGCAATAAATTACCTAATAAATAGATTTCTTCAGGACATTTTGAAAAAAAAACCTGATGTTTCCAGAAATTATATCACTTCGAAAAGTGTATGTATTTTCATACTAATTTTCTGAAATGAAAATACAATAATCGTTTCAATGCTTCAAAGTTAACGGAAACCCTTTGAATAAATTGAGAGGAAAGCAATTGTCATGTGAATTATAGTCAGGTTTTTCTGAAATGGATGAAATGAATATTCAATTAGTTCAATAAAATCCTTCAATCGTTTATTTCATTCACCCTATTACAAGGTCACTTATGATAAATTAAATATTCGTCCCAAACTATTGATTTTTTTTGCGCAGCACCGATAACCGCGCAAACGGAGAGTACACTGTTAAATTCCTGGAATAATTGATGAATTTGAATTGGGAAGTGATTTTATAATTACTAAAAAATATATTTTTATTTTTTTCATTCAAATTATTGCCATAGGTTTTGATTGTACTACCTATATTTCATTTTATATTTTTCTGAATTTGAACACAATTCACGTAACATTGTATCATGGTATCATTAGGTGTTAATACTCAATGATACCTATTCAATAATTCTCCAATGTGGGCCTTCTTAAGAAATCATTTCATGAAGAAGAGGTAACAATATACAGGGTGTTTCATGAGTCGTTGGCCATAGCCTAATGGTGAATGCAAGTCATCCAGGTCTTTCAGAAAACTTGCTTTTTTTGTATCCTAAGGCTATTAGTTTCGGAGATACGGGGTGATTCATGAATATTGGCCTAAATTTGCGATAGCCATAACTCTGGACGGCAAGGTCCGACTTTGATCAAATTTTATGGGTTTGTCCACTTCAGAATGCTCTTTCAAACGGCCAATGAAGTATCAATATTTTCAGGGCAGTACTCAGAATATCGTGCTTTTTCATTCAAGCCCCAAAATCTATATTTTTTACATACCTCACAGAAATTTCGTTATTGCCCTGAAAAACTACATAATTCATTCTAAGAAATCCAATTTTCACTTTGCATGGCACACTTGTCACAAGAGAATAGGAGCCGGACGAATTCATATTTTATGTCATTTTTTCGAAATGTGGTCCTGTTTTTATCCCTTCGGTAATAGTATTTATTGTCATTTGCCGTGATTCTGAATTATTTCAAATTCTGTTCAATTCTTCATTTTAAACCCTCAGCACATACTGAGTGTTCGTAAAAAAGTACTTAAAAGTATGAAAGGTCGAGCCGTGAATTTTTTTGAAATTACATATTGAATTTACATACAAATGATTTTAACTATCTTGGAAAATATAATCCGTAAGTATATTTGCTTCATAAAACACATAAAATTCATTTTTCTACAAGCGTGCGCGTTGAACCTTTTTCCCTCACGCATTCCAAGTTGCAAAGAGTCACTTTCCCAAATGCGTGCGGGAAAGAAATAGCAGGCGTTTTTCCCGCACGCAAATATTATAGAGTAAATTAAATTCTATCATCTTTCTATGGACAGAACGTCAACGATGAGAAACCCTTAGTAACGACATGCAGAATAACGTCTGTCATTATATATGAATTAATCAAATGAGATATGATCTGTTTCGTAAAATGGATACATTTATGCAGGGTGATTCCGGAGGAGACCGTCAGATTTTAGGTGAAGTATACACTAGTCAATATAGTTTCGGAACAATGTTGGCGGGTTTATGGTTCGGTGCCTTCATTGAGAGTCTACAGGGTGATTTGTCCGATTCGACCGATTTTTCTTTTATTCATAACTTTGGTATGGCTTGATCAATCATGATGAAATTTTCAGTGTAGAACAATATGATTATCTTCTTTCAATAATTCCATTACTTGTTCAAAAATACAGGGTGGGAATTATGAGAAGTTCAGATTAAGTATGCAGGTTGAAAAAACACCCTGTACATTCCGTTTTCAGAAATTTTCTACTTGCTTCAGATTCTACCATAAGTTTACATTACTGGAGCGTTTTTATTTTTTTTGGCACACGTCCATTTTTCCTAGAAAAATTTTTCAAAGATGAACAATATCGTTTTTTCGCTCCAAGGCATTGAGAATATTCGGAACTAGATGGTAAAGCTGTATCGTCCAATAATACAAAGCTCTTCCTGAGTCCTAAAATAAATTTTCCAAATTCGAAATTCATTTTTGATCGCTCATATTCAGATGTATAAAATCATTTAATTCAAAAAATTTCTTTATACGTACGTGAACCAAAAAAATCTACATACTACTACTACAAATACAGAATAAACATTCGAAACAATTCGAATATTTAATAAATAATCTGTCACAAGAAGTGTATTTCAACATGCCTCAATTATTTACTCATGCGGAATATGCGGATATGATTTTTGTTTATGGTTTTTGTAACGGAAATGGAAATGAAGCCAAAATGGAATACCATAGACGATTTCCCAACCGACGTCAACCAAATAAATTTACTTTCGGACGAGTATTCCATTATTCTAAAGAACATGGGCAATATCCTAGTAAGGCAGAGCACATTGATAGGCCTACTCAAAATGAAATTTCGATTCAAATTGTTGAACGGGTGGAGGAGGAACCGTCTATTAGTACTCGTCAAATTAGTACCGAATTAGGAATTTCGCAGAGCAAAGTGAGCAAGACTTTGAAGAAAGAACAATTCCACCCATACCACTACCAAAAGGTGCAAGAACTGTTGCCACAAGATCTGCCCCAACGATTACAATTTTGTCGCTGGGTTATTAGTCACCAACGAACTATTTTTCGTATTCTATTCAGCGACGAGGCTATGTTCACTAAGAATGGAATTTTTAATATCCACAATTCCCACGAATGGGCAAGAGACAACCCGCATTTGAAGAAGAGTCATAATTCATAATACACAAAACAGATTTTCTGCCAATATTTGGCTTGGAACAATAGACGGAAATTTAGTTGGCCCTCACATTTTTGCGGAAAGATTAAATGGTGAAATTTACCTAGATTTTTTGGAAAATATTTTACCAAATTTATTGGAAAATGTACATATCCGCTCTATGTACTTTCAGCATGACGGAGCTCCACCTCACTTTGCATTGAATGTGAGAAATCACCTGGATGTAAATTATCCGAACAGATGGATTGGTCGTGGAGGCCCTATTGCTTGGCCACAAATATCGCCTGATTTGAACCCTATAGTCTATTTTGTGTGGGGATATCTGAAAACAAGAGTTTATAAGGTTGAAATTAGAAGTAAAGAACACCTAGTTGAAAGGATTTTCGAGGAATGTAATATCTTGAAGCAAAATCAATCCCTCATTAGAAGGTCAATTGGAAATTTAATAAAAAGGTCTCGAATATGTATTCAAAAAAGGGGAAATCATTTCGAACATTCTATGTAAATTTTGTGTTAATCCTTAGTTTTGCCGTTCATGATATGTTTCGAATGTTTATTCTGTATAAGTTGTAGATTTTTTGGTTTAAGTAGGTAGGTATAAAGATATTTTCTGGATTAAATGATTTTATACATCAGAATATGAGTGATTAAATATGAATTTCGAATTTGAAAGAACTACTTCAGGACTCAGGAAGAACTTTGTATCATTGGACGACACCGGTTTACATTCCAGTTCAGCATATTCTCAATGCCTTGGAGCGAAATAACGATATTGTTCATCCTTGAAAAAATTTTCTAGGAAAACTGGATGTGTGCCAAAAAAATTTAAAACGCTCCAGTAATGTAAACTTATGATAGAATCTGAAGCATGTAGAAAATTTTTGAAAACGGAATGTACAGGGTGTTTTTTCAACCTGCAAACGTAATCTGAACTTATCATAATGCCCACCCTGTACTTTTGAGAAAGTGTTGGAATTATTGAAAGAAGACAATCATATTGTTCTATACTGAAAATTTCATCAAGATTGATCAAGCTACACCAAATTTATGAATAAAAGAAAAATCGGTCGAATCGGACAAATCACCCTGTAGACTCTCATTAAAGGCCCCCAACCATAAACCAAACATTGTTTCGAAACTGCCTTAACTAGTGTATACTCCACCTAAAATCTGACGGTCTCCTCCGGAATCACCCTGTATATTTCAAGCGCTTGTAGAAAAAATATTGTTCCTAACTCTTGCGGAAAGTGTCTTGCCCGCACTCAACTGCTTACCCGAACTCTGCTTCGCATCGTTCGGGCAACGGCAGTTTCGTGCGGGCAAGTATCACTTTCCGCACTTGATAGGAAAATAACTATTTTCAACAATGAAAATGTACTATCATAAGAGATGTTCAAAATGGAGTTCTTCCATCTCGACACATTTCCTAGCTCTTGAAATCAGATTATTTATTACTCTTCTTATCATATCGGGATTTTGTTCAACTTCTGCACAGGCTTCTTCTATCCTCTTCGCAAATGCTCCCGTGAAGTTAGAAGTGTCTGTCACTTTTTCACGCACACTCAGTAGGAACTGAGGGTTTGAAATGAAAAAGAATTGAACAGAATTTTGAAAATTTTTAATTCTCGACCGAAGACAATGAATAATATCACCAAAGGAATAATAACAGGACCGCATTTCGAAAAAATGACATAAAACATGCATTCGTTCGGTTCCTTAATTGTTGTTTTATGAAAGGAAATGAAAAGGTTTTTCGGAAGAATACATTTTAATAGTTATGTGTGTTATGAAGTAAATACACTTACGGATTACATTTTTCAAGAGGGTTTACATCATTTGTATCTAAATTCAATATGTCATTTCAAAAGAATTCACAGTTCGACTTGGCATACTTCTAAACACATTTTTACGAACACTCAGTATGTGCTGAGGGTTTGAAATGATTCTTCATTGAATTGAACAGAATTCAAAATAATTCAGAATCTCGGCAAAGGACAATAAAAATTATTACCGAAGAAATAAAAACAGGACCGCATTTCGAAAAAATGACATAAAATATTAATTCGTCCGGTTCCTATTCCCTTGTGACAAGTGTGCCATGCAAAGTGAAAACTGATTTCCTTAGAATGGGTTATGTAGTTTTTCATGGTAATAACTAAATTTCTGTAAGGGATGTGAAAAATATAAATTTTGGAGCTTGAATGAAAAATCAGGATATTCTGTGTACTGCCCTGAAAATATTAATATTCCATAAACCGTTTGGGAGAGCTTTCTGAAGTGAACAAACCCATAAAGTTTGATCGAAATTGGGCCTTGCATTCCAGAGTTATGGCTATCGCAAATTTAGGCCAATTGTCATGAATCCTCCCGTATCTCCGAAACTAATAGCCTTAGGATACAAAACAAGCAAGTTTTCTGAAAGGCCTGGATGACCAGCATTCACCATTGAGATATGACCAACGACTCATGAAACACCCTGTATATCTAAGGTTTCCAAAGGTTTGGGAAACGAAGGAGAAGGAAAAGTTCGGAGTATATAAGGTGAACATTTGGTATACAGAGTCTTTCACGAGGAACCTCACCCATATTTATACGGGAAACTACTGAACGTATTTTCATGAAATTCAGCACTCATAAGTATTTCACGATGCTGATGAAATCTAAAATATTTTCAAGGCATGAGCACCTCCGGTTTTTCCGGAAATGACGTCAACTTCCGTTCTTCAAATTAGAATACCATTTTTTTATTGCAGAAATAGATTCCTTAGAAAATTTCAAGTTATTTTGATGTAACATTTTTCAGTTTCGGTTGGAAAATTCTCTCTGAGCGGGAAAATTCGAAAACAAAAAGAAAATAGAGCTCCGCTGAAACAAGAATAACTTCGAGGTTTTTGAATGGAAAATTTTCATTTTTGGGATTTTTCAAGATGTAAGATTTATGTATCCACTTTAAAAATCGAAATCGCGATTCATGATACAGGGGGTGAAAAAATCGCTTTCAAAGTTAGGGATGACAAAATCGTGAAAAATCAATTTTTTCAAATTAGAACCCCATTTTTTTATGGCAGATATTGAATCTACGTTAAAAAATAATGTGAGTGTATGCATCACACCCTTACCCTAAAGTGGATATTTTCTGAGTTATTCAAAAAAAACTGTTTTTCGTCTTGAATTTTCAGCTATTTCTTTTCCCTTCACGCCAAAAAGATGAAATTTTCAGGAACTGTTATTTGAACCATGCTGTAGATTTTTCACCCCTTCTTGAAACCGACTTAAAGTTACTATTAGGAGAACCATGGCAAACTCTCGCAGTTATAACTAGAGAAGATGCTCAAAGTTTTGACCGTTAATTTCTAGACATTTATTTATACGTCTCGGGAATGCTTCGTGCGTTGCTCTTCTTATTTCATCGGGAGATCTGCAAAAGTGTTTAAAAACCAAATTGAGTTTCAAAACTATGAATCTAAAAATCTAAACAAACCTGAACGCATTTCTGACTCGTTCAATGCAGTCCTCTTTATCAGTCAGGGGAGTTGAGTAGACAATATTTTTTATCCTACCCCAAACATAATAGTCTTAAGGAGTTAAATCGGGAGAACGTGGTGGCCAAAGATGTGGACCATTGTTCACCAACCATCGATCTTCAAATTGCCTGTAGAGGATATTTGACACATTGAGTGAATTGTGTGGAGGCGCGCCATCTTGTTGATACCATAAGTCATTATGGTTCTGTACTAGCGGCTCAATTATTTGAGTCAATATGTCAGAATATCTATCTCCTAAGGGAGAACATTCTTTAAATAATGCAAACATGTGTAGTGTTCTATCTTACCAGTTAAAGTCCCATCATAAATGTGAACATCGAGAATTGCATTATTTTTGATGGCGCAAAAAACATTGAAACTCCAGGTCTCTTGAAAGTTCCATTGTCTGAAGTGGTGGTTGTTCTCTTCATCCCAATAATGACTGTTATGCCTATTGAAAGAACCATTCTTTGTGAATTTAGATTCATCTGTCCAAATTATACAGTCCAAAAAGTTTTCATTCTCTTGAAATCGAATCATCATAGCTTCGCAAAACTCAGTTCTCCTGACGAAATCAGTTTCCTTCAAATGCTGTACCCTATTGAATTTATATGGGTGCATTTTATGTTTTTTTAATATTCTCCAAACACTCGATTGAGATAATCCCAGATCAATCTCGGCATCTTTGAGAGAATTTTGAGGATTCACACGAAAATATGCAAGAACTGTAATTTCGTTGTTCTCATCTTCTACTACACTTTTTTCTCTGTGTATAGTTTTCTTAACGAAAGATCCGACATTTCTCAAGTTTGTCATGGTTCTGTTAATGGTATCTCTCGTTGGTCTGGGTCGGTCAGGAAACCTCTCAATGAACAGTCGAATCGTTCTATCTACAACTTTATTACATTCTCCATAAAGTAGAATGAGATTTAAATAATCTTCATTGGTAAAATTAGGCATAGTGATCGATTTTATAACTTAATACGAATTATCAAAAAATTAATAGTAAACACAAACTGCTACTGAATAAAGAGGAATTTGGCAGATGTAATTAATGATATCTATCATTAAAAAAAAAGAATGTAAAACATGGTAAGTTTTTGCATATGGTTCATAAGGAATTATTTATTTATCACTGGAGAGAAAACCGATGGCCGATTAGTTGAAATAAAAAAGTTCCCGATACAAATTCGAATCAAAATTCGCCATCTATTTAGGAACAACCTGTAACTGTTTTCTCTTGCATATTAGGGTATTAAAATCTAAAACATGGTTTAAGTAACAGTTCCTGAAAATTTCATCTTTTTGGCGTGAAGGGAAAAGAAATAGCTGAAAATTCAAGACGAAAAACAGTTTTTTTTGAATAACTCAGAAAATATACACTTTAGGGCAAGGGTGTGATGCATACACTCACATTATTTTTTAACGTAGATTCAATATCTGCAATAAAAAATGGTGTTCTAATTTGAAAAACGGAAGTTGACGTCATTTCCGGAAAAACCGGAGGTGCTCATGCCTTGAAAATATTTTAGATTTTATCAGCATCGTGAAATACTTATGAGTGCTGAATTTCATGAAAATACGTTCAGTAGTTTCCCGTATAAATATGGGTGAGGTTCCTCGTGAAAGACCCTGTATACATCAATTCAACTACAATAAGTTGATTAAACTATTTTGTTAGGATCATATAATAGGTAGCTTTACAGTATGTTCGGAGTGTCGCATAAGAAGTCATACTTTTTCTTCAATGAGAAAAAAAAATTGCCCTCGACCCTCGACATCCCTCAAGAATGTGAGAAATTCCCTCTAAAAAAGGGACATTGTAGTCGGAGGTGCCGCACTGGTACGAATGTTTCTTGGAGGGACATAAAAGAAACGTACCTACCAAATTGACTCTAGGAATATTCTTTCTCGTGCTCTTCTGAGGCCTTTTAGAGAATGAAGGTTAAACTGGCTATCCAGATCTTCAGCAAAACCTTGTATTCAACCATGATGACAGTAATTCTAACTGGTGAGCTGAAGTCTACAAGACAACAGAACAAATTGTTCTGAAAATGAATGATCTTTTTGGCTCACCCAATTCTCAGGCAAAATTTTAGAGCAATTATCTTCAGAGACTTGTGTCGCCTGTGTCGGACAAAAATACCACATCAGACCAAACTTCAAAAGAATCAGTTGATTTGATTTAGTCCTGGACTGTAGAGAAACATGTACCATTTGTTTTAATGGTTTAATACAAACCATCAATGGCGTCCTTTTGTTATGGGAATAGACAAAAAAATCACAACCTTACTTGATCACGAGTCGTCTTAACCAGGACTCAATCGAGAATTTATTCTCGAAAATAAGACGATGTTTCAGATTTGGGTTGCAGTTGGTCATGACTGGTTGTCTAGAGAAATGTACAGAGAATTCCAACTGCCAGGAAGATGGTGATTTCCAACTTACCACAATAAGGGAAGCCGATTGTGCCGATTGTGGTAAACTATATCCGATAGATGTGGTAGGTGTAGATCAGAAGATTATAGAGTTTGTAATGAAGTCCAGTTTTCTGAGGAAAATTGGAATTCATTTTAGTGCATTTCTTTCGTTTTAGATTTCCGTCTTTGAAAATATTTTAATTCTCGAATATTCCGTACGTTCATTCCGATAGGCAGAGTAAATGTAAAAAACCGCTTATCTGTATTTCACGTTGTTTTTCTTACATGCCGCTGAAGATTTCGACGTTTTTCATCTGTTGATATGCGATAAACCGGAGCTGACGACGTTTTTCATTCTTGTCGCATTCTGGAATTTTCAGATTTTTACCGTGAGAGGGGATATGCCTATAAAAGCAAATTTTCCCCCGCGACGGTCACTTTTCGACTTTTACTTCAGTTCTTCGACTTGCTCTCTGACTTTGCTTCAGTATTTCGATTTTTCGCTTTCTAACGTGGTGACTTCTGTTTTAAATTCAGTTAATTTTCCGTATTTCTTTCGCCGTTGAAGAATAATTATTTTGTGTTTGCATCAGTGCTACTTAGAGTTAATTTTTTAGTTTTTCTTTTAAATCCTTTGAGTTCCGCGAGTGCTTGAAACAAAGGAGGTAGGTCCCCGTCTGTACCGTTCAGTTTCTTTGTTAGACCTACGCCGTTACTTCTTTAACTTTGACACTGCTGTACTGTATCGTTTTTCTGTTGTATTTTATCGTTCTTTACCCTGTTTCGCGAGTCTGACTTTTCCCTTCGCTATCAGTCATGGTGCGGAAGCCCTTGGGGTACTGAAGGGAAAGTTCCGTTAACCCCCCTGTCCGCGTTCCGCGTCATAAGTGTTGAATCCGAAAACTCTTCTTTTCTGTCAGTCATGGCGCGTTATATTGTGTTTCATTTCCGGAGAAATACAACTACATACCGATACCGTATAGCAAGTCCTTAGCATTCGTTCCGTCAGTTCTGGTTGGCGCATTTTTATTGAACCTTTAATTTTTCACTACACCCGGTCTAAATTTCATAAAGTGCTCGTGACCGGATAGAATTTCCTGAATGTATGTTCGCTTATAGATTCACTTATAGTTCATACCTACGCATATCTCCCTTGTACATATAATTAGTTTCCGAAGGTGTAAATAAAATTTTATATCATTTGATTTTGACTTCTTCGTTATCGCTACCGCCCTAGATAACAGCGAGCTCTGTCTTCGGCTAGCAGCTACTCTGGTAGGTTTGCTATTCTTCCTATTGAAAAGAATAGCTGGCGCTCGAGATTAGGTTTCTCCGAGTAACCCACGTTACAAAAAATGGCGCCCGAGCAGGGACAGTGCAAAATCTAGTAGGAAACAACAGAGGTGAGAAACATTAACCGGACAGTGAGTGAATTCCCGAAACAGTGAGTAAAACCTCAGAACAGTGAGTAACTATTTCTTGAACGGAAAACTGTGAAAAATAAACTTGATTTGTGTTTTATTACCTGCCACTCTGTATTGAACTGTTATTTGAATTGAGTTGGACTATATTTTGAAAATTTTCCCATTGTTGAAACCCATTGAAAATAATTTGTGATTATTCTTTTTACCGATTACTTTATTGAGTTGAGGAAAACTGAACTGTTATTACGCCGTTATATCAGTGAAAATTATTTTCGATTTCTCATTATTTCTGATTCATTGAATTGAACAGTTTTAATTTCGTATTGAAGGTGAGTGAATTTCCGAACATTGAAAATTTATTGTCACAATTGGTAAAATTTGATAGGTTTGATTTACCTATCGGTTTAATAGTGAATCACCTATTACCCTGTTGATAACTTGTCTACCTGCTTTTATTTTCTTTCGACCTGTACTGTTGAAACTTACCAATTATTTCTGATTTTTCTGAAGGCTGAAATTCGATTGTTGTGATTTATTTTCTGGCTATTGAACTTGAAAAACTTTTTGGAAATTTAACCTGTGCGTTCTGGTGCGATTCGAATTTCGGGAAATTTTCCGGACTATACGAAACGACTTGCGAGTGTGTGCGGTATTTCGCGAATATTTTCGGACTTTAGTGGGACTGATTGAATTTTTTTTCGAGTAGCGTTGGACTTGTAAAATTTTTAGTGTGATACATCGGGACTTAGATTATTTTAGTGCGCCGGGACTTGAACTTAGATTTTTTTCTGATACACCGGGACTTAGACTTTATTTTTTTTGTGACACACCGACACCCACTTCGAACTTAAGTGAATAGGTTAGCCAACGATTAACTTACCGGGTCGGACTTAGAACTTGAACGGATTGTGAAAGACATACCGAGTGTGAAATATTGGTGCGTTCTGAATCGGACTTAGTTGAAAATAATATGTCGAACATGGATGTGAATCGGTTACTCGGTGATGAACTTACATACGAATTACAACTGAGAGGACAATCGATACCGGGTACTGTGATGACTAAACGGAGTCTACTACGACAAGTACTTCAGTCTAATGAACCTCTATTACCCCCAACATCATTGAATCCCGCCTCGGAGATTGAGATTTGCCAAAATAAACTCACCGATTTGGTGGAATCCCTTCAGAACTTCAATCATGAGAATACGGCTAACGAATTTTCGCGAATTTACACCAGATTAATACACATTCAAGGAAGGCTGGACTTTATTGTCACCTCAGACACAACACAGTTACAACTAGTCGATTAAATGAAGGCAACTACAGCTAAGGCATTGGAAGCACTGGAGGAGCTACGTAAGAAGAGTAATCGTGAACAACCGCAGCCATCCAGCCGAGATCAGAGGTCTCTTATAGATGTGGAGGTGCCCAGTTCACCTGGAGTGTCACCGATCCAACCGGAACGGATTTCAAGGATCCGAGAGTCATCACTGATCAACTTGGGAGATGATGTCGATCCTCCTGTAGCGGTCGATGTCTCACGTACTGGTACACCTGTAAGGAATTCAACATTAGAAGAGGTCATGAATGAGACAAGACAGACATGTAGAGCATTACTGCGACAGTTACCAGCGATACCTCTCACACAGTCACAGGACTATGGGACAACAACACCTGACGGTCCGACACAGGGTAGATGGATTAATTCTACACGAAGGGTGTCTTTTCCACACTTACCTGCACCTTGGATAAGTCCTGACCGACCAGTCATCACAACACCTGTCAGATCAGAACCGGAGTCCCGATCAACAATACCGACTGTCCCGGTACACAAGTGGAACATTTCCTTTGATGGCACTGGAAGTGTGACCGGATTTCTTGAAGAAGTGGAGAGGCTGGCTGAATTCCGTAAAGTGTCCCTGGAACAAGTTTTTGAATCAGTTTATGAATTACTACGAAAAGATGCAAGGGATTGGTTTATTCCCAGGAGGGCTACTTTCGAGGACTGGGAGGATTTCAGCAACCAACTGAAAGAAGCGTTTCTGCCTGTTAACTATGAGGAGAATCTGTTGGAGGAAATAAAAAGACGAACACAAGGTCCTGAAGAAAAGCTGCTTCTGTATGTTACCCGGCTGCAGAACTTATTCCAGAAACTCACCTATACAAAACCATCCGAGGTGGAGCAGATCCGACTCATCCGACAGAGGTTGATCCCGCCCTTACAGCAGGCCTTGGCTTTCCAGGAGACCAAGACGTATGATGAACTTCTCCGTAAGGGAAAAGTTTTTGAACTAGTCCAGCGGCAGATGAGCCAGTACACCCGGCCACCTTCGAAGCCAAGTTTCCTGGAGGAACCTCACCTAACGTACACTCCCCGTCAACCGAACCGATATCGGGCAAGTTTTTCTGTGGATACCGGAGAGCAGGTTCACCAAACAACTGAACACAGGGAATTAGTCCCGCCGACACCAGCCAACCAGACACGACTTTCTCCGCCGGGGGAAAGCCGTCCAAGGCCACCCAGGTCCAGAGAGTCAACAGTCCGGCAACAGGAATCACGCTGTCCGACTTCTGGAGACAGGTCCGAAGGTCGATCCGGAACTTCAACACCGCCACCCCGCCGTCGAGCCGAAAATAGCCACGCTGACCGGACCGAATCATCATCAGGGAGGAGAGTGTCCTTCCAGACACAGTGTTTCCGATGTGGTGGATATGGCCACATGCGTCGAGAATGTCGCAGGCCACCGAAAATTTTCTGTTCTCGATGCCAGAGGGAGAACATTCTCTCACGAGATTGTCCCTGCCGTCCGGAAAATTAGACGGAGATATGGAGAAGGAGTCGACCATATCTCCCGACACACTGACTCCCATGACATCGACTGCCTGGAATGATAACCGACCGCTTGTCGAAGTTGAGATAGCCGGAGAACACTACAAAGCATTAATTGACACAGGAGCCACGAAGAGTTTCGTAAGTCGGAAAGTGGCAAAACAGTGTGACAGCAAGGGAATCACCGGACAACATGTTGAGAATGGTTTCGTGGTGGTTGCAAATGGTCAACCCACGACAACACCCAAACTCTACACTACCGCTGTTCACCTGGCTGATTATTCCTTGACCGACGTAAAATTTTTGTTGGTGCCTGATTTACCAGTTTACCTCATTCTAGGAATGGACGTATTAGGAAGGTTCAATTTTTCCATTAACCTCAGTACCGCGGACTGTTACCTGGAAGGTCGACTGATTGCCAAACCAACACGGAAAATTCAGGAAACTGTTGAAGTGCAGGGCCGGAGAAAATCCCTGAAGACACCTACGGTCAACCAATCACTTAAACCGTTACCGTCCGTAGATTCCGTGTACCTGGCCGAGATAGAAACAACCCAATGCAGATGGTACAACAAGAAGTTACAGGAGGTGGAAAAGGACCCAGCAAATTTTCCTGACTATGCCGTTGAAAATGGAAAACTGTTGCGACATTTCTGGGACTCATCCGACTTCACAGAAGATGGAACCGGCAAACCCTGGAAACTCTGTGTACCTACCGAAAAGCGAAGCGAAGTACTGAAGGAAAACCACGACTCAGAACTAGCAGGTCATATGGGAATTGCTAAGACGATTGCACGGATAGCCAGAAACCATTACTGGCCAGGGATGTTTAGAGACATTGCGAAATACGTGAGGAACTGCACATCGTGCCAAAAGTACAAAGTTTCGCAACAGAAAACCCCTGGTAAGATGCAACCACACCGAATGGCGGATGCGCCGTTCCAAGAAGTATCCACAGACATTGTAGGACCATTGCCACGTCAAAAAAGGGAAACTCCTACATCGTGGTAATGCAAGACCGGTTCACAAAGTGGGTAGAGTGTCGTCCGTTGCGGAAAGCCACCGCCAAAACTGTTTATTCGGCCCTCTACGAACAAGTTATCCTGAAATATGGTTGCCCAAAACTAGTAATATCCGACAATGGAGTACAATTCGACAGCAGGCTATTCAAGAACAGTCTCCGAGAGCTGAACATCGCTCACCGTTTCACACCACCGTATACTCCTCAGTGCAACCCTGTAGAAAGAGCTAACCGTACCCTGAAAACCATGATAGCACAGTTTTGCGAAGCCGATCAGCGAACCTGGGATGAAAAGATAGGAGAGTTAACGTTTGCCATCAACACCGCTAAACAGGAGTCTACTGGATTTACACCGGCATTTTTAAATTATAGAAGGGAACTAGAAGTCCCGAGGGCGATTTATTCGACAAACCCCCACAATAATGAAATGAACGGAGAATCCAACCGTACAGAAGAAGAAAACAGAGACATGACTTACCGTACTCAACAGATCAAACATCTCCAGGAGGCTTATGAATTCGTCCGTACTAAACTATACCGTGCCTTCCAACAACAGGCTCACCACTACAATCTTCGACGAAGAGAAGTCCGATACCATGTGGGAGATAAAGTTCTACGCCGAGACCGTCCTTTATCCTCGGCCGTTGACAGTTTCGCCGCCAAGTTGGCTCCGAAGTTTCCCGGACCGTTCACCGTCGTTAAAGTTGTTTCACCTGTCGTCTATGACCTGAAAGATACAGAGGGTAGAAAAATCACTAATATACATATTAAAGATTTAAAACCATTTCATGCATAACATATATTATTGTCATGATCCGTTAACCGTTCTATAGAAATAACCTCTGAAATGAGGAAATCTGTTATTTTTCCGTTACCGAATATATATATTTTTTTTCCGTTACCGACTATATTATTATTTTCCGTTTACCTGTTTATCTGAATAACTGTTGTTGCTCAACCAACCAGAACCAGTGCATCCAGACAATCTGTCTCCAAGAACCAGCGGGTAACACCACCCCGAAAGAAGTTGAACAAATTCCGCATGTCAACCAGTAGGGAGTTAGCCCTTTGTGCCTGTCCAAGAAGCCGAAGCTACCTACAAGGAGAAATCTCGTTAATAGAATGCCCATTATCAAACATAGTTATAACCGATTACACCGTAACAATTCCGTTCAAATTCCGTACATGCACCACCGTTGACCGAAATATTGTATCTACAGATTTTCATCCGTTCAGCATGCAATTATAAATCAAACCTGTTAAAACTGTCCGAAAAATCTGTTACTTATGTAAGGAATATTAATAAAGGATACTGTTTCACATTTCAACTGAGTATATCCGTCTATTAATCAAATGCATCTAACCAATTTCTATTCTGAACCGAATCGAAATTATGGTACCGTCAATTTAAAACTGTCTACCTGGAGAAAACACCGTCTACCTGAAAACAGAATACAGAGAAAAACCGTTCCAAGCAGAAAAGTGGACCACGAGGAACGATGAAGATCGGAGAATTATTGTTAGAAATTACCCACCTGCAAGTCTCATACCGGATCCGAGAGTCTCAACGTCCGTACAGCCGGGTCATACCAGTCCATTGAGCCCCCACGTCGGGCTGTGGGAGGCTTTCCACCTGTTGCAGCTCCCACGAATCCTGGGTAACCTACAGAACCACGATGGAATTCAAACACCCGCCAAACACAGTTAAATTAGGTACTCACCGGAGGGATGAAGCATGGCACGTTTCCGACCAGCGATGAAGATGGATTTCCACATAGAGAAAGAAGATTTTCCACTATTATACACCCACATCAAGTATCCACGGAACGCTGAACAAAGTTCTTTGACAAGATGGCGGAGACCTGCGCCGAGGTGACTGACGCTGACGTTTCTGCGTGCGCATTGGAACTACCACTCCCAACCATAGAGAGGAAAAAGTACTTGATTGAGTTGTGAACTGGTCACGAGTATATAGGTGGCGCGCGAGAAAGTAAGGTCATTATTTCTAGGGGTAGATAGAGTCGTGAAATTAAACTCACTATTTCATCGTAAGTTAATTTCTTCCGAGCTGGGGAGGGTGTAATGGAGTCCAGTTTTCTGAGGAAAATTGGAATTCATTTTAGTGCATTTCTTTCGTTTTAGATTTCCGTCTTTGAAAATATTTTAATTCTCGAATATTCCGTACGTTCATTCCGATAGGCAGAGTAAATGTAAAAAACCGCTTATCTGTATTTCACGTTGTTTTTCTTACATGCCGCTGAAGATTTCGACGTTTTTTATCTGTTGATATGCGATAAACCGTAGCTGACGACGTTTTTCATTCTTGTCGCATTCTGGAATTTTCAGATTTTTACCGTGAGAGGGGATTTGCCTATAAAAGCAAATTTTCCCCCGCGACGGTCACTTTTCGACTTTTACTTCAGTTCTTCGACTTGCTCTCTGACTTTGCTTCAGTATTTCGATTTTTCGCTTTCTAACGTGGTGACTTCTGTTTTAAATTCAGTTAATTTTCCGTATTTCTTTCGCCGTTGAAGAATAATTATTTTGTGTTTGCATCAGTGCTACTTAGAGTAAATTTTTTAGTTTTTCTTTTAAATCCTTTGAGTTCCGCGAGTGCTTGAAACAAAGGAGGTAGGTCCCCGTCTGTACCGTTCAGTTTCTTTGTTAGACCTACGCCGTTACTTCTTTAACTTTGACACTGCTGTACTGTATCGTTTTTCTGTTGTATTTTATCGTTCTTTACCCTGTTTCGCGAGTCTGACTTTTCCCTTCGCTATCAGTCATGGTGCGGAAGCCCTTGGGGTACTGAAGGAAAAGTTCCGTTAACCCGCCTGTCCGCGTTCCGCGTCATAAGTGTTGAATCCGAAATCTCTTCTTTTCTGTCAGTCATGGCGCGTTATATTGTGTTTCATTTCCGGAGAAATACAACTACATACCGATACCGTATAGCAAGTCCTTAGCATTCGTTCCGTCAGTTCTGGTTGGCGCATTTTTATTGAACCTTTAATTTTTCACTACACCCGGTCTAAATTTCATAAAGTGCTCGTGACCGGATAGAATTTCCTGAATGTATGTTCGCTTATAGATTCACTCATAGTTCATACCTACGCATATCTCCCTTGTACATATAATTAGTTTCCGAAGGTGTAAATAAACTTTTATATCATTTGATTTTGACTTCTTCGTTATCGCTACCGCCCTAGATAACAGCGAGCTCTGTCTCCGGCTAGCAGCTACTCTGGTAGGTTTGCTATTCTTCCTATTGAAAAGAATAGCTGGCGCTCGAGATTAGGTTTCTCCGAGTAACCCACGTTACAAGTTAACTCTATAATCTTAGGATTACGTCTTCGATTGATTCGGACAATAGCGAGGTTTGTGAGGAGGAGAAAATGAATGAAGAATTTGTGGACAAAATACCCTAGAGTCCAACTCCATTGCATACTTCTCTGGGTATTTAATGAGAAAGATAGGCAAAAAATAGAATTGTGCAAATTGCGAACTCACTTATAATGTAGCAAACTTGAGGGATGATGGAATATATATTTCCAGTGAAAATTATGGCGAAGAAAATATGCATTCCTTCAACAGATTTTGAACATTCTATTAGAGATGCATTAAAGGGACCTCGACACACTATTGTCGTTGAAGGTTGTTCTCAAATGGACCGATGCGTTTACGGCTAGCAAAACTTCGCAAGGGAAATTAGACTGATATTAATATTAAAAAATTATACTGAAAAGATGAAAATGCCCTCACAACTATATTTAGTGTGCAGTTTTATTCAGATAACTCTCTGAGTAAATTAATTCAAATATGTATGCTCTTCACAGATAGAATTCATCTGAGGTATCCATTAAATATCTGTTTTTCTTCAATTTATTCTGAATGTATCTTGTGTATTTGTGCTTCAATAAATTCTTTATTCACTATCTCCTCCTCACATAATTGCCGTAAATTTTTTCTTGGGAATTTAGGCAGATAAAATAAGATTCATTTTCAAAATTGAAAGGACACTTGTTTCTGGCATTAGTTGCAATTACTGTCATCATGGTTGAATACAAGATTTTGCTGAAGACCTGATGGTTAGCCAGTTTAATCTTAACTTAAAGGCGTTTGGGTTGATACGACTTGCTTCTAGTCAATTTGGTACGTTTCTTTAATGCCCCTCCAAGAAACACTGGCAGTTGAAGTGCAGTTGATGAATATTTAAAGTTCAAGAACGCTGATATATCTTTTAACAGCTTAATAAATATTAGATTGGAGAATTGTATTATAATTTGGGGACCAATATATGAATGTTTATCCTGTCTTTTTATTATTTTATTCTATTGCAGGTTGATTTTATAGCTTCTGACAACTTATCATTGAGGTTTATAATACTTTATGCAATATTTCAATATGTATTTGGACAACAAACTATTACTTCATTCATCATACCTATTTTCAAATTAGTATCTTGAAGCCAAACCTGGAAAAGATTGTTTTTTATGCTTGTACCCAATTTAATTAAAATATTTCAGTTACCGAACACTCTGTAACGTAGGTATATTTAAACTCGATGATAATATTGAGCATTTTTCAAGAAAGGTTTTTTATTCATTTATATAAATGATTTTTTGAAGAAAGAAAGCGATTCTACGGAAAATAAATTGAAATGGGAATGAAACCTTCATTATTTTTCATGAATATTCACAATCGCAGTCTTTCATTGTGATGAAATACAGCGGTCATTTCCATACGCCGGACCTGAACATCATCAACTCAACGTCTAGCAGCTATGTGAAGCTGGCACCCCCAAATGCGAATTTTGAAACAAAAATTTCAGGGTCGTTTGTCCATCGTAGGTCCACGTTTGTCCACCTTTTTTTTTCATTTGTCCAGGCACCGTTTGAGAGATATGGGAAAAAACTTTTTTCGGTGCATTTTCTGAGCAGCACCCCCAAATTGCAAAAACGTTTTTTTGATGGTACAGATCGTTTGTCCAACGTAAATCCACTTTTGTCCACCCAATTTTTTCATTTGTCCACCCACAGAACCGTAGAAATCGACCTTTTAAAATTTTGGAAAGTGTGAAGTTGGCACCCCCAAATGAAAATTTTTGAACCAAAATTTCAGGGTCGTTTGTCCATCGTAGGTCCATGTTTGTCCACCCAATTTTTTCATTTGTCCACCCACAGAACCGTAGAAATCAACTTTTTAAAATTTTGGAAAGTGTGAAGTTGGCACCCCCAAATGAGAATTTTTGAACCGAAATTTCAGGGTCGTTTGTCCATCGTAGGTCCATGTTTGTCCACCTTTTTTTTTTCATTTGTCCAGGCACCGTTTGAGAGATATGGAAAAAGAAGTTGTTGCGGTGCATTTTCTGAGCAGCTCACCCAAATTGCGAAAACGTGTTTTTTATGGTAAAGATCGTTTGTCCAATGTGAGTCCACTTTTGTCCACCCAATAACCTCAAAACAATAAAAAAAAGTGTAATAATGACACCACAAAATGCAAATTTTCGAACCAAACATTCAGGTTTGTTTGTCTTTCGCTGGTTCATGTTTGTACATCGAAAATTGATTTGCATTTGTATAGATTCCATTAGCAAGATGGGATGAAATAGTTATTTAATCAACTAGGTTATTATAACAGCGATTAATGATACAGACATTTTAACGTACGAGCGAAGCGAGAACGTTATTGTTCGAGATCATTAATCACTCAATTAATTAACGAGTTGATTACAAGATTTTTCGAATTGAATGAGAATTCTTGATTGCAAAAATTTTCTATCAATACCTAGTCAAATTTGACACTTTATACATTTTCTATGTTAATATCGGAATGTTGATATTTATGCGGCCGATCGGACAATTCGAGAAGTCCATAGAGGGCATATTCGAGTTATGACAATTTGAGTAAATGACATTGATACCGTTCCCTATAATATCCGTTAAGAATGTGTGGAGCTGGTGGAAGCTGGAGTTATAGTACATAGATATATTGATTACTCTCTAACCAACATAATTTTTCTGCAACCTTCACAATTCATCTCTGCTCAATTACGCTCAATTACGAAGATCAATGCGACATACAAATAAAATAATTATATATGTAAAGACATCGGAATAGAACCTCTGCAGGATTTCATAGAGAAGAGACAACTGAGTTGGTGGGGACATCTGAATAGGATGAATCACGAAAGACCTGCTAGAAAAGTATGGGAAGCAAAGGTTACGGAAAAAAGAAGGCGCGGAAGACCGGTTACTACCTGGGGCAAGCAAATGGGGAAGATAATTGGAGAAAGGGGACAAACTTGGGAAAGAGCAAGGATGATGACAACCAACAAGAAGGAATGGTAATTATATAATATTTGGGTAGCTGCTGAATACTTCTATGTTCGATTACCCATGACAATAATGCATTAATAGGAAATTAACCAATAAAAGGGTTCATTAACGGTTAATTTCGTGTACGTAAAACAGTGCTATTATTAAGAGGTCGGCGGAAAAAATTATTTTCTATCTATATCATTTCACACCTATTCAAAAATACCTAGTAGCTAATAAATGTTTTTCACAGTATAAATCCTATGTTCTTAGCAGATTCACGTTTGTCCGAGCGAAATTGGTTTATGCTCCTTCAAAAAACAAGAAGCGAAAATATCTTCTTTAACCTAATAACTCATGAATAAAAATAAAAATAAGAAAACTGAATTGTTCGTTATTTCATTGTAAGTCCATATTTGTTCATATTTCAAATAATAAATGAATTAATGATTCAAATGGCATAATGTGGAAAGTTTCATATAAGGAAGATCCTTCATTCATGGCATGCGAGATGTTTTTTCGGCGCGTTGAGATCAAAGACATGCCGACGTAAGTACCGACGAACTTTTCGGTAGTAAAATAGATGCACACGTGTGTCGGCACATCTTTGGTAGAAATATTTCACGAATATGATTACGCACCATAGCATCTTTTAAATGCATTTTGATTCTTCATCCAGTTGGTAAGAAGATTCCTTGTAGGTCACATCTCCTATTTTATCCTTATCCAAACTTCTGTTTGAAATTCGAAATAAAGAGTTGAGATCTGAAAGTGCAGAACAATTTCAAGACAATCAAAATTTGAAGATCATCTGATTTGGCGCAAGATCAAAGGATTTAATATATAATCAGAGGTATTGATATTGCTTAGAATATTTTTTCGAATTTATTTTTCCACAAGACGTGCAAAGTTTTTGCGAGATCGATGAGGGGACATGAATATTTCATGTGAAAAAGAAAGATATAATTTTTATAACTTTCCTAAATTTATTTTGGTAGAATGGAATAGAAATCCTTGCTATTCTCGTCAATAGGAAATCGAAAAATCTCCTTCGGTGGAAAAGTAACTTCTCAAATCCAATTTGTGCCTGTAGGCCGCATTAATCATTTTATAATTCTTCGAATTGTGCCGTCTATCAAATCCAAGTTATATGATGAAAAATTCATATTGTGTCCTCAAAAAGAATTTTGGAATTATTTGGGATTTTTTTCTTGCTTTGTTCTTGAATTTACGGTTTCCTTACAGAACGCCTGAAATTTATCGTATTTGGTTGCGCTAGTATTTGATTTTTCAAAACCAAAAATCGCTTATATCTCAAAAACGGCTGATTTGCGGAGCCATGCTTATATAAACCTTTTTATTTATTTTGAGGTCTAGGATTAGCTCCCAAAATATTGACACGTTGTTTTTTAACAACCTGTATATATATAAGTACAGTACAATCGCGATACTGTGAACACTCGCTCGTTAGAACAGCTCAATAGCGTGAACAACATTGTTTCTGCCAAAAAGGGTGCAAACTAAGATCTCACAATTTTTTCAACCATTGTAAATCTTCGATAAGAATGTATTTTAGTTTTATTAGATAATAAATCTGTATAGAAATATATTTTAGAGTTTGTATTTCAGTGACCTCCGGTAATATGAACAACCTCTATTGTGTGAACAACCCTGGTTTTATTCTGTTCACGTTATCTCGATTGTACTGTACCTAGTTTATTTAATAATTGATATCTATCAAATGCGCCATTAAGACCTAACTCTGTATTCATAAGACGCCAAGCTTTTGAATTCGATTTCATCCTCAGGGACACAAAATACAATTTCGTATGTAACGATTTCATCAGCAATAGGTACATTTTTAGATATCAAGCAACATAGCATGTGTATGAGTTTCAGCAGAGGTTAATTCAACGGGTTACCATTACAGTTCGGCGTATGATACAAGAGCTTACAATTATTAGATAATTATTTAATACATAACTTATTCGCCAGCGTGAAGAATATCATCTTTGCGTTGTTGAATGATCATTTTCGTCGTTAGAGATACTTTCAATCTTTCAATAATATTTAAAACATTCAAAATCTTGCTTTTGGCCGGAAGGGCCTCTCGACCAAGTCCATTCTTCCAAGTGGAGATTCTTCTGTTCTTCAGTTGTTCGAGGAACGCTACAGGATACTTATGTTGCGGAATGAACTCCATAGATATAACGGTCGTTATTCATTACAAATTAGAAAAAACTTTTGACTCTTCATTGTACTGTGCATCCCAAATTCGCTGTCCCCTAAACTTACATCTGCAACTGTTGGAGATAAAAAATTTTAAGTTAGAAATTTATAGGATACTTTTTCATGACAACTTCGAAGGCGCTTTCAGTTTTTTAATATATGTTAAATTTTGTAAGTTACAGCGTCATTTTGAAATTATAGCCTTTTCGGGGATACTGTTTATCTCGAGATCCTCTTATGATATTTTCAAGACGAAAACTGTCTAAACGGTCTTAGATAGATATTTTTACGTAGAATTCATTGGCGTACATAAAAAAAATTTCTAAGCTACCATTTTTGAGTCATAACTCAAACTTATAATTTTTTTAATGGGACACCCTATATTTTATTTCACCGTTGAATTGCATTTTTTGAATTGAGATAATATATAACATTATCTAAAAAGAATTTATATAATAAAAATTCGGGTATGGACGCTGTAATTATATTAAGTTCAAGATTATCACGAACCATCATGAAAAGAGGCACAAAATTCCTACCTTGATTCTTCGTATTCTTATTCTTATGATCTACAATGGCATTAACACCTTCTTTTCTTATCTTTATCTAATAATAATTGAAGCGAATTTGGGATGCACTGTACAGGGCTAGGCAAAATTCATTGTCTACTGCTAATAACTCAAAAACGAAGAATCGTAGGGGGCTACGGTTTTCACCTTCTTTGTTTCTCTGGAAAAGAGCTAGGAAATGTGTCATCTGTTTTCTTCTAGCTGCTATAGTCCTCGGGATCCCTTCAGTAGACTTACCATTTGTATCATCCGAACATTGAAAAATGCAATAGGATATAATTTTTTAGAAGGTTCAACGAAGAATATGGCGATTTTCCTCGGTATAACGAGGACATAACAATCTATTATTCTTATTTGAATTCATAATTTCAGGCTTGCCTTATTTGCAAAGTTCACAAAATGCCACGAAAGAGCAAAATTGATCCAGAGGAAATTTTCCATTGTCTGAAATCGGTCAAAATATTCGACGAGAATGCAAAAATCAGAGGACGTTCTCACAATGTGTGGAGAGAAGCTGCTACATTACTACCTGGAGTTTTGCCCGACACGCTGAACTTCTATGTGAGAGAAAATCGTTGGGACTTATTGACTAAATTGAGGATGAGAAAATTGAACAGTGTATGGACTCTACTACCTCCAGCAACGAAGACGATGTTTTAACATCCCAGCTTCACCAAAAAAGCTGTATCGCAAGTCCGCCTCTGATTTTCGACATAAGTCTGAGTAGAGAAGAGTGGAATATCATAAAGCCAGTAAAAAAAATCTACAATGAAAAAAGAGTTCACGGAAAGTCTTATAATGTATTGCAAAGTGGCTGGACCGATATGATTGCAAAAGCGTGTTTTTTGAAAACCAAAATTCCATGTTCATTCTCATTCAAGTACGCCAAGGTGAATCAGGCTTCTGAATCTAAGGCTTATTTGAGAATCCGTGGTTCTTGCAACGAATGTGGTGCCGATCTTCGAGCATTTTCCCTGTTTGAACCAGCGCCAGGCGATGGTATTGACATTCGCGTTCACACTGTGGACTCGACAGGAATTCCCCACACATACAAACGGCAAATCAAAGGTACCACCCGAACCCAAATGGGCCAAGAACTTCTCATAAAAAAACCACGACTGTTCCGTAATGAAGCCATGGGGGATCTTTCCTTCGGCGATCCAGAACCTCCATATCTTCCAAGAAAGGCCACCCTTAGGAAAATAAAAGAAGAAGCAGTCAATCGCGAATTAGGTGTGAATGCACACTTAGACCCAGTATATTCTCTGTTATAAATTAAATATAAAGATAAGTATTCAGGGTATATTCAAGATATTGCACTAGACCGATTCTTTGTTTTTTATTCATCGCCGATGCAAATGACGATGTATAAAGATTTGATCTTTCGTAAAATCGAAATTGATGCAACTGGTTCTCTTGTTAAAACTTTACAAAAAAGTAATGGCGATAAAATTCCTGTGTTTTTGTATCAAATCGTTGTCAAGGGGTATGACAGTATTCAACCGGTTTTTCAAATGCTTTCGGAAAAGCATGACACGAATACGATTTGTTTTTGGCTGCGAGAAATACTGAGGAATGGCGCTCCCATCCCTCCCGAAACCGACTGCGATTATTCACTAGCATTATTGAAAGGTGTTTCATTAGCCTTTAATGACAGGAATTTGAGCTCGTACGTGGCGGATTGTTATAGATGGCTTTCGTTGGAAAGTTTGCAACATCCCCTTAAGTCATTTATAAGAGTTGACATTGCACACCTTATAAAAATTATTTGCAGGAAAAATGTTTTCTCGAACAAATTGTCTAAAGTAAAAGACTTTTACGTGCGATGTATCGGTATAATGTCTTCGTGTGAATCTGTATCTGATTTCGAAGAATTATTACTTTCGATAATTATTGTTGCAAGCAGCGAATATACAGGCAACGATGCATACGGTAAAAATGTCGCTTGTGCTGAAAAACAAGCATTCTTAATGGAACGAATCAAAACATTTTCACACGAAGAGAATCAAAATTACGCAGATAGAGAATTCGAACTTTTGGAAGATACTTCTGATGAAAAAAACAAGTTGAATTCCTTCATAAAGAGAAATCACGATAATGCACTGGAGAGTGTCGAAGGGTCAAGGGAAACCGAGTTTTTGAACCCATTTTTCGGTCCAGAAATCGTATCACATGTCATCAAACTCGCGAAACATTTTCCCATATGGACGAACGTCATGAAAGCCTATTTTCCTCTTTCATCTGGGGTTGCATCATCTGCTAGATGCGAAGCATATTTCAAGGATTTGAAACATTCGGACCTGGGAGCAGATTATCACCCGTTGCGTGCTGATAAATTCGTTGTAAAGCACATCAAATCTATCGAGAATATTTCAAGAATAGAAATGGCCGCGAGTAAAGTAAAAACTAAAGAGCGAGCTTTGAGTAATTACATGATACAAAAAAATTTCAACGAAGAAATTATTTCAGAAACTAATATCAACAATGCTTCCGACAACGTACATCTTTCTCATGTGGAAAATTGGCGAGGTTTGAATAACTTTGAGATGAAAAAAATTGTTGATGTTGCATTGGCTCTCAGCGATGACGATAAGGATCATATTCTTTCAAAGAAAATAAATAATACATCGTCAGTTCAAAAAACAAAGTCACCATTGAAAGAGGTATTGAAGTCGGATGAAAGAGGAAAATATTTGCGTCCTTGTCCAAATATTGAGGTTATATATGATCGTCCTGTTAAGAGCAAAAGAGACTCTAAAAGAGATAATAAACTTTTGAGAAACGGAAATTTTCGCATCCCAGTGTTGATGGGCAAAGAAAAGATTTATGTTCAAAACACGTGCGCGTTCGATTCGATAGTGGAAGTTATGGCTAACTGCTATTGCAATTTCGGGAAATTCAAACAATTTGTTGAGAATAATTCCGATACCCCAATTTTTGATTTTGTTAAAAGATACGCCGTTGAGGGAGTCAGCAATTCGTTGTATCGCGAAAGGGCTACAATTCTAGGCTTATACAATGAAAAAAATAATAATTTCATGAATTGCTATGGAAGCGTTTACGAACTACTGCGAAATTTAATTTTGAATACCCCTAGCGTTACAATGCGTCAAATTTGTGAAAATTGTAACAGTAACGAAGCATCAGAAGAAGTAATTGTTGCCGATAATTACAAACCTGAAATGACATTTAGCGAATACTTCAACTTATTCCTGATAGAAAAGTTTGACGAAAAGACGCAAGATTGCAGAACCTGCAGTTCTGAATCTAAACTCGCCAAAGTGTGTTCGGATTTATTATGTTTCGATTTCGATCTTGTATTTCAAATTGAGAAAGATCTTTTTCCTGATGGAATAAAATTGAACGAAATTCCTGTGGATATCGAGGTAATAAATGAAAAATATATGCTAGGCGGGGTGATTGTCCATTATCCCCAACACTTTGTCGCATTTACAAGACGGGTTACAGGAACTTGGACAAAATGCGATGATATGTCACGAAAAGTGCAATCAGTCAAGGAAAATATTTCTGTATATCCAGTCATCGTCATTTATATTAAATGTGGAAACTGATAAATTAATGTAGCTACTCGTAGTCTTGTCCATATTTTTTGTTCCAAATAAATAATAGAAATGAAAACAGATGATCAAATTATTTATCCATACATTCCCCATAAATTGAAAAACATCAACAAATCCTTATTTGCAATTTTTGAATTGTCTGATGAAGGACTTTGATAGACAACCTAATTGGTTTTCTTACCATTACATTACATTCCATTCCATTTGCGAATGGTACCTGGACAACTGAAGAAATTCGCCAACAAATATGACCCGCGATGCAACAACGTTATTCTCAATGAATTCGCAGTTGTTGGTAAAATTACGAATAAAAAGAAAATATTTGCTTTTTTTATCAATAACGCATATGAAACAATGAAAATTTTGATTGGACAAACGTGACGTGAACGAACGATTCATTTGGTAAAAAATATTCTTTAGCATTTTAGGAATAGTCAACGAAGAATTTTGATTAATCAATTTTTCATCCCATCTTGCTAATGGAGTCTATACAACTGCAAATGAATTTTCGATGTACAAACATGAATCAGCGAAAGACAAACGAACCTGAATGTTTTTTTTCGAAAATTTGCATTATGTGATGCCAATATAACACTTTTTTTTATTTATTTTTATGGTTCTGCGAGTGAACGAATCGAATAATTGCCTAGATTGTAGTGGAATTGCGGAAAAGGCTTTCCCGCAATAGGGTGGAACTGCTCAGAAAATGCAATGGAAAAATTCCCTTTTTTATATCTCTCATACGCTCCCTAGATAAATGAAAAAAAGGTGGACAAACAGACCTACGATGGACAAACAACCCTGAAATTTTGGTTTCAAAATTCGCATTTGAGGTTTCAGCTTCACACTTTCATCCAAAAGTTTCAAAGATTGATTTCTATGGTTCTGTGGGTGGACAAATGACAAAATTTGGTGGACAAAAGTGGACTAACGTTGGACAAACGATCTTTACCATAAAAAACACGTTTTCGCAATTTGGGTGAGCTGCTCAGAAAATGCGCCACAACAACTTCTTTTTCAATATTTCTCAAACGGTGCCTGGACAAATGAAAAAAAAAAGTGGACAAACATCGACCTACGATGGACAAACCACCCTGAAATTTTAGTTAAAAAATTTTCATTTGGGGGTGCCAACTTCACACTTTCCAAAATTTTCAAAGATTGATTTCTATGGTTCTGTGGGTGGACAAAAGAAAGAATTTGGTGGACAAAAGTGAACTAACGTTGGACAAACGATCTCTACCATGAAAAACACGGTTTTGCAATTTGGGTGAGCTGCTCAGAAAATGCACCGCAACAACTTCTTTTTCCATATCTCTCCAACGGTGCCTGGACAAATGAAAGAAAAAGGTGGACAAACATGGACCTACGATGGACAAACGACCCTGAAATTTTGGTTCAAAAATCTTCATTTGGGGGTGCCAAATTCACACTTTCCAAAATTTTCAAAGATTGATTTCTATGGTTCTGTGGGTGGACAAATGAAAGAATTTGGTGGACAAAAGTAAACTAACGTTGGACAAACGATCTCTACCATAAAAAACACGTTTTCGCAATTTGGGTGAGCTGCTCAGAAAATGCACCGCAACAACTTCTTTTTCCATATCTCTCAAACGGTGCCTGGACAAATGAAGAAAAAAGGTGGACAAACATGGACCTACGATGGACAAACGACCCTGAAATTTTGGTTCAAAAATTTTCATTTGGGGGTGCCAACTTCACACTTTCCAAAATTTTAAAAGGTCGATTTCTACGGTTCTGTGGGTGGACAAATGAAAAAATTGGGTGGACAAACATGGACCTACGATGGACAAACGACCCTGAAATTTTGGTTCAAAAATTTTCATTTGAGGGTGCCAACTTCACACTTTCCAAAATTTTAAAAGGTCGATTTCTACGGTTCTGTGGGTGGACAAATGAAAAAATTGGGTGGACAAAAGTGGACTTACGTTGGACAAACGATCTGTACCATCAAAAAAACGTTTTTACAATTTGGGGGTGCTGCTCAGAAAATGCACCGAAAAAAGTTTTTTCCCATATCTCTCAAACGGTGCCTGGACAAATGAAAAAAAAAGGTGGACAAACGTGGACCTACGATGGACAAACGACCCTGAAATTTGTGTTTCAAAATTCGCATTTGGGGGTGCCAGCTTCACATAGCTACGTCTAGCCTATTCATGAAACATCGCCTAATAGTTCAGTCACCCATTGCCAGATGCTAGGGTGAAAAATTTCAGTTCTTCGAGGCACAGCTGCGCCCCTACGTACCGGAGAAGGAACTACAGCTCATTTTATTTTGGCTTCATTTCTTTGAACCGCGTTGTTCCTCTAGGTGGGTTTAATACTCAATGCTAATATCGAAATTACTAATGAACTCATCTAACTTCTCATCTAACTTCGCAAAGCGTTTGCGATCAATTTCGGATGATTTTATTATTGTGAAATAATGTGAAAATGCAATTACTTACCCCAACGGGCTGAAGAAGAAACTTTGGCGAATTTCCACTGGTCTGGTGGCAGAAAAGGGTTCCAAAGGAAAGGGAAACAGGGAATTACCCTTACTTCTGCACAAGTTTCATGGCTATTACCTGGTTGATAGAGAAATCACAACGCACTGCACACTAACTGGGATGTGTGTGAAGTTGGCCCAGCACTTTTAGATGAAAAAAAATTTGTGCTGAATTCAGCACAATTGTGCTAGGTTTGTGCTACTTTGTGCCGTTGAAATTTTTTCTCTATTCTACATGGTTCCCAAAATATTTCACAAAATGTATTGAATGGGCCAGCCCAGCACTTATCGAAAAAATTAGTTTTGGTAACTGAAACAGGTTGTGCTATGTACAGTGTTGTGTCGTTCGAATTTTTGCGAAAGTCCCTCTTATCTCTCAGAAAATAGAATATGAAGAAAAAAGTTAGCCCAGCCCTTTTTTTTTTCTCAAAAATGAGTGGAAAAATTTGTGCTACATTTGTGCTGACTTATACCGTAAATATTTTTTAGAAAATTTGTTGGATTTTCCGAGAAATCTTGAGATTTTTCCACTAATTTTTGAGAAGAAAAAACAAAAGTGCTGGGCTAACTTTTTTCTTCATTTTCGATTTTCCGGGAGATAAGAGGCACTTTCGCAAAAATTCGAACGGCACAACCCTGTACATAGCACAACCTGTTTCAGTTACCAAAACTAATTTTTTCGATAAGTGCTGGGCTGGCCCATTCAATACATTTTGTGAAATATTTTGGGAACCATGTAGAATAGAGAAAAAATTTCAACGGCACAAAGTAGCACAAACCTAGCACAATTCAGCACAAAAATTGCTGGGCTGGCCCATTCAATACATTTTGAGAACTGTGTGGAATAAAGAAAAAATTTCAAAGGCACAAAGCAGCACAAACCTAGCACAATTCAGCACAAAAATTTTTTTTCGAAAATCCAAAAGATAACTGCGGCGATACATCAAAGAATTGCTTTGTTTTTAAAACCTTTCGGAGCAATGAAATTATTGTATTTTTGTGTATCAAAAAGTTTGTTTTCTGCGCCGCAGAATTTCTGTCGCCAGCAATCGGGACAAAAATTTCTCACGAACTCGAGTTAGGAAACCTAAGATTCACGACTGAACATCATTATTAAGTTTTTCGTTTTGCTATGATTTATTTATGTAAGTGATGTTGAAGTTCGAACTCACCACACCAATTTTTTTTAAATTTTCATATTTGCAGCCAGATGTACAACAGAAACCTTGAGATGGGTGACATTCATGACCAGCTGCTCTATTTATGTTACAACCACCATTCATGCCACTTGGAATGCAACATGGGTCCGTTGACTGACATAAATATTTCGCACCACAATCGCATTCCTCTCCCTTCTCGGTGATACCTGAAAGTGATTCATTCGTTAAATAGAATTTTTTTTTATCTATTCACATAATTATAAGGTAATCTTGACCGATGTCAATAAATTTGACGAAACCTCGGCAGATAAATCGAGTTGGTTTTGCTTTTTGTTCCATTAAGCCAAGAGAATACACAATACCACGTATCCTCTTTTGTGAATTACCCAATTTTTTATGATCTATCACTATTAAGTTATTTTGCACTCTATGTTGAGGTAAACTTTATAGAGAAGTATTTATCGACAAGATGCGGAATATATTCGGCACGTTGAGTTTTTCCTGAATTTTTGCTCTTTGGTCTAAAAGTATACACCTCAGGAAGGTAGTGCAACACTATAAAAACGAAAAAAATTCTAAAAAAATGGGAATATCATATAAATGGCTAGAATTAAGAGTATCTTCCAATTTTGGTACGAATAAACCAATTTTTCGTGATTTATGTCAGTTTTTTTTTATGCTCTGGTAGTGTAGTAGTGATGTAGTAACAAGATGTGAGTGTGGTGCAGAAGAAGAAACTATAGACCACTTGGTGAAGAGTTGTAGAAAATATAATTTTCAGGGTGGTTTCGAAAGTATTCATTCGGTGACCGATTCTTTTTTGAGATGGGTTACAAATTTCAAAATTATTCAATGAGTAATGTAAAATTCAATACCCCTCTCGTTTTTTTTTCTTTCTTTTTTGTTTTCAGATTATTCTTCGTCAACCATCATAGTAGAAAGAATGGGAGGAAGTTTTTGGATTTTGTCATATGAAGAAGATGTCCTTCAATATAATAATTACAGCTCATTCTTTACACAAATACACCATCATTACACTTATACGGGCAAACAGAGAGTTTTTTCTGAGGTTTTTATCTCTGTTTTTTCATGTATCATACGAAGATATGTATGGTACCCCGTTGACATTTTTCCTCTGCTTACACTGAGATCTGGAACGAGGAACGGGTTTTTAGGATCTGTCTCTTGTTGCCATTTCTTTACACCCGCTTCATTGTTTTTCAGATTGTGAAAGTTTGTAACACTCTTTTTCAAAAGAATATATCATATCTTCATTATCACTACTACTTGACGACTCACTTCCATAGTGGTGGTCTGACGATTGGAAGACGAGCGCCGTTACGAACTAACTCGACGTATCTCTCACGCGTAGCATTGCCGACGTCCCGTGTGCGGATTGCCTTATTCTATTTCATACATTATTATGGAAATGTATATAGGGTATGAGTCTTTGACTCGTGCAAATATTCACAGTAGATTCCTGTGGTCGGAAGAAACAGTTCATTTCTACGAGGATGTATTGACATCTAGTTAGCCTAGATCAGTTCCATGCATAAAAAAATATATTGCCTTACCATAGCAACGAACAATAACTCATTAGAAGTGTCAATGTGAAGTTTGAGGTCAAAAAAGTAAAACAGAGTGATGCAATAAATTGAAAGAAAGAAGATGTAAACCGAAATTGTAAAAATCTAAAAATTGGAGTATCGGGCCATCGTCAAGTACCTGTACTTAGAAGGGTTGAGAGGTAAGGTAAAAGCACCAATTATTGACACAGCCCCACTTGTAGACATAACGATATAGATAAGAAAACTGTTACTCTTATGGTGTTCAAAATACATCAATTACAGTGACTTTATACACCACAGTGGCGACAATAGTCGATTTCGACCGTTTAGGGATAGGCAAACGTGAAAAAAATATCGATATATATTGTATCGATATTTCTCGACAGTATCGATATATATATCGATAGTGATCATATAAACAGTGTGTTCAGAGTTCAGACTGATTTTAGCATTGAGTTATTCATCTAAGAAGAGATTAAAAGGAGTATTGTGAGTATAAAAACGAGCATAATATGTTAATTTGAAAATAAAATGAACTTGTAGGTTATATTTGTTTAATATTTTCAGGTCCATTTTTCCTCTTAGATGTGGGAAAAATGAGGGAGGTTGAGAAAAAATTATAAGGTGAATGCAGTGCCTAACATTTTTATTTCTACCAAAAATGAATCCTATGAAGTCACACGCATCTATTTCACTAGAAGCTCCTATAGTAAATTATGTTACATGTTACTTATAGTACATCTGGTTGCTCATGTGCCTTACCTTTCATTGGTACCTCGAGTATTACTATAGACTGTACCTTAAAAAAGTCTTTCATACACATGACAATACATTTACAATGATATCTCTACTGAAAAAATCAAATGGGGATAAAATTTCTCAAGCCAATATAATTTTTGAGAAGAAGATTAGAAAGAAGCAAGTGAAAACATACAATAAAAGTATGGTAGTAGTATGATGAGTTAGAACTTGTTCTTTTATACGTGAATTGTTCATTTAGCCAGATTGTATTAGTCAACTCTTGTTAAAAATAATGAACATTCTATTTTCTAAAACTTTCAAATTAACAATTGTTAATGAAATCAACAGTTTTCATAAACTGTCCGTGAGTGTCTTTCATTTGATGACGTCAAGGAAGTCCGAAACAGTTTATGATTATTTATTATGAAAAGATCTGTCTTAAATATACAATAAAATGGAAACAGGTGCTAAATTCAGTAGAAATACTCATAGTTGCATATTTTTAATTGAAAAATTCTTATTATCAATAAATCCATATTAGAAAGGATGGAACTATTTTCATTTCAACAATAATATTACATACAAACACTTATAGTTTTACTTAGCATTAGTAATATATCAAATAATGAATATTATAGATTAGGCTTTTTAGAATTTGTTTTTATACTTCAACCTTGTCATTCTTTTAGGTTTAGGAAGAACTCTCCAGGTAGCTCAACTTGCTCCTTTCTACTCCTTTACTCAAAAATTACATAGGTTTATTCTCCTGAAAAGTTGTATTGATTTTTCAGTGGAGAGGCAAGCCACATGAATAACCAGATATACTAGGGTCTAAGTCTTCCAGTGAAATTGAGGCAATTGCTTTCTTGGGATTCTTTCAAAAGCATCAGGTCCTTCACGTTTCTATTATTCATCTTTAGAGACTACATTAACCTCCAACTTGTTTTCCATCCTCCCTAATTTTTCAATATATGAGTAGAAAATGACCTGAAATATGAAACAAATATACCTACATTTTCATTATATTTTCATATTAATATATATGATGTTTGTTTTCACACTCACCATGCTCTTCTTAAGCCTTTCTTAGATGAATAAATGAATATGAACAACGGTCGAAATACACAGTCCAAATTTATGAATGAACAACTAAGAGATTCTTGGCAAATTACCAACATAGTTTATTGTTCAGAAATGCGGAAAAGCACAATCCAGTCATTAACAGAATATTTCAAATTTGATCCAGACGATTTTTCGTCCAAGCAAAACACTTCCGAACGACTCGAATAGCACGGGACAGGCACAGAATCACGCAAACTGTCACAATTTTTTTTTTTATTTATAGCAGAGGGAATCTGCGACCGTAAAAACACGGGGCTCTATCTCTCGCCCAGAGGAACCCATTTCTAGGGAACACTGTGGGGTTACTCACTCTACCAAGTTCGCGACCCACTAAACCTAACCTGCTTTACATTGGTTCCGGGCATTTGCCTATAAACCATTTATCCCTTAATCGGTTAATTTCTTCTTGCACATTCATGTTCGTCCATTTCGGATATCTCTTCTTAGTATAGTTTTAATAAGTTTCCGTACTCATTTTAATCTCTCCTCAATTGATCTCGCGGTCTCCTTTTGTAAATTCTCATTCTCCTTCTGTCTTCCTCCGGATCGAAGTCCACTAGTCTCCTGAGTTCTTCGTTTGGATGTTCCTTCGCTGTTTCGAATAACTTTTCAGCTTTCCTCTTCATAAATTCGGTGATGGTTTCCCACTTCAAATCTCGATATATCTGTTTGTTCCTGACAAACCAAGGCGCATCTATGGCACATCGTAGTAGCTTGTTTTCTGTTGCCTGAATTTTTTGTATATGGCTCTTTGCCGCGAATCCCCAAGCACCTGATCCATAAGTCAGTTGCGGTCTAGCAACGGCTTTGATTATTTTCAATTTTGTCTCATTTGACATGTGGATCTTTCTACCTATCAGCGAGTAGAGCATATTCATCGCTGCCTTGGTTTTGTCAACGGCTTGTTTGATATGGCTTCTCCAAGTTAGACCTTTGTCTAGGGTGATACCTAAATATTTCGCTTCGTTTTTCCATTCGATTTCTTCTCCATGTACCTCTAGATTTGTTGTAGTTCTTAGTCTCCTCTTCTGCAGTAATATCGCTTGGCTCTTTTGTCCGTTGAGCTTTATTTTCCATTTAATACACCAGTCATTTATTTCATCTATAGCTTCTTGTAATATTCCTTCTATGAGTTCTGGCTTGCGATTCCTGTGTCGTCGGCATATAGTGTCAGCATAGTCCTTGGAGATTTTGGTATATCGTGAATATAAATGTTATACAGTAACGGCCCAAGTACTGACCCTTGAGGCACCCCTGCTTCCATATATCTGGTTGTGGAGTTTTCTCCTTCCACTTTCACGTAGAATCTTCTGTTCCTCAAATAATTTCTAATCAACTTGCACAGTTTCATTGAATATCCAGCATATCTCATTTTGTAAATCAATCCTTCATGCCATACTCTGTCGAATGCTCTGGCGACATCTAGTAGTACAAGACCTGTTGCTTGTTTATTTTGGAATCCTTCTGTTATGTATTCTGTGAGTCTCAGTAATTGCTGTTCAGTTGAGTGATCTCTTCTGAATCCGAATTGCTCTGTTGGAATGAGATTCAGATTTTCAGTTTCTTCTGTAAGCCTCCTAGCGATTACCCTTTCTACTACTTTTCCTAGGGCGGACAATAAACTTATCGGCCTGTAGTTTTGGGGGAATTTTTTATCTTTGCCTGGTTTGTTGAACACTATGACTTTTGCAGTTTTCCACTTTTCCGGATAGTGTTCAGTCCTCATTACACCGTTTGCAATATTTGTGAGAGCAGCTATACCTTTTCTAGGTAATTTCTTCAACATAGCATTCGTTATTTTATCACTTCCGGGAGCTTTTCTATTTTTCAAGCTTCTGATTACCTCTTTTATTTCAAATGGAGAAGTTGGTTTTTCTATTTTGTCGTCTACTGGTGGTTCGTCCATTTCTTCTTCGTTGTTCTCTACTAGTTCTTCCAGATCGTCATTATCGTCATCAGGTCTGTAATTTATTCTCGATTCTCTTTCGATCGAGTCCGCCAGTGCTTCTGCTTTATCGATATTCGTATATGCCATTCCTCTTTCTCCGTGGAGAGGTGGTATTTTAGTCTTTTCTCTTCTCAGACATTTTTGCATTTTCCATGCAGAATGATCGATAGTATTTAGTTTTTGAACTCTTTTGTTCCATCTATTTGTTCTCATTTCCTTTAGGGCATTTTTTAGATCTTGGCTGTGTCGGTTTAGATTTCTCTTATTTATATCTGTTTTGTTGAGCCTGTATGTTTTTCTTAGTCTCCGATTTTCCCTGATGAAATCTTTGATTTCTCTGGGTGTATCACCGTGTGGATGTATCGGTGCTGGTCTCGTTATTTTCTTTGTGCACTTTTTGTAAGCATCTATTATAGTATATTCTTTTCTAGTTCATCAACTGCTCTTTCTAGGTCTTCCGGTGTGTTGATTGTTGGTATTTCTGTTACCTCCAATTGTATCAGATGGCTATATTTAGTCCAATAGGTGTATTCTCTTGTTTGCATTAGTTCTCTTCTTGGCCCTTCTCCTATTGTTAATTCGATGGGGTTGTGGTTAGAGATTCCGTCCCACAAGGTCTCTATCGAGAATTCTCTAGTGATATTTTTCATAATTGCGATATCAATTATATCTGGTAATCCATTTCCGAATGCTAGGTACGTTGGTTCTTCAGGTCCAATAACGATAGCTTCATGTTTTTCAGCGAGATCTTTCAGTTTTCTGCCATTTCTGTTTTCCATCCTGCTGTTCCATTCTGGAGATTTGCAATTAAAATCTCCGATGCAGATTTTTGGGTTTGTTCCATCCAGTAAGTTGTTGATTTCTTCTTCCAATAAGTTATTTGGGGGTCTTTTATATGCCGATGTGACTTCGACTCTTTGTCGATTTATTTCAGCAACAATCGTCTCTGTTTCTATTTGTGACTCGTCAGATCTTCCTTTAAAATAGTGTTTCAGATCTCGTCTAACCAGTAAGGCAACACCTCCCCCAGTGTTTGTGATTCTGTCACATCTATATATCTCATAATTCATGATGTTCAATCGCGTATTTGGTTGTATTCTTGTTTCCTGTAAGGCTATAATATCAGGTTTTCTCTCTGATATTATTTCTTCTATCTCGGGTTTTCGAGTTCTGACCCCGTTTATGTATATATTCAGGAGACTATTTTAAGGGAATTTTTTTCTAATTGTATATTCCATTATTTCAGTTTACTGAACATTCCTTGGAGTTTTTCTCCATCTCTCTTTCAATTTTCAACATGATTTTGTTGAAAATTTTTTCAGTAAATGTGACTAAATCGTCGGCGGATTCAGAGACTTTTCTGTTTTCTTTTGTTTTGTTGATCGTAGGTTTAGCTTGGGGCATTTTCGGTTGCTCCTTCTTCTGTACTGGTTTGGGTACTTCTTTTTTCTTGTCGTCTACTTTCGAGGGGGTGGGCTTCTTTTTCTCCTGGACTTTTTGAGGAATCGTGCTCTGCTGAGCCGATTTCTGGCCTGTTTTCCTCTTCCTTGTAAATAATTTGAATTCGCTACATCCTTTGTAGCTTGCTGGCTGGCCTTCTTCACCGCACAGGACGCATGTGGCATTTCTCTCCTCACCTTTTCTGGTAAGTTCGCAATCTTTCGTGCAATGATTGCCCAAAAATTTGACGCATCTGTATGGAAAAGAGCACTTGTTTTGGGCATGTCCGTACCTCTGGCATCTGAAGCATTGGCTTGGATTTTCTGCCCTTCTTTTTGATTCCACTACAATGCAGAGATTGTAGAGGCGTCTTATTTCGAAAATCTCCTTTCTCTGAGTTTTGACCAGGTATAAGGGTATAAACTTTTTGGTTTTATTGGATGTCATTCTGGACACCTCGGCGTCATGGATTCCTTGGACCTTTAGATCATTTTTGATTATATCTAGGTCAGCATCTATTGGGAGATGTCTTATAACTGCGTAGATCTTTTTCTCTTCCTCCATCTGGTACGTGAAGTACTCCTTACCAATCTGGTCAAAATATTTTGTTATGTTCTTGTAGTCGTCCACAGTCGAGGCTACGATCTTAATTCCGTCTTTTACGACGGTTGCTCTGTTGTAGCTGAATTCCTTCAAGTAGAGAGCTTTTGAGATATCTACCCAATCGGCTGTACCTATCTTCGTGATGGGTGGAATTTTATCTTTTTTAGGTAACTCCGTTGCTTTTTTTGCGGTCTCTTCGTCTGCAGATGAACTTTCTTTACGCGCGCGTTTTGTGGGCGGCGCGTTCTGGGTTTTTGCAACTTGAGTTGCAAAGTTTTTCTTCTTTTCCGGTTCTGGAGCTACTTCCTGTTTGGAGGAATTTTTGGGGACCACTACCGGCTTTGCAATTTCTGCAAATGTGAGGGATTTCTGTGCCGTTATCTGTTTCGCAATTTCAGCAAAACTAGGGGATTGAGGCGCTTTATTCTTGTTAACTTCCTCTCTCAAGAGGCGTATCTCCCCGACCAACTGAGACACGGTTTCAGTCAGTTTATTTATTTGAGCCATCAACTGGCCATTCTCTTCTTTGAGCCTTACAAGCTCCTCTGCTTCTCCATCGCTGAATTCTTCGGTGTCCGTAGCTTCCATGTAGGAGCTTTCATTGTCTGAGACCTCTGACATGGCTTTTTGTCCGTATTGAACTATATAAGGTATTTCGGAATAATAATGAATATTGGAAATCCTTACTACTATGTTACTATTAAGCTATATGGCTAAGTTATATATTTTCTATACTATCAGAAAAATAAATCGACTCACCAGTAATATCCGTGGAACCAGCGATCTTGGGATCTGGACTCGACACTAAATACACTGAATTTTAACGAATTTCCGCTCTATAACACATACACTTATAGAACTTACAAAAAACTTCGGAAGTTTCGTAGACGGAATCAAAAATTCCGTAGCTTCGCTAGTGTACACTTTCACTTCGACTTTCTCTTCCACTTTCTCTTTTACAACACGAGAGATGACGTATCGCACTGGTATCATTCAACACATCTACCTGCTTCAACGTCTCGAGGTGAACTGTTGTCACAAATGTAAACATAGTCCGCCATTTAAGGTCGAAAACGGTCCAACCAATCAAAAAGCGGACGCCTATTGTCGCCACTGTGGTATATGAAGTCACTGTAACATCAATAGATGCTTGATGACATCTAGATTCTATTAGTGAAACTAACTGCGTAGTCAATTATGAAAAAAAGTGTCACGGCTGACGTCAACATCGCAGGGGCACGTCGCGGTGAAATTTAAGTAAAAATTAAGTGTTTTGTTAAACAGATGAGAATATGATTGGATCAACATGTGTACATGTGATGATTCAATGTGAAATTATCACATTGGGATCTTATGCCAATTGCTATTTGTAACATTGAATTTTCACATACCGAACCAAAGGTTGACATCCATTTCAAACATTGGGTACTAATAGTGTCAACTATTGGTTCCGTTTCAGACTACTTAGAAGATGTCGTCAAAAAAAAATTCTTCAAATATACAGTGGAACAAATGGCTGAAGCCATTTCCAACGTGAAAAGAGGGTTAGCCGTAGCAACTTCTGCTAGAAAGCATAACGTTCCCAAAATAACACTCATGTACAAAGTTAAGGGTAAAACACCAATACATCGCAAAATGGGCAGAGATTCCTATCTTTCTACTGAGGAGGAATCTCTTTTGGTGAAATGGATACAATCGATGGCGAAGGTAGGTTTCCGTATTTGAAAAGAACAATTACTGAACAGTGTTCAACATCTAAAGGAGACAAGGTTTTAGCTGCACGTGGGAGAAAAACATCTATAAAATTGTGAACAGTGACGAAAAATAATGTTTTACTGTTCTGATCTCAGGAAACGCTAATGGTGATTTACCCCCTCCGATGGTAATATTCAAGTACGAAAGGATACCTAAGGAGTTAGCTCTAAGTGTTCCAGATTCTTGGGGAATAGGGAAGTCAGAAAATGGATGGATAAATTTTACGAATTTATCGCTAATGTGTTTCACCCTCGGTTTCACCCATGGTTGGATACCGAAGCCATCAAGTTTCCAGTTATTCTTTTTGTAGATGGGCACTCTTCCCATTTGACTTTACATGTCAGTCAATTTTGTGATAGAAATGGAATCATTCTCATCGCGCTCTTTCTATACTCAACCCATAGAATTCAACCTATGGACGTCTCAGTATTTCGGACTCTCAAAGCTGGATGTAGAGATGAAGTACAGCAGTGGCGATTAGCTAATTTTCACAATCCTATATTGAAAAAAATACATTTCTGTCCTTTACTGGAAGAGGTACTCAGAGAAAGATTATTTAAGACAAAAGTATTCTCAAAAATGGATTTCAGAAATGTGGTCTATTTCCATGGGATTCAACCGCTGTAGATGAGCAAGAAAAGAAGGATAAAAAATTGTAAAACAAACCAAAGTACTGAACTGACTGAAATAAATAAGTAGGCTCACGATTTCTTGAGAAGTATATAAATAAGGAAGAAAGGGATAACTTTGTTAAATGCTCTGAATGGAGTGGCGATGTGAGTGATCAATCACTTTTTCGAATGTATAAAAATATTCTCGACGATAAAAACGATTTGGAGAAAAGACTGGGAATCAATGAAGAAATACAAGAAGTACACAAAACAGAGAATGATATCCAGGAGGGAATATTGGAAAAAGAAATCATTAACTCGACAACACCCCCAAGAAGAGTCGTAATACAGAACTTTGAAGCCCCAGTTGAAGAATCTGATTCAATCATTTTAAATGTACCAAGTCCTTTCAAAAAAGCATTCTGGTCTGGTCCAAAACCCATAAAGAAGAAAGTCATAAAAAAAGAAAAAGTGCCCTCTGTGACAACGTTGGCGACAATATCACGAAAACAAGGAAAAACAAAAAAAAGAGTTTAAATATAAAAAGACCAAACGACTTGAAGAAGAGAAAAAAAAAGCTTTTGAAACTCGAAAAAAATCTCGTACAAACTTGCATTCCTGGAGGAAAAAAATCAGCAAATATTCGGAAACGAAAAATCCATGATTTGGAAACTCCGTCAGAAGAAGAATGGGTACCTTCTGGAAGCAGTACGGAAGATATTAACGTGTCCGATGAGGATAAGAGTCTGGTACATGAGGATATTGATAATAATGAACTGAATTCCAAGAATAATGAAGGATTTGAGCAGGTAGACTCTACTCAGACTCCATTCTATGAAGAAGGAGATTTCATTATAGCTTCCTTTCCCGGAAAAAAAACATCATTAAAATTTGTTTGTGTAATTCAAGAAATTCTTCAAAATAATGAAATTGAAATTGTGGGAATGAAAAAATATGAATCAATGAGCAATGTATTCATTTTAAATGAAACAGATGTGAGTGTAATTGATTCTTCTCAGATATTAAAAATCTTACCATTTCCAAAAATGTTCTCCATTCGAGATAGACTTAAATATGAATTTCCGTAAGAACTGAAAGTTGATAGTTAAATGAATTAAAAAAAAATTTGAATACTTACTTAATTTCTATTTCTTTTTTGTGATACAGTTTGGAGAATAAATTTGAATTTTGTAGATTACATTTCTTTAATTCTGTTATATAACTTGAATTCGTAGCTTCATTGAAATAAAGTGGGTATGTCTGTTTGCGACAAAAGGTCTCAAGTAATCGAAATGCACTGATTCATATAGTAGACGGAAAAAATGTATAAGGACAAATTGGATAAAGTGTCACTTACTACTTGTCGGCTACTAATCAGCACCAGATCTTCGGTTGCAACCAGTCGCTGTTTACTCCATACAGCAATTTCTTCACTAGAGAACCCTATATTGTCGCCGTTAACTTAAACTATTTTTACGTTCGTTCAAATCCGTTTTTTCGTTACGTTACACGGTACTCGTTCGTTAATCTTTTTTTTTTCCTCTTATGTACATGCGTGACATTCAGGATATGAGGTTTGAAAAGAGGAGGGGATTCGAACAAGCGCATTTCGTTTTGAAAATAAACAAAGAAAGAAACTAATAAGTACTGAACATACCCCCCACCCAAATGATATATTTGTCCTCTAGAAATGGGGAAAAAAAAAAGAAAAAACCCAAAATTATTACAACAATATTGAATGAACTGCATGTATGATGGAGTTCCTAACATTTTCCGCCCTTTGAACGGTTGAAATTGCTAACATTTCAAAAGAAAAATAAAACAAAATTGAAAATGCCCGATTAGATGTACCTAGTACCCATTGCATAAAAAAAAATGAAAGAGAAAAAAAATGAAAAGAGAAAAAAAAAATACTTTTGAATTTCAACTTAAGGTGGAGGTAATAAAGCCACCTTGTTTAAGGTCCGTGTAATTTCACCTGTTGGGGTTCGAATCTTAACTACTCTCACAATACCATCCGCACCTGGTATTAAGTGAGTGACTATTCCGATTGGCCAATGTGTTGGTGGAGCATCTGGAGAATACCAGAGAACCAAATCACCTTCCTTGACCTTGACACAAGGCTTCGTCCACTTAGGCCTTTTCTGTAATGACTGAACGTATTCACTTGACCAACGTTTCCAGAAAGATTGAACTAATTGTTGGCATAATTGCCACTGTGATAAACGGTTTTGTGGAATATTGGACAAATCAATCTCAACCCGTGATAATAAAGGTCCACCAACCAAAAAATGACCCGGCGTAAGTGGATCCAAATCTTCATTGGGCGAAGAAGTTTCGTTACAAAATGGTCGAGAATTTAATATTGCCTCTATGCGAGTTACAACAGTCAAAAATTGCTCAAAATGCAATCTAGTTCCACCTGCAATGCGTTTTAAATGAAATTTGAAAGATTTCACCCCAGCCTCCCAAAGGCCACCCATGTGGGGAGCATAAGGGGGGTTATGACTCCAAGATATGTTATGAGCTGACAAATAATGAGATATCTCTGGATTTTTCCGATCAAAAAATTTCGTTATCTCGGTAATTTCTCTAGAAGCACCTCTAAAATTAGTACCTTGATCGCTGTATATATTGATCGGCAAACCTCTTCTTGAAATAAATCTATCAAGCGCAGCCAAACAAGATTCGGTAGTTAAAGAATTGACAACTTCCAGATGTATACCTCTAGACACCATACAAATGAATAATGCTACATAACATTTTTGATATCGTTCAGTGCGTAACTTAGGGCCTGTTTCACCACTTACTGTTAAAGTGGCACATAAGCTATCCACAACTAATCCACCAGATAAATCTGAAAATTGTGTTTCACAGGTGTCTGTTAGGTTATCCTTACTGTTAAACTGTCGAATATTTTGACTGAGAGATCGAATGGCTGATAAAAGTTCATGTACCAGATAACGTCACTCCGAACTGTCAAAACTTTGAGAAAATTTTGCTCTCGATCAGTTTATCTCGAAGGTATTTCGTGAACGTTTGCAGACGCAACACCAGATTTTGTGATAATGGATCTTTTTGAGTGTCTTGAAGATGAGAGTGACTATTATTTTGCGAGCTTATCGAGGCCTCGCAAACGTCGTGAAATTAGAACTAGAATGGAACATTTTGAAAACTATGATGACGAAGAATTCAGGTGCCGATTCCGATTGACGAAGTCATCTGTTAATTACGTTCTATCTCTAATAGAGGATGACATAAGAACAACAACTAACTTGTAAGTACCTGCACATTCATATAATTTCGTTATATTGTGATAAAAAATTTCACTTACAATGTGATTGAGAATATTATGATGTTGTAATAAATGTATGTTATTTTTTTTTTCAGGAACTCTGCAATATCTCCAGTGAATAGATTGCTACTCACACTTCGATACTATGCAACAGGATGCTTTCTTAGAGCTGTTGCAGATTTGAGTGGTGTCAGTGCAGCATCAGCATGTAGAATTGTTGCAGAGGTTTCTCTGGCAATTGCAAATTTGAGAACCGAATTTGTTAAATTCCCCTCAAATTTACAGTCTGTTATACATGGATTTTATAGCATAGCCAGATTTCCAAGAGTGATAGGAGTTATTGACTGTACCCACATAACAATAAAATCTCCAGGTGGAGATAACGCAGAATATTACAGGGATAGACATGGTAATTTTTCAATGAATGTTCAGACTGTTGTAGACCATGAATTGAAAATTATGGATGTCGTAGCTAGATGGCCAGGTTCATGACATGATCAGACAGTTTTCAATAATTCAAGAGTGAAACAGCGGCTTCTGAACAGAGAATTCAATAATAACTTAATATTAGGAGACAGAGGATATGAAAATACAAGCTATTTGCTGACGCCACTCCACAACCCCTCTAGCCCACAAGAACGGTTGTACAATGAATCACAAATCAGGACGAGGAATGTAGTAGAGAGATCTTATGGTGTATGGAAAAGCAGGTTTCCAGTATTATCAAAAAAAAATAACACTTCATATTTCAAAAGTGCAAAGCATTATTGTAGCTTGTGCTGTGCTTCAGAACATTGCGATTATGTCAGGAGATAAACATTTTAATGAGGACTCTCAGCATATTGAAGAGGATCCACAGCATAATGAAATCGAAAATGCTTCAGGAAATGATGTAAGAAGTATGCTTATATCGGAATACTTCGCATCATTATTGTAAATAAGAAGGAGCACAATATTTTTCATTAAAAACTGTATTGGAATTTGTTTCTTTATTTAATTATTATCTCTTTATTGAATATTCTCAACTTGTAAATATTGAACGATTTTTGGGTAATAACATCAATGAAAATGTGGGTCCTATATTGTTAATTGTTAATGAAATTTCACTTAATTCACGGTTTTATTATTGCATGAGCATACATTTTTGTTCTTCTCAATCTCCAATAAAAGTGCCTTCTCTTTCAAATCATACAATTTACTTTGCTCTTCTTTCATGCTTTTCTGCATACTTGTTTTGTGCAGAATTTCCTCTCGCAACATTTTCATCTGTAGCTCATGGATTTCCATTTTCTGTTTTTCTTCTCCTTCCAAAATTTTATTCTTCTTTCTCTTCTCCTTCAATTCTTCTTCTAATACCTCTTTCTGCAATTCCACCAAGGCAAGTTTGGCTTCACCCAATTTATCAAACACCCTTTTCTCTTTTGGTTGGCCTGGAAAATGAGTTATAAAATATGTTCGCAGAAAAAAAATCTATAGAATACTTACACAAAGCAGGATGTTTTTTTGTTTTTAGGGAAGCAGGTTTCCATTGGCTCCATGTATTTTCATTTGCTTCTCCTTCTATTGAATTTGATGAAGGAACTGATGGAGAAAGAGGTTTTTCTTGTTCCGTTTGTCTATGATTATCACCCGAATCGCTATTCTGCTCCATATAAATAACTTTTATATTTGGCTCCAATGGCACAAATCCTTCAGTTCTATTCTCTTCAATAACTGACAATAAATAAATATATCAATGCAGATATTATCATATATTACTAGCTGACCCGGCAAACGTTGTTTTGCCATATAAATAATTTCCTTTTGTATGTTGCATTATGTATGTATCATAAAAAAATAGAAATTAAAAATTTTGTCTAAAAAATACAAAAAAAAATTTAGGGGTGGACTACCCCTAACATTTAGGGGGATGAAAAATAGATGTTGGCCGATTCTCATAGATACCGGATAAGCACAAAAAATTTCATCAAAATCGGTCAAGCCGTTTCGGAGGAGTATGGCAACGAAAACTGTGACACGAGAATTTTATATATTAGATAATGATAGCAAGTACTCACTAATTTGATCAGAATCACATATGCTCTCTTCCTCTTCAACAGATAATAAGATCATTTCTTTGACTTTCTTTTCTGTTTCTGTATAAGGTGGTGCTTCATTTATTCCACCACCTGTCTGATATAACTCGGCGCGGATGGTACTAGCTTTTTTTCTGGTATTTTTTTTTATCGCCTCATATTTAATTTTGAGGTGCTTCGCATCACGAAAAGGCCCTAATCCTCTACTATTGAAAGTCATTTCTATATCTTTCCACGCTTTCTCCTTCTCTTGCCAAGTCACAGCATCACTTTTTTTGTTCTCGATTATATTTTTACGCTCTGTTATAATCGAGACGAGAGCATCGGTCTCCTCACGTGAAAAATTCACATTTCTTTCCCTTTTTTTTTAACATGCTTTCACATTCACTAAAAATTCACCAACCAATTTGAAAATTTCAATTTTGGATATTTCAAATCAGAGCATAGAGACATGAGAAAAGTCTTCATAATTCTTCTTCTTCTGTCAATGTACTTCATAACTGACTAACTCTGTCCTCATTCTATGCTCATTTATCCTAATTTCAATCACGAGTACGGCGTTGCCAAACTGTCATTCAGTAAAATTTTCAGATAGTTAACTAGCAGATAAATTACTTGGAACTTGGGCGGTGAAACTGATAAATATTTAACTGACAGATTTATTATGATGTTAGCATATCTGCTGAATACATATCGAACACTTTAACAGTAAGTGGTGAAACAGCCCCTTAGAAAATTTAATTTCGAATGGACCAGCGTAATCCAATCCGGTATGCGAAAAACATTTTCCCGGATCTAAACGGTAAGAAGGTACGTCACCCATTGGTGGTTGTACTGGATTTGCGCGAAAATCTATAACATTTTAAACAACTGAAAATCCTATTTCTCAACAATCTACGTAAATTTGGAATCCAAAAGTATCGATTGATCAGAGATTGCACTAAACGAGGCCCTCCGTGGCCAGAAATGAGGTGAAAATGATCACAAATTAAAACTGCCAAGCGACTCTCTTTCGGAATCAAATAGGGATGCTTTTGTCTCAAGGGAAACTGGGACTGTCGTAAACGACCATCAAATAACCCGTTTCTGAAATGAATGGTGAAAGAGATAGGACCTTCCTTGAAGTCCCAACACCTCGTTCAGTTGATGTCATCTCATGAGATAAATGTTTTGACTTCGTTAATCTAATAGCTAGAAGTAAACCGTTTTCACATTTGTTAGCAGTCAAAGGACCGCATAATTTTTGTTGTATTGAACATTCCTTTCGTTTTCTGCAGTTTATACAAAATCTCAAAATGTATGCAAAAACCCGTTTAACTTTTGTAAGTGATGAGAATTTATCCAAAATTTTAACAAGCTCACTATCCTCAATCCTTTTCGCCATCGTTGAAACATTTGAAACTATCCTGATCTCAGGTAATTTCGATGGAACTTCATACTCGAATTTCCACTTAGTTTCATGTTCAAAAAGAAAGCTAGGACCTTTCCACCAAAGATCACAATTTTTTAATTCTTTCGGGGTTAGGCCCCTACTAGCAGGATCCGCAGGGTTGAATTTTCCCGACACGTAAGACCAGCGAACGTCGGGAACGTTTTCGTGTATTAGCACAACTCTATTGGAAATAAAGGTTTTCAATTTATAAGGCGGAGTTTTGAGCCAACCCAAAACTGTACTAGAATGATTGTATTCATAGAGTACAAAATAAAGGCCCTTTATTATTATTATTATTATTATAATCCACAAAACAAAATATGTCGGTTAAATTTATGAACGATTTAAGAGTCTCAATAGTAGCGTTCATTAACCTTGATAAAAAACAAGCAGCTCCCAGTTCTAACTTGGGAATTGGTTAAGTTTTCAAAGGTGCTACACGTGTTTTGGAGGCCACTAAATGTACCATATAATTCCCCTCTGATTTGACCCTCAAATAAATAACTGCAGCCATTCCCATAATACTGGCATCCGAAAAGCCCATTAACATACAAGGAGATATTTCAGCACTACACAAATACCTAGGAAACTTTATTTCCTCGAGCAATAATAACTGAGACTTTATTAAAACCCACATCTCATGTAGATCATCCGGAAGTGGATCATCCCAGTCAATCTTTAACAACCACAACTTCTGTATCATCGATTTCAATAAGAAAGTAAATGGGCTTAAATAACCATTTATATCATAGGTTCGAGCCACCCTAGATAATATTCCTCGTTTCGTTGCTGGTTCGTTTACATCATTGACTTTATATTGAAACGTATCTTCCGCTTTGTCCCAAAACATTCCGAGAACCTTCGTTATTGACTTACTATTTCCAATCGGTAATTCCAGCGATTCCGTTAAATCCCCCACAACATCATTATTAGAAGATGCCCACTTTCCTAAATAGAATCCACCGGCCTTCATCAAATCAATTAGCTGGTTTTTGAGTTCAAGAGCTTCAGATTTCGATTTAGCACCGGTCAAAATATCGTCTACAAAAGTTTGCTCATTCAAAGCTCTAGCTGCCAAAGGATAGCAGAGGCACGGCGAAGATACGAAGGAAGGATCGCGAGCTCCGGTAATCCCAAAAAGTTCTATAAATATGTAAGAACGAACCTTACTGGTAAAGTTGGGACACCGCAGCTCAGAGACGAGGATGGTAACATTACGGCGGAAGAAGAAGAAGTTGCCGAGATCTTGGCCAGTTCATTCTCTAGTTCATTTACTGATGATCAGGATAACTTTTTGCCAGGGGTCGATCGGCCACCTGTGGATGGGGATATATTGAGTCATGTCGAGTTTGAGGACCATATAATTCTTGAAAAACTAGTGGCCCTGGATGTTTCCAAGTCACCGGGGATAGACGGTATCTCAGCTAAGTTGCTTAAAACCTGTGCAGAACAGCTTGTCGATCCGTTGCGGATTCTCATGAAACAATCCTTCATAACAGGAGAATTACCAGAGATGTGGAAAACGGCTTCTGTTGAACCTATCTTTAAGAAGGGAGATAGATACAATCCACGAAATTACAGAACTATAAGTCTGGTTCCTATTGTATCGAAAATTATGGAGTCGATTGTTGCTGACAAGATGCGTGATTATTTCTCCTCCAACAATACAATACCGCAGCAGCAACATGGGTTCACGCGAGAGAGATCGGTCGTATCAAATCTTTTGAGTTGCCTCTCACATTGGACTGCAATGGTTGATCGTGGGGGGTGTGTGGACGTTGTTTACTTGGATTTCTGCAGTGCTTTTGACAGGGTTCCCAGGGGACGACTTCTTCACAAGCTTCAACATATTGGTATCCGTGGTGACCTGCTGCGGTGGATTTCCTCCTTCTTATGTGGGCGTACGTTTAGCGTGAAGGTGGGTACAACATCTAGTGGCAGAAAACCAGTTCTAAGTGGAGTACCGCAGGGCTCCGTGCTTGGCCCAATATTATTTTTGGCTTACATCTCGGACATTCCATCCTGTATTAGATCCTTCTGCTCCTTCTTCGCGGACGATGCAAAGATCTACGACGATCCACTCCAGAATCCTCTAGGCATACAGGCAGATCTGAACAGCATATTCCGCGATGGACGCAGGATTGGCTTCTTCCTCTTAATTTGGAGAAGTGTGTGGTTCTTCATGTCGGTAGAAATAACCCGCGTTTAAATTACCATCTAGATGGAGTGAGTCTGCGCAAAGTCGACCGACACAATGACCTCGGAGTGCTAGTGAACTCGAACCTATAGTGGAGTGACCATATCACCAATCAGGTGAAAAAAGCAAACACTAGTTTGTACCTCATAGGTAAAACATTCCAAAGACCTGACCCGGCTACATTGTGTAGGCTGTACAAGTCGTATGTTCGCCCCACTCTCGAGTTCGCGAGCAGTGTTTGGTATCCTGTTCCCATCAGAGACAGGAATCTACTGGAGTCCGTACAACGTAGAGCAACCCGGATCCCCTTCGGTCGTGTTCGCCCCAGTTACGAGGAGGAACGTCTTCGTTTGATGAAGATACCGACAGTTAGCCAAAGGCAGTTGAGAGGTGACCTTATCACAACCTATAAGGCACTCCATGGCATCTCAACTTCAACCAAGCACCTATTTTCCTTGGCTGGCGAGAATCGTCTTAGGGAACACGAACTAAAGCTGAAGAGAGAGTTGTTCAGAAGCACCTGCCGAGAGTTTTTCCTGCCAAATAGAGTGTTTCACCACTGGAACCAGTTACCCGGGGAGGTGGTCATGTCGGGGAATGTGAATATGTTCAAGGCCAGACTGGACATGGTTTTGCGAGAATGAACTTTACTTTTTTTCCATTCAGTTATTGCTGATCATGTTTTTGTGTGTGTATATTTTTCTGTAAAATGAGCTTTATTGAGATTTTCTTTGCTCTTATCAATTAAATAATAATAATAATAATAATAATAATAATAATAATAATAATATGTCATTTCATCTACAGGCCTGATACCGAAGAAACTACTAGAGAACTTGAGAAAACTTCAGTTGGACGAAAATATTTATAAAGTCATGCAGAAGGCGGTACTGCTCGGAACGGCGAGAACTGTACGCAAGTACATGGGGAATGCAGAGGAACACCGTCTGCTCCGACAGGAAGTGCGGGTGGAGCAGGAATCCAACCTACAGCAGGGAGCCGAGGAGCGACCCGAACCCGACCACCAACACGAGCCCGAAAACCTGGAAAGGGCTCCAACAGAGCTTAATCCTTTTGATATCTGAGATATCTGGGATAAGTGAATTTTCCTCTGGAGAGGAGTGTGAAAGCCGCAAGGCTAAAGTCATAATACTTCGCGCCCTCGTCCTTCACGAGTTCTTTCAAAGTACGATTTGCAAGAAACGGTGATGTTGTGACACCAAAAACCACCCTCGTATGTTCCAACTCCATTATCGGTTCGTTAGAATTAAATCGCCAAAAAATGTGTAAATATTTTCTATCTAATGGATCCACCGCTACACATCTGAACATCTGACAGATGTCACAAGTCAATGCTATCGGTTGTAGTCTAAAACGAGTTATAACAACAGAAATATCCTGATGTAACTTGGGTCCCGACAATAGAATATCGTTTAAGGAAACTCCATTTTCATCACGTTCGGTTGGATTGAAAACCACTCTAATTTTAATGTCATCAGACGTTCGTTTAACGACTCGGTGATGAGTCATAATATATGGAGATTTTTCAGTAGCTGGAATAAGATGTCCCTGATCAATAAAATCTCTTATATTTTCCGCGTATTTCTTGTGATAGTTAGGATCTTTTTTAAATCTTGATTCCAATTTGTAAAATGTATTTAGAGCAATTTCCCTGTTAGAACCTAACTTTACATTTCCGTTCCGAAATGGAAAACTTACAACATACTAATCGTTTGCATTTCGCCGAGTATTTTCCTTATAATGCGATTCACAAAATTGATCTTCCGGTGAAATAGGCTTCGGTAATCTTACTTCCTCTGATTCCCGAAATGCACGCAAAATTTCGTTAAGTGACGGCTCATTCTCAATTGAAATGCAAGAAATCATCCGATCAACCGAAACAACCGATGGTGATACATTTCCTATAATCACCCAACCTAGTGATGTTAAATAAGCGCTCGGATTCCCCCGAATTATTGATGGAACCGTCGGCGTTAAATCTAATAGCGCTTGAATTCCTAACAAAATATCAACAGAAGATGAAATATAAAATTCCGGATCTGCTAATTGTAATGACTGGAACTGGCTTCCCACATCACCAGACATATTTGTGATCGGTAAATTTGAACAAATTCGAGATAGAACAATTGCTTCAAAGTTATATACAAAATCAGATTCGTTCATTGAAACTATCTCACAATTTAATGCTCCACGCGGTTTCACACCTCTCGTTTCTTCAATTCCGGACAATTCATAAATACATGTTTTACGTTTTTTGCCTAAACAGTTGGCCATTCTCTCAGTAATAAAATTCGTTTGTGAGCCTGAGTCCAAAACTACTCGACATGGATACAGTTCACCGAGTTTTCCTTTAATGAATACTCTTGCCGTAGCTATCAAAGTATCAGGTTTTTTCGATTCCAAAGAAGAAAGAGCAACTGAACTCGAAGGTTGCATATGAGGTCCATAAAAATCCTCTTTATCTATTTTATTTATATTTATATTTATATTTCAGGAGATCTCTTGACAACATGTCGCTCGTACGTGGTCTGATTTGCTCTCGTTGTGCGAGTAAAATCAATAGATACGATGATACTGTAAAATGTCAGAGTTGTGAAAGTTCTTTTCATATCAAGTGTCTGAACATTGATATCGATGATTTCAATCAATTACGTGAAAGTGGAAATATAGTGAGGTGGATTTGTGGAAGTTGCAGTGGCCCAGGCAATCCGAGTACCGCCCCATCAGGTAGCCGGGAGTCCTTGAGCAGGGGTGATGATTCACTTCTGGTTTCCATTCATGAGATTGTCCAGGCCCGGATCTAGGGGGGGCAAGCGGAGCGCTTGCCCCGGGCGTCAGCTTAAGGGGGCGCCAAAATCAACCAGAGGTTAAATTTGTTTTTTAGTTTCTCGGAAAAAATTAATTTCCTAGTGCTAAAATAGAAACTGTAGAATGGAAACATGATAAATCATTACTATGCCAAAAATCTCCAAAATCAATGAGGGATCAATTAACTGTATATGTATTATTCAGTCATCTAGGAATGACCGCCACACTTGGGTGAAATAGGTTAAAAGATAGGATATGTCTACAATGTGTCGCAAGCATAGAGCCAGTAATTTCTTTGCCTGGGGAATTACCGACTCATCCGTCCTCATTTCATCTGGAACTAAGGGCCAATATTTATGACTTATGATAGACCATAACTTAAAAACTAATCTTTTCAGCAAAATTCTGTTCGCATATTCGTAATCTACGCCCTCGATTTAGTAAATACACCAATATTGGAGGAAATCGCAGAGATCGAAAATTTTTCAAATTTTCCATACTGTATGGATTTTTTGAAAAATATTTTTGGTCTCCGATCAAAACCAAATTCGTACTGAACACTAATACGAGGGCGTAGAACAAGAATATGCAAACAGATATTTTTAAAAAGGAAGTTTTCAAGTTATGGTCGATGGAAAATCGGAAATTTTGGACCTTCGCGGAAAAAATTATAAAATCTAAACTGTTAGCGGTACATGAATGAAGTGTGAACCAGTCTATCACAAAAAAAGCAGCATATGACTAGTGCTTTTTTTCTGGCTGCTACACCTCCTCAAAGTGGACCAATTTCTTCAAAATTTTGATTTATTTCTCAAAATACTGATCCTACAAGAAATCAAATTGCATATTCGTGATCTACGACCTCGAATTAATAAGTAAAATGACCCGAGTCGACATATGTCGCTGAAAAAATTAATTTTCGTTCGGAATAATTTCGTTCGTAAAGCGCGGGTAAAAACGATAGGTGAGCGAGGGTTGCAAACGACATTCTTGTAGAAACAAACTTTTTTTTTCGAACGATTTCAATCCGAGTCATTTTTTCTACTAATTCGTGGTCGAAGATTACGACTAAGCAATTAGATTTTTCCTAAGATGAGATGGGAAAAAAATAACTTTTAATGGAACAATGGGAAAAAAATAAGAGTGATTTTTTTCCTAAAGTACTCATTTTAGGCAAAATCTAATTGCATATTCGTAATCAACGACCTCGTATTAGTAAAAAAAAAATAACTCGGGTTGGAATCGCAATGACGAATATGCAATTATATGTTTCCTAAGAACCTTAGAGGTGGGGGGGCGCCATCATGAATTTTTGCCCCGGTCAGAAAAAATCGTAGATCCGGGCCTGAGATTGTCGAAAAACTAATGATCCCATTACGTTCTGAAATTTCCGATTTGAAGAACATTATAATACATCAAAGTAAACAGATATCGTCACTCATTGATGAAATTCATACGCTGAAACAACATAAAAAGAGTGATAACATTATCAAATCAGCTGTACGGAATTCCTCAGATGCGAATAATCAACCCAGTGATTCCGAGATAGGACCACATGCGGATGTCTCACCTTCTTCCGATGATGCATCTACAGCTGTTTCTAAAATAATACCCCATTTGACAAATACTGCTACTGTACTATCTCAGAATGTTTCAGAGTCGGAGGGGTGGACAGTTGTGAAGAATAATAAGAAGACCAAATCTAAAATAAGTTCAAAGAAGGACAACACTGACAATGCTAAAGTGAGGCTGAGACATAGACCAATCACTGGAACCTCAAATTCGACTGCTCTCATTAGTGTCCCGAAAAAACAACTATCTCATGTACACATATCGAGGCTCGATCCTGCAACAACTACAGATCAGTTGAAAGCTTTTCTGAATAATATTATTTCTGACCTGAGTATTGAAAAACTTAATTCCAAACAACCCAATATATACTCGTCTTTCAAAATTTCATTTCCAACCGAATTCGAATCCCATGTGATGAAATCTTCTCTTTGGCCGGAGGGTATACTCATTAATAAATTTTTTCTGCGATCACATGGCACAATCTTCAGTAAACGTGATCAATAATGATTTATCCAATACAACCAATGATAAATTGAGGATTTTACAACTGAATGTCCAAAGTATGACAAATAAGATCAACAGCATTGAAGTCTTCCTCCATTCGGTCAATCCTGACTTTATCAGCATTGTGGAACATTGGTGTTCTCCTGAAAGAATCCAGTTTATGAACCTTGCTGGTTATCGACTTGCTGCTGAATATTGCAGACCGGTACGTGAGCATGGTGGATGTGCGGTGTTCTACAAGTGTCAATATGATGTTCATCCTCTAAATGTTAGTAAGTTTTCGGTGGAAATGCACTGTGAACTATGCGGAGTCAAGATCAAGATAGGTAAAATCACTTACTGTGTTCTGAGTGTCTATAGACCACCATCAGGTGATGTAATGATTTTCATGAATGTTTTAGAATATGTCTTGAACTATTGTACTTCAGTTTCAAATGTTCTATTCTTATGTGGAGATTTTAACATTAATTCTCTTCTCCTGGATGACAGTAGGAAAAAGCTATTAGATGATTTGTTCATTAGTTATAATTTGAATATTTGCTCATGTGAGCCAACCAGAATATTTACTAATAAGAATGGATTCACTACTTCGAGTAAAGTTGATTACATTGTAACTGACGGAGGACTATATAGATTTAAGTCCTTTGTTAGTGAGCCTTACATAGGCGATCACAAAGCTCTTATTCTCGATTACTTCGTGAAGAATTTCATGAATGCTACTTCGAATAAAACCTTTATATATAGGACTGTCTCAAATGATAACTTGAATCATCTTGCTTCTCTTGTCTCAAGTACCGACTTTGGGATCATCTATCGTGGTCTGTCCACTGAGGACAATTTCAGAAATTTCATAGACATCCTGAAATCTTTAGTTGATGCTTCTTGTGGATTAACGACCAGATTATTAGTGCTAGAGATAAATTAAGAAACCTGCATTGGCTTGTTCAGAACACAAATTCATTAGAAGTGCGAGATAATTATAAATGTGCCAAAAAGCAATACCATCAATTGCTGAATTATACTAAATTACAATATCATATTAATCTGTTATCAAATTCAGTCAATATAAATCGAACAGTCTGGAAAATTGTCGGCAACCATCTAGATGATCGACATGCGACCTCTGCAGGAATTTCTCTTGAGTTGGATGGTGAGGTGGTTTCCTGTCCCGAGGCAGTAACTGAAGTATTCGCTGAATATTTCACTGAGGTCAATGAGAGATCCTTGCTGGATTACTATGGAACGAACATTTCGACTACTTGTACCACACAAAAACTATCAGATCCTAACTTTTTCTTTTTTCCGGTATTACCGGATGAGGTCATGACTGTTATTAAATGTTTGAAGAATAGTGGTAGCACAGGTCCTGATGCAATCTCTGCTAGAATGCTCAAGACAATAGGTCCTCTTATAGCCGAGCACTTGGCTTTTCTGATCAATGATTCCATAACATCGGGTTGTTTCCCTTCAGTTTTGAAGATTGCAAAGGTTATACCAGTGCACAAAAAGGGACCTACGACCGACATTGCGAACTATAGTCCCATTTCTATTTTAAGCCAGCTGTCTAAAGTCTTTGAGAAAATTATATATCGACGAATGTGTGATTTCCTCATGAATTTCTCGATATTATCGAATAATCAACATGGCTTCCGGGCAGGAAGGTCGACGCAAACTGCTTGCTCTGAATTTATTGACTTTGTCCATTGCTCCTTGAACGAGTCCTATCATGTCATGGGTATTTTTTTCGATCTCTCAAGGGCTTTCGATTGTTTACAACACCATTTCATCGTGGACAAGCTTTATCAGATGGGATTCCGTGGGATATTTCTAGAATGGATACGGAGTTACCTATCGGACCGTAATATATTTGTAAATCATGGCAATTATAACTCAAGAAAATATCGCAACAAGCTTGGTGTCCCTCAGGGGTCAGTTTTGGGTCCACTCCTGTTTTTGTTGTTTATAAATGACTTACCGGAACACCTAATCGCCCTAATCATTATTTTATTCGCTGATGATACTTCTTTGGCTGTCCGATCGAGAAATCTAGACGAACTGAGGTTGATCTGTGAGGAGCTTATCCAACAGTTCATTTCATGGTGTAGACGTAATCCTCTCATTGTCAATTTGAATAAAACCCAAATTATTAAGTTTCAATACCGAGTAACAAATCAATCCTTGACACCAGTGTTGAAAGTTGCTGATCAATCCTTCAAAACAGTTGAGTGTGTTAAGTTCCTGGGACTATATGTTGATAGGTTCTTGAGATGGGACTTCCACATTGATCATCTTTGCAAAACTTTGAGCAAGTCGTACTATGCCATTCATCGTTTGAAGGGAACACTCCCAATAGATGCGCTATTGAATGTTTATTACTCCTTAGTGTACAGTCATCTCACTTACAACATCATTCTTTGGGGTGCTTCGCCGGATATAGATAGAGTATTCATTATGCAGAAGAGGATTATACGTATGATTTTCAATATTCGACCTAGAAACTCCTGCAGAGAAATCTTCAAAAATTTCAAAATTCTCACGGTTCCATCCATTTATATTTTGAATTGCCTCCTGTATGTGCGATCGAATTTGCATAAACTCGTGAGGTGTTCTGATTTCCATAATTGTAACACTCGACATTTCAATACGATCAGTGTCCCTAGGCACTCCACCTCCAAATTCAAATCTTCCCCAACACTTGGGGGTATCTCTTTGTATAATCACTTACCTGATAGATTCAAGAATTTGAAATTGAAACAATTCAAAACGAATATCAAAGAATTGTTATGCACCAGAAGCTTTTACAACACATCTGAATATTTTTCAGATGAGCTTCTTTGAGAGATTGCTATTTTTTGTTATATTTAGATTTAGATTTAGATTTAGTTGTTTTTCGATTGTTATATTTGGGTACAATTAATTTTCTATATAATTATTGTTTGTTGACATATCCTATGTATCTTTGTGATATCTCAAAGGACGAATAAATTATTATTATAATTATTATGACTTTAGCCTTGCGGCTTTCACACTCCTCTCCAGAGGAAAATTCACTTATCCCAGATATCTCAGATATCAAAAGGATTAAGCTCTGTTGGAGCCCTTTCCAGGTTTTCGGGCTCGTGGTGGGGGTCGGGTCCGGGTCGCTCTTCGGCTCCCTGCTGTAGGTTGGATTCCTGCTCCACCCGCACTTCCTGTCGGAGCAGACGGTGTTCCTCTGCATTCCCCATGTACTTGAGTACAGTTCTCGCCGTTCCGAGCAGTACCGCCTTCTGCATGACTTTATAAATATTTTCGTTCAACTGAAGTTTCCTCAAGTTCTCTAGTAGTTTCTTCGGTATCAGGCCTGTAGATGAAATGACAATAGGGATGGTCTTTATATCTTTCAGCTTCCACTGTCTTCTGGTTTGTTCCTCGAGATCTCTGTATTTTGAAATTTTTTCAGTGTGCCTATCTAGAAGATTGGTATTATTTGGAATTGCCACGTCGATGAATAGTGCTCTGTCCTCATCCTTATTGAGCAATATGAGGTCTGGTCTATTGTGGGTTATTTTTCGGTCTGTGAGAACCGTGCGATCCCAGTAGAGCTTGTAATGTTCGTTTTCCAGCACAGCATCCGGATGGTAATTGTAATAAGGAACCTTTTTTGAACTTAGAAGTTGGTGTTTTAGTGCCAATTCTTGGTGAAGAATCTTGGCAACAGCATCATGTCTATTTTTGTACTCCGTGCCCGCGAACTTCTGACATCCCCCGGTGATGTGCTGGATAGTTTCATGTGTCGCACAGCCATAACGACAGCTATCGTCCGCCACTAAGGTATCCTTGGTGATGTATTTCATGTAATTTCTTGTTGGAATCACCTGATCCTGGATGGCGAGCATGAAGCCCTCTGTCTCAGGAAACAACCTTCCGGAAGTCAACCAGTAGTTCGACGCAGATATGTCGACGTAATCATGGTTGACCTCGTTCTGGTGCCTTCCATGCAAAGGTTTGCCAATCAGTTTCTGCATTTTACTCTCTGCAGAGTGTTCGACGGTTTCCAAGTGATCCTGTTGTAGCTTTAACGGTGTAGAACTATCAGCAACACAAGCTACTCGATGGAGTTCTGACGAAGCAGCCTTGGTCAGGAAATATTTTCGAAGTCCTTCAATTTCCTGGGACATACGGTTGGACAAATCAACAATTCCTCTACCCCCAAGATGTCGTGGCAGCTCTGTCCGTTCTATTGAGCTTTTGGGGTGATGTTTATTGTGTTTAGTCAGCATCGTCCTTATTTTTCTCTGTAGTGCTGCTAAATCGGTGGTCGTCCAAGAGATGATACCGAATGAATAGCTCAGCGCCGAGCAAGCGTAGGTGTTAATCGCTTTTATCAGATTCTTGCTGTTAAGACCAGTTCTCATTATCATTCTCAATCTTCGGGTGAACTCCTCCGTTAATTCTTTCTTCATCTGGGTCTGATTGATTATTCTTGCCTGTTTTATGCCTAGATACTTGTATGTGTCTCCTTCCTTCAATGCTTCAATTTCTGCACCTTCCTTGAGTTTGAACGTACCATCTTTTATTTTCCCTCTCGTTATGTTGAGCAGTCGACATTTTTCTAATCCAAACTTCATTTTAATGTCTTCCGAGAATCCTTCCACCATTTTCAGCATCTGTTGCATTTGTTTTTTGGTAGATGCGAAGAGTTTCAAATCGTCCATGTAAAGTAGATGATTCAGTTTCATCATAGTTCTACTGCCGCTTTTGATGGAAAATCCGTAGTCCGTAGAATTCAATCTATGAGACAAGGGATTCAGGGCCATGCAGAACCACAGAGGGCTCAGCGAGTCTCCTTGGAAAATTCCGCGTCTTATTGGAATAGGTCCTGTTGTAATGGAGCAATCTGTTGCTTTCATTTGAAGACTAGTACGCCAGGTTGACATGGCGTTTTTCAGGAACTTAACAATATTGGGATCCACCTTGTAAATCTTCAAGATCGTCAAAAACCATTCGTGGGGTATAGAATCGAATGCTTTTTTTGTAGTCTATGTACGCAGCGTAAAGATTCCTCCGCTTGGAGAACGCTTGATTGCAGATAACTGAATCGCAATTATTAGCTGTTCTTTGCACCCTCGGCTGTCTTTGGTGCATCCTTTCTGTTGCATGGCGATGATGTTATTCCTTTCGCAATGGTTGTGAATTCGATTTGAAATGCACGATGTGATTAATTTGTACATCGTTGGAAGACATGTGATTGGTCGGTATTTGGATGGGTCTTCTGTATTCCTTTGGTCTTTAGGTAACAGGTACCGTGTTAGGTACCATGTGTAAGGAATATTGGCATTCTTTCAGGATTGTTAATGACATCATTTATTGCGGAGGTCATTTTGTCATGCATGATCCAAAGTTTCTTGATCCAGAAGTTCTGTAATCCATCAGGCCCAGGTGCTTTCCAGTTGTGTAGTCCTCTGATAGCTGATTTTACTTCTTCAATTGTTATCTTGTCATGCTGCATCGGCTCATATTTTATAGCTTCAGATTTTTCATCTTCAATCCATCCGGTATCATTGAACTGAGGTTTCGTTGATAATTGTTCGGTCCAGAATTGTTCTATGGCTTCCTTTGGTGGTAACTTTCCATTTTCTACATCAGACGAAGTAAGTGACCGGTAGAAAGTCTCTTCCGACTTTTCGAATGAATTATTGTCTCTTTTTCGGCTATAATTGCTTTTATATCTCCTCAGGCGTTCTGCATACAGACTTAACTTTTGCTTCAGAGTGTCGAGGCAGTGGTGAGCTGTAGCATTCTCCGTCTCTCGTTCTGTGTGTGTTCTGTTTCTATCCATGATTTCTTTGGCAGCTGTCACAACCTTTCTTCCGCGATTCCCGTTCAAGTACTCCGTCAGTCGTCCAATGTCTCTTCTAAGTCTCTCTGTTTTGTGTCGAAGACGTTTCTGCCATGGTGGCGCATGTAATTTGTGTAATTTTGGACCATCGTTGTTCGTTCGGCGAATTTTTGCCCCTATGGTTTTAGCCGTCGTTAGCGCTGCACAGTAAAAAACTAGATGAAGATATTCCAATGAACTTCCATTCTGTAGGTACTCAGGTAAAACGTCCTTATTCAAGATGTCGATTATGAGTGACAGTTTCTTGGATGTATTGAGTCGGGGAGGTGCTATTCGATGAAGAGGATCTGTTCCTTCCAGTTCGGCAAAGTATCTCCTCATCTCAGAGTCAACTTGTCGGTGGAGCTCATCCCTATCGTCCTGGTGTTTAGGCTCATTTGCTTTGCAAGATGGACTTTCAGTATCAATGTCTTCTGGGTGTTGTTGCTCAGGCATGTGAATTGCATCAGAGGTGTTGGTGTTATTCTCTAGTGCAGGCGGACGCTGAAGTTCTCGTTTAATTGCGTCGATTCGGGCCGTTGGTATGAGTTCATTTCTCAGAATTACGCGGTACTGGTCTGCCACTCGTTGTTCAGTGACATTGAGATTTGGGTAGGCGTTGCAGAATTCCTCATGGAGCCTTTTCCTATAGTTGTTCGTGTTCTGCCCTAGTCCCGTGATGGAGTTATATATGCGCACAATAGTTTCATTCATGGACGTTGTCCACTTTATGCGCTTTCTAACTAACCCCGCTTGGGTGAGCACTGGCTGAATATCCTGCGCAGCACCTTCAGCGGTTCGAGTCGGCAATTGAATTGGACTCGTTGGTTGCTGTTGTTGCTTTGGAGCTGTAGCTTCTTTTGCAGCAGGAGCCCGCTTCCTCAACATCCTGCCACCGACGTTATTATTATTATTATTATTATTATATTCTTTATCATGAAAATAGCTATTATGTCGAGTACTAGAACAAAATTTACAATTCATTTTCATTCTGCAATTTGATATTCGATGGGGATATAAACAAGCATAGCACAAATTATTATTTCTTACAAATTCATGACGTTCTCTTGGTGACAGTAAAAGGAATTTAGAACATTGGGTTAATTTTTCGTGATCGCCCCCGGTACAACAAAGACAAAATTTACTTTTTCCTCGAATTAAATTTGTATCGACTTCTTGAGACAAAATCGATACTTTCTTTCTGTAAGCACCGGCTGATCCTTGATTTTTCGAGTAATTCATTTTAAAATCAACATTTTTTTTATTCATCTGCATATCCAATTTTAAACTTTCGCCTACCAATTGCGAAACCGAGCATTTACTTCGTAAAAATTCTATCAGGATGTCAAAAGATGGAAATTCTGTATCTAAAAATTTCTTTTCAAATTCCTCTTTGGATTTATTATCCAATAATGGTAAAGTAAACTGAACAAATATATAGTCAGTCAAATTCGGTATTTTCATATCGCTTAATGCCGTTACGTTCGTTTGTAAAATCTCACATAATTCTGATATTCAGTTTCAATCCAAATATTGTTCGCAAATAATGATTCGCGATAATGCGTTTATTCGTATAACGTTGTATTAATTGATTATAAACAACAACATAATTTTCCGGTGAAAAGCGAATGGTCTGCGCGAACTTCAACGCCGAACCTCCTAAGTGATTAATTACCACGGTAAATTTTTCAATATCAGAATAATTGGTATTGTGTACCAAGGCATCGTACATGGCCCTGAATGCAGGAAATTTTTCGGGACTTCCATCAAATTTGGTTATGTTTATATCGCGTAAAGATAATTCCTTTTTCATGTGCGGACTAACAGCTGATTGAGGGTCACTGACCGGCTCAGTGTACTTTCCGGCGCATGCTAATATTTCGAAAAAAACTTCATCGAAATTTGATTCCAACTGAATGACATAATAATAATAATAATAATAATAATAATAATTTTATTAGTTGATCAACTATTTACAACCTGTAAAGTAAGTGATAGAAAAACTCAAAAATGTCCCTTAACGTGAGAAATCAACAATCTCTTGAATTCTCTATAATTGGTACATCTCTTCATCTCGCTAGGTAAACCATTATAAAATTTTAATCCTCCAATCAAAGTAGATCCTGATGTAGAGCTCGTGCGGAATGTTTCCACATAAAAGTTGTTCCTATTTCTTGTATGGTGTGTATGAATCTCGGATGTGTATCTGATGTGCTCACAAAGATAGTCTGGCAGCATTTTATGTTCAACCCTATATATGAAATCCAGTGTTTTGAATATAATCCTCTGTCTCACAGTCATCAAGTTCAGTGCATCTAACATGACTCTAATTGGCGTTCTTCTATTACAGCTCAAAACTATTCTCATGCCTCTGTTCATCACTTTTTGAATTTTTTCAATACTGTTCGACTTTAGATTGAACAATAAGGATGTACAAAAATCCAAATGGGGCAACACCATCGACTTGAATAGTAGCACTTTCGTTTTAAAGTCTATCTTAATACTGATTCTACTGATAAAGTGTATCTTCTGTGCCATCTTTGCTGTTATAAGTTCTGAGTGTTCTTTCAACGTCAAGTTACCATCCAATCTAACACCCAAATATTTAATGGACTCTACTTCACTCAAATTCCTTCCATTTATTGAAATCATTATGTTGCTTTTATTAATTTGTTTTATTCTACATTCATTCCCGAACAGCATATACATAATGCAATTTTTCGAAGTTTACCACCATCTGATTATCCCCCATCCATTCATTCAATGTTTCGAGATCTTCATTCATCAGTGCGACCAACATATCAATATCATCTCCAATTATATAAATCATTGTATCATCGGCGAATATTCTCAGTGTACAATATTTCCTGTATTTTACGATATCATTTATGTACACAATAAACAGTAAATTACCCAACGTTGACCCCTGTGGAACACCGTCATCATTTTCAATACTGGATGATAACTCCCCACCAAAATTTACCCTGTGTTTTCTCCCCCTCAAATATGATGTAAACCAATCCAGAACAGCTCCATCAATTCCCATTTTTTTCAGTTTCTTTATCAGTAAATCCCTATTTATCGTTTCAAATGCTCTTTTAAAGTCAACGAAAACCGCCAGAACTATCTTATTTTTGTCTATATTTCTTACCCATTCGTTATGTATGTACACTACAGAGGTCTCACACGAATGATTCGCACGGAAACCTGATTGGCCATCGAAAACTACATTATTCTCAACCAGGAACTTCAATAATTGATCCCTTACAACCATTTCGAGTACTTTCTCATATATAGGTACTGTATGAACACCCCTGAACTCCTCGCATAAGAAGGTATTATTCACTTTTTGGATCGGTATTATCACCGATTCCTTCCAGCTTTCAGGAAAAACACCACAATCCAATGATGTGTTCACAATGTCAAGCATCCTGTTACCCATCACCTCGAATATATCCAGAAAAATCTTTGTGTCAATGCCGTCTGGTCCGCATTTGTTTTTTAATTTCTTAATAAAGTTTTTAGGTTCTTTCATATTGATCTTTGTAAACTTTGAGAACTCAGAGTATCTACTTATTTTCGATAAATAGAAATCGTGGTCATGTGCCCTAATTGTCGACGCAATAATGTCGTGTATACTCTCCGCAAAAAATGTATTGAAATTGTTCGCTATCTCATTATTATCAGTAACTAATTTTCCATTGAATCTAACATTTTTTACTACTGATCCCTGTTTATTTCCTAATAAATTCTTCAACTTTTTCCATACATCACTACTGGAACAATTTTTCACCATGTCATAATAATAATTTTTTTCACTCTTTCGTAGTTTGTTTACAACATCGTTTCTGACTCGCCTGTAATCATCCCAGTAGTTATTACTTTTTGTTAATACTGCTTTTTGGTATAGAGTATCCCTCTGTTTCATCAAGTTCTTAATTTCGTCATTCAGCCAAGGAATTAAATTACTTTTTTTTTCTCTTACTTTTTTCAGGGGGCACATTTCATCGAATACCTGTTTAATAGGATTGATAAATTCATCGACTAAGGTATTCACGTCACTACTGGAATTACTCCATTCCGACCTCAGAATCACATCCTGAAATTCATTTTTAATATAGTTCTTGTATGAACGTTTAGTTAATTCTACTCGGAAATCAACATGCTCAAATATTTTTAGATTTAAGGATATAATCGAGTGGTCAGATATCTTTGGTGTTAAATGTACCTTATGGTCCAGTCTTCTACAGCAAGTTATGACATAATCAATAAGTGTTGAACTGCTGTGGGTGATCCTTGTATAATCATTCACAATCTGCTTAAAACCACTCTGCTCGATAATTGATTTACATTTATCCATATAGTAAGAGTTCTTCTTATAATCCAAATTAAAATCTCCCACACAAATTACCTCACTTTGGAATGATGAAGCCTCCTCGAAAAAATCATCCATAAAGTCCAGATATGCGGCAACCTGTATACCCGGTGGATGGTATAAAACCGCCAACAGCAGTCTCTCACTTCCAATCCTTAATTCGACAGACAAAAACCACACATATGATCCCTCACCCATATTTGATCTAACAGAGTATGTAAAACCATTCTTCAGGAGTATCATCACTCCTCCTGTTCTTCTATTATTTGATGGACAATTGATGGTTATATAACCATGTACATCAATTTCTCCGGGTCGTATATCTGGTGTTAGATGAGTTTCGCTTACGCATATTATCTGTGGCCTCCATTGCTGGATCAAGTGCAAAATTTTACATCTGTTGTTAATAAATCCCTGACTATTGAAATATACAATATTACATTGGTTTAATTGCTATTCTTTTCCAAAATTGGTTCTTTTAGAAGTGTTTTCCATAATTCTCATATAACAAGGGCAGCTCTTATCAAGGGAGGAGTGATCTGTATCCAATTGAACCTTGAAATTCTGCACCTTCTTCAGACAGTTTATACATTTCTTCAGTTCGCTATCACACTCCTTAATATCATGTTTTCCAGCACATTTCGGACAAAATTTTTCACTCTTGCAGTCCCTTTGAAAATGATTGTATCCCGAGCACCTGAAACAGCGTATAATACCATAATAGTCCTCAAATACACAACTTCTCCATCCCAAATTTAGAGTCCTTCTGTTTTTGATAGCCCTGTATACAATAGGGTCCACCTCAATTATTATATTTGCGGAGTTTTTCCTATGTTTTACTTCATATTTATGTATCACCTTTACTTTATCCGCACTGTCCTCTATCTGAGTCAAATCATTTCGATGATTAAAACATTCGATAATTTCCTTGTTTTCATAATCTAAATATTTTGTTTCAACACCTTTTATAATTAATTTAGGATTTTTCAGTGTAGCTTCTTGAACATTGTATTTGTTTCCCAGTTCTCTATTCAACTCATCAGATATAATTTGTTTAGTTTTTGCATCCCTACAGTTAATTATGATTCCACCTCCATTCTCATTTTTCAGACCTTCGATTCCAATCCTCAATTTACCTGGGTCAACTTTATCTGTTATTTCATTTCTGGTTTTCTCACTTTTCTGATCAACTACAGGTTTCACCAAAAGAACATCCGCATATGATCTTCGCTTTTCAGAGATCGGATCATTTTCCCTGCTTAATTGCATTAATTTAATAATTTTCTCTTTATCTTCAATTATTTTCTCCTTTGTGGCTATTATTGTCTGTAACAAGACAATAGTATCATGACTCTCGCACCTTGAGCAATGGAACTTCAATTTCCTATTTTCTCTCTTTGATCCAAGTATTTTCATCTCGCTGGTTGACAATCCAGAGCACGACTTGCACACTCTCTCCAAGCAACCATCACATTGCACTGGATTTCTCTCAGAAGTAGCGCTCCTACAAATTCCACATTCCATGGCCACCTTTATTAACTACAGGAACATCCACTATATAACATATGGTATGATAAGACTGTTTATAATTATCGGTAAAAAATTCTTCATGTTTACCTGATAACATCTGAAGATTATCAAGAGTTGCAACGAATTTTTCTCTCACCTTATCGATTTGAGACACTCTTAACTTGAATTGAGATAGTTTCTGGGGTAATTGATTTGTCAACTCATAACAATCCTGTAATTGACGCCAAAAACGTTCCTTATAGCCAGTTAGTTTTCCAAACAAATTTTTATCCTCTTCGCTAACGGATGCCATGTTGAATGTTTTTTATGAAAGAGTTATGGACAGATAATTTAATGAGTAGTAAAATGGAATATCGTAAATAATACAATGAGCCTAAAAATACCAAAGCCGTGAATATGGAGATCTATCGTTGTAACAATTATAATAATTAAAAATAATATTGTAATGAACGCCAGTTTTCTGAGGAAAATTGGAATTCATTTTAATGCATTCCTTTCGTTTTACATTTCCGTCTTTGAAAATATTTTAATTCTCGAATATTCCGTACGTTCATTCCGATAGGCAGAGTAAATGTAAAAAACCGTTTATCTGTGTTAAACGTTGTTTTTCTTGCATGCCGTTGAAGATTTCGACGTTTTTCTGATGTTGATATGCGATAAACCGGAGCTGACGACGTTTTTCATTCTTGTCGCATTCTGGAATTTTCAGATTTTTACCGTGAGAGGGGATTGGCCTAGAAAAGCAAATTTTCCCCCGCGACGGTCACTTACTTTTTAACTTTTGCTCGTTTACTTCAGTACTTCGACTTTTGATTTTTCGCTCTTAGATTTCAGTTTTAACGTGGTGACTTCTGCTTTAGATTCTGTTCTTTTACTTCAGCTAGTTTTCCGTATTTTCTGAGTTTCGCCGTTTAAGAAGAATTTTTGTGTTGCATCAGTGCGTTTAAGAATTAAATTTTTTTAATTTCTTTTCTTTCCTTTGAGTTTCCGCGAGTGCCTGAAACAAAGGAGGTAGGTTCCCGTCTGTACCGTTCAGTTTCTTTGTTAGACCTACACCGTTACTTCTTTAACTTTGACACTGCTGTACTGTATCGCTTTCTGTTGCATTTTATCGTTCTTTATCCTGTTTCGCGAGTTTGACTTTTCCCTTCGCTATCAGTCATGGTGCGCAAGCCCTTGGGGTACTGAAGGGAGAGTCCCGTCAAACCCCGTGTCCGCGTTCCGCGTCATAAGTGTTGAATCCGAAATCTCTTCTTTTCTGTCAGTCATGGCGCGTTATAGCCCTTGGGGCAGAGAATAAGAGATACCGCTCGTAGTCAGTGAAATCCCGTAGTTGCGCTAAAAATAGAACTTTTCTTCGCCATCAGTCATGGTGCGTTATAGCCCTTGGGGTGGCGAATAAAAGTCTCGAATAGATCCGCCCTGGTTGTGTTTTATTTCTGGAGAAATACAACTACATCCCGATACCGTATAGCAAGTCTTTATTCATTCCGTCAGTTCTGGTTGGCGCATTTTATTGAATCTTTAATTTTTCACTGCACCCGGTATTAACTTCATAAAGTACTCGTGACCGCATAGAATTTCCCGAATGTATGTTCGCTTATCGAATCACTCATATTTCATACCTACACATATCTCCCTTGTACATATAATTAGTTTCCGAAGGTGTGAATAAACTTTTACATAATTTGATTTTGACTTCTTCGTTATCGCTACCACCCTATATAACAGCGAACTCTGTCTCCGACTAGCAGCTACTCTGGTAGGTTTGCTATTCTTCCTATTGAAAAGAATAGCTGGCGCTCGAGATTAGTTTTCTCCGAGTAACCACGTTACAATATATTTCAATGTTTCCTGAATGTTGGCAATCAAATCAAACGTTCGCCGTTCGGTGAATTTTTCAAAATGAATGAACTAAATCCGTTTCTCTTGATAATGACAAACAAAAAAACCACGCTCTGCTACCAATGTTTGCGACAAAAGGTCTCAAGTAATCGAAATGCACTGATTCATATAGTAGACGGAAAAAATGTATAAGGACAAATTGGATAAAGTGTCACTTACTACTTGTCGGCTACTAATCAGCACCAGATCTTCGGTTGCAACCAGTCGCTGTTTACTCCATACAGCAATTTCTTCACTAGAGAACCCTATATTGTCGCCGTTAACTTAAATTATTTTTACGTTCGTTCAAATCCTTTTTTCGTTGCGTTTCACGGTACTCGTTCGTTAATCTTTTTTTTCCAAAACTGCAAGCTGATATAGTTTCAATTCTGTTGAAGTTTCGCCTTCATTCTTGCGTGTTATGTTCGGATATAAAACAGATGTATAGAATGATTTTGGTAGATTCCGATATGCTAGATTATCAAAGAATTTTTTGGAGATTTTCGACTGACGAGCCTTTGAAAGTATATCGCTTGAAAACAGTCACATATGGAGTTTCATCTGCTCCTTTTTTGGCGCTGCGTTGTCTGAAACAATTGGCACAGGACGAAGGAAGAGAATTTCCTTTAGCGAAAAAGGTTTTGGAGGAAGACACGTACATTGACGATGTTGTCACCGGTGCCTCTTCGCTTGAGGAAGCCAAGATTCTTCAAAATCAATTGATTGATTTGTTCGAAAAGGGGGGTTTTCACTTGAGAAAGTGGTCAAGTAACGAACCTGCGTTGTTGGAGGCTCTTCCAGCCTCTATGCGAAGCCTAGACCCGCTAGATTTTAATTCGGAAGATAATTTAACTGCTTTTAAAATCTTAGGATTATTGTGGAACCCACGTGAAGACAAATTCTCGTTTTCTGTCGTTCCTCAGACTGAGGAAACTTGTACCAAGCGACAGCTGCTTTCTCAATTAGCTCGGATTTATGATCCTTTGGGGTTTTTAGCGCCGGTAACGTTTTTGGTGAAATACCTAATTCAGAGATTTTGGATGATCGGTCTCGCATGGGACGATGAACCTCCAGATGAAATTTTGCGCGTCTGGAAACGCTTCAGATCCCAGCTAGAATGTCTTTCTAGATTTAAAATCGATAGACAACTTTTCTCACCAGATTTTTTAAAATTGGAACTTCACGGCTTTTGTGACAGTTCGGAGAAGGGATATTGCGCCGTCTTGTACCTCAAGAAAATATCTATCGAGGGGAAAACGACCACTAGCCTTGTTATATCCAAAAGTAAAGTAGCCCCACTGAAGAAAATTTGTATACCGCGATTGGAACTGTGCGGAGCGGTTTTGTTAGCCAAGTTGATAACATTTGTAGTACTTAAGCTTTTGTCTGATAAATTCACCTTTTCGAATGTTTATGCCTGGAGTGATTCGAATGTAGTTTTAGCATGGCTTCGTTCACCTTCTTATCGATGGAAGAATTTTGTGGCCAATAGGGTCGCCTATATACAAGACAAAATTCCATATGTGCATTGGAGTTATGTTAATTCCGATCAAAACCCCGCCGATCTCGGTAGCCGCGGTATTTTTCCCTCAGAAATCGTGAACGATGAATTTTGGTTGAAGGGTCCGAAATTTTTGTGGAACTCGACCAGCCAGGATTCTTTATCTAAAGAACCTTCGGAAGTTTTCCTTTCAGAGGATGTTACTCGCGAAGAAAGAAACCTTTCTTTGTTTACTACACAGCAAGTTGACAATGTTTGTGAACACCTTTTGAAAGCATATTCTAATTTTTCGAATGTATTGCGAATTTGTGCGTATGTTTTGCGGTTCGTTCATAATGTCTGTCATCCACTAGAGAAACGCTCTGGGTCTTTGACTGTGCAAGAGCTTCACTCTTCATTGATAATTCTAGCTAAATATACGCAACAGATAGCCTTTGACGCTGAGATTTCGGGGAAGAAGTTTTCAAAACCCCTGAGAAAACCGAATGTCTTCAAGGATTTCGATGACCTTCTACGGGTAGGTGGTCGTTTGAAACATGCGGATATAAATTATCATGCTAAACACCCGATACTTTTACCAAGAAGTAGTTTATTGACCAGCCATCTTATTAAACATTATCATGAAAAGTACTTTCATGTTGGTCCGCGTCAGCTCCATTTCTTACTACTTCAACAATTTTGGATATTATCCCCCGACGTGCAATAAATTCGGTTTTGTCGAAGTGTGTTAGGTGTTTTAGAGTGAAGCCAGTCGCTTATCAACCCCCTATGGGAAATCTACCTAAATCAAGGTTTTCCACTATAAAAGCGTTTCTACATTGTGGATGTGATTACGCTGGTCCATTTACAATTGCGCCAATGAGAAAATATCGAGGACAAAAAACTTCAAAAGCTTATATTTGTCTTTTTGTCTGTCACTCAACGAAGGCCGTTCATTTGGAACTGGCTAATGATCTCTCCTATGAGTCTTTTTTAGCTGCTCTTCAGAGATTTATCGCACGAAGAGGTCGTTGCACAGATCTTTATTGTGACAATGGCACTAATTTCGTTGGAACCAATCGCGAATTGATAAAGTTGATGAAAATCGCTGCTGAAAGGGAGGTTATCAGATTTCATTTCAACCCACCGTCAGGAAGTCATTTCGGAGGTCTATTTGAGGCTGCGGTAAAATCGGTAAAATCCCATTTCTATAGGGTAATTGGATCGCAAATACTGACGTTTGAGGAATTCTATACGCTACTCACCCTAATCGAATCTGTTTTAAATTCAAGGCCCTTATGCGCCACAAGTTCTGATCCTGACGATTTAAACTGTCTTACTCCAGGTCATTTCCTAACCCTGGAACCACTTACTGCTATACCTATACCAGATCTCACTGATCAACCTCTAAATCGGTTATCTCGTTGGCAACTTTTGCAAAACCTTCATCAACATTTTTGGGCTAGATGGCGCAACGAGTATCTTCACTCATTGCAACAAAGGGTTAAATGGTGCTATATTTCTACGCCTGCTCTCATTGGTCAACTGGTTGTAATTAAGACGGATAAGGTGCCCCCTAATCAATGGCGTCTTGGTCGTATAACTACACTCTTCCCGGGTAGTGACGGTGTTGCGCGGGTTGCTCGAGTTAAAACACAAGACGGGACCTTTACGCGTCCATTGGTAAAACTTTGCCCCTTGCCGGTGTGCGATGGGTCCTAGCTCTCTAATAAATATGTATTAGATCCAATTTTTGTTTTTCTTTTTTGTCATATTGCTTCTTTAAAATAAGTTTACGTATCAGATGATATTATGTATATTCTTCTCCCGATAATTCAGCACAAGAGTTTGCACAATTTCTGAATTGATTAAATTATTTTTTTTTATTATGAAAAAATGCTATGGCATTTTTTGGGGGGCAGGAAATGTTGCCGTAATATTTAGCTTTTACTTTTGATTTAGATTATTATAAACTTGTGTACACTAGATTGACCAGAAGATCGCCAGTTGAACGGCATCTAAAAGACTTCATCTGGACACATTGTGTGTGATCGAGTTCAGTTCGAAATATATCTCTAGATTCGAAAAACGCTAAACTTTATTTTCGCTAATAATCGCCTTCTTTCTAAAATATTTTACGCTGTGGAACGCTTATTCACTTTTCATCATCTTCGCCTTGTTTTGGTCGAAGAAGTGTTGTGAAGGAAGACCACAAGAGGATTCAGTCTGCTGGAGAAAACCCACCAAAGAGAGCTCTCAGGTGTGTGAGGAGGATCCTGTGGTGAGTCTGAGTCTTCTAGTGTACCTTGATTTCAGTTTTTTCCATAATTTAATTTTCTTTTGATATACAGTCCATTTTTCTTAACATTTAAAGAGTTATCGCAACACTCATCACTATTTGCTTTTTTAGGCTAAGGTCTCATTGGTTCTTGGCCGGATATAGTTCTATTCTGGCCTCCTACTCTTCTCAAGGCATATAGATCGTTTGGTAGGACTGCTTGCACTTCGAAAGGTCTAATAAATGTTGGCTTCAGTTTTCCTTCATTCGATAGATGTCACCTCCATGGAAATTTTCTGATTAACATCAATCGGTAACCTAGCCTGATGTTCGAGACCTGCCAGCGTTATACTATACTCCTGGATTGCTCAACGGAAACATTTTACATTCTTGAGAGCGCTTGTCTTGTGTCAATCTTCATAAGAATTTACGTACAAAACAGATCAAACCTTTGCAATTGGTTTTGATTTTCCTGAAATATAACAAAGCGCCACTATCTTATTTTCACTAGGTATGTTCCGACTAAGTTAGTCGACATGCTTGAAAATTTTTGTTATTTGACAATATTCGATTTATTCAATACTTTACTAATCGCTCGTCCAATCCTGACAAGTCTAGATTCAAATCTAATGTGCTTATTGATTGTTACGAACACTGGGTAAATAATATTTGACTAAACTTGTTTCTCTCTTTTTCTAAACTACATAAAAATCTTCAGTATGTCCCTTTCTATTACAGAATTTACATTCAAGATTGAAATTTTCTGGATTAGAATTAAAACAACGTTTCCTCACAATAATCTAACTTTCTATGCCTGAATTTTCCACAGTTCCTTCAATTCCCATGAAAGGTTTTGTCGGATTCTGTTTTCAGTACCTAGCTGCTTCATTTTTCTAGTTTTCTACTATTATCTTAGACTAATATGGAGCGTCGGAATCCTATGAAGAAGACAATTTCAGCTGCTGCATTTCATGCTTAGGTTCTTGCAATAAAACACTATTCTTAACTTCTACATTAGTGATATCATGTGCTATCAAGCTCAACACTATTTCTCGCGGAAACTTATAATGAAATTTCCTGATCGAATTCAACTTGGCATGAGCATACTCTACTAACGAACTAAAATTTACACTACTTATCAACATGCTATCTTTAAACCTCGTGCCGGAGTTCCTTTCTCAGGGGACGCTTTCTCTAAATTCCTAGAAAATGTTGACCAATTTCTAACAATCGGTTTCCAATTTTGATAAATTTTGGCTGCACGTCCTTTCAGGGCTTGCCCAGCTTTTAATACTACAACAGTATCAGACATACCTGTTTCGAATTTAATTTGATCAACTTCCTCAATCCACTCCTTGGTAGAAAAGGATGTATCGTCGGGGTCAAACTGGGCTAACGATAATTATGCGGTCACCACGTGGTCGGTGTCGTTCCTTGAACTAGACATGTTGGCTAGCAACTCCATCGTCTTCATTTGAAGTTGAGCCTGGTTCTCCATTATCCGCATAACCTAAATGGCTTCACTTTCTTGGGGAGCGTTGTTGAGATTTTGTTGGTCCATTTTGCCTTATTCTTGTAGATTCTCACAAAACACAAACGATTTTCACTCACAAAATAGGATCCTCAATTTCTTTTCTCGAAAGAAGAAATTTAATCCCACTTCTGATGTTAGATGTAATAAAACACGTGGTTGGTACTTTTTATTCACAAAGTAAGATGGCGGTTGGTTATATAGCACGTGGAGGTGCTCTAACAAAGTGACAGACATAGTGGTCTGGAACAAAACTAGGAAGACCGCCGTTATCATAGATTTCGCAGTGCCATTAAATCAAAATCTGTCAAAAGCGTATGCTGAAAAAATCGCCAAATACGAACCCTTGGCACGACAAATAAAAGATATGTGGCAGCTGGAGAGAGTCGACATCAAACCTTTAATAATAAGTTGCAATGGGCTGGTGCATCAGAAGACTACGAAGCACATAACAGACATGAAGCTGCCCCCGAATACCACCTTATGGATGCAGAAGGCGGTCATACTCCGGACGTTCAACATTATCCGACAGGTCATCTACCCTCACTAACAGACACGGAATCGACCTTGGCGTATGGCGCCCGGTCAATTTGACAACTGCCACAGATGTGTGAAATAAAAAAAAAATTCTAAATATATATATATGTGGTGTATTGAATAAATTAGCAATGATTAAAAACGACTATGACGTAAACTTTTAATCTTTCATTTGCTACAATACAACTGAACTCCTTTTTGCAACGGAGAACAATTAGGATCGAACAAGATTAAGTGGGGAGTTTAACGCATGACAATATTGATCTTTATAACCAATATATTACATTCTTCCCCCCTACGAGAAAATCTGAGTTATATGAATTTTTAAAAATATCACAATTCAACATAAGTAAATTTAACTTATTTTAGCTATAAGCACTCAAAAGAATATCACAAATTAATCAATGAAAATTTAACATATCACATCAAAATTTATCACAGCAAAATATCCTAGAAACATATATCCATTAAACATTATTCAGCTTGGAATCTCTCCGGAGGCTTTCTCACTCTCTTAGGTCTATCAGTCTTATCTAATATTACATTTTCATTACTTTTAAATACATTTTCATTACTTTCAAATACATTTTCATCATTTTCACATACATTTTTATTCTTTGTTTCTTTTTCAAAATTACTAACAATTCTCTCCGATGGGTAAACAATATTCCCTGAAGTTTTTCTCAATTGATTAGCATGACGTTTCCAACATCTGTCTAACTCTAAAATATGGACTAGAAATGTTACTCTTCCAATTTTTCTCCTAATTTCACCTTTAATCCTATTTGTTTTATTAACGTCTCGATAATCTTTTACCAAAACTAAATCATTTACTTGGTAATCGACAGAATTTTTTCCTTTATAATATTTCTTTTGATCTTGCTGTTTACAATGTACCTTATTCGCTTATTCTTTAGATGGTTTATACAACAGAGCATTGAATCTTGTTCTCAAGTTTCTACCGAACATAATTTGAGCAGGGCTTACTCCGGTAGTGCAATGTTCAGTAGTTCGATAGTCAAAAAGAAACCTAGAAAGAACTGTATTGGTGTCTACAGAGGTTTTTTCGCTCATAGCCTTTTTGATACTATTTTTAACTGTTTTTACACAATTTTCAGCTGCACCATTAGATTCTGGATGATATGGTGGGATCAAAACATGCTTAATATTATTCTTCTTCAAAAAAAAATCGAACTGTTCAGATGTGAAATAAGCAGCGTTGTCTGATACTACCGTTTTTGGTAAACCAAATCTGGCAAAACAACTCCTAAGCATCTTAGCCCGCGTGTCCACTGGAAGCGTACTCGAGCGGCTACGCGCTCACGCGAAACGAGCGTGAACGTGCGGCAAGCCGCTACAGATCCCAAGTAACGTATTTCAATACAGCGTTGTCCACTGCAGGCGATTTCGAGCGGGCGTATTCAAGCGGCTACGAGCTCGTACGCGCGTTCCGCCTGAAATGGGATCTGTAGCGAGTGTAGCGCGTGTACGCCCGTTGGCTCATTCATTTCAGTCCGGTTGAATTGAGATTCAGTAAGGATTTTGTGCCTATAAAAGATTTCTATTGCTTAATTGGCTTCATCAGTGACCGAATTGAATCATCTTGGGTTTTTTCCTTCAAATGAATTGAACATAACTTTTGGCGGCAAAGAAATGGGGTTTTTTGTAGTTTTTCAATCATATGTCCTCAAGAAATACGGATATCGACTAATTACTTGGGAGAAAAGCTATAGAGTACTGAATTCTACGTCGAATGATATCAAGTGTGTACTTTTTCTCACTAATGAATCCCAAAGTTGTGACAATTTCCTGAAACATTTTTAAATGTTATATTTCATATTGATTTCTCGGAAAAATCTTTGAAAGCAGCTTATATATGAGAGAAGTATAAAAACGTATAAAAAAGTTGTAAAGCATTAAATTTCACATCGATTGAAAACACACGTTCTTTACACAAATACAAGTTTTTCGTTAATATTTCAGATTTAAAACGTCATAGACCATTTCGTGGTCATGGACAGTCAACGATAATATCTCTGAAATTTTGCTCAACATTGATATACTCTAATATGGAGAAACGCCGCCTCAATCGAGAATTTAGTGATCTATAATAAAAAAAATTGATCTTTGTTTATATTCAGTTTTCCAGGGGGGATAAAATAGAAAAAAAAAACGAAAACACGCATTTTTGGCCACCAAAAAATTAGCTGAGGAGGAAACCTTGGATAGTTTTTGTAGATGAGTCAAACAATTGAATACGTATTGGAAGTTGTTTTCATCGCATTGTCAGTAAAATAAAATTCTATTCATTCAGTAGTAGTTGGGAAATATATAAGGTCCGTTCTTCGGTTGACAGTAGAAATGGTTGAATTCTCTATTTGATTTTGGCTATAAAAATTGCAGCCATCGCAAACAACAAGCAATACTGGATTGAGAACGATCCTTCGGCTCCAACACTGAATTGAACGCACGAAGCCGCCTCCAGTGGACAACCTCTGTAGCGCCGCGCCGCCTGTTTTGTAGCGGCTACAAATTCTCGTTTCGCGAGAGCGTGTAGCCGCTCGAATACGCTTCCAGTGGACACCCGGGCTTAATCGTCACTTCCGAACTTATCGTTGAAGTTTCAAAAACTTCGACCCATTTCAAATGCGCATCTAATATGATCAGATAATACTTCCTGGAGAAAGGTCCAAAATAATCAATATGTAACCTTTCCCAAACTTCACCTGGCCACGACCAGGTTGCCAACGGAACCTTAGCGGGATTAGATAAATTCTTTCTGCAACTTTCGCACCGCTTAACATAATTTTCTATATCCTTATCAAGATTTGGCCCCAAAAAATGTGCTCTTGCAATATTTTTTGATTTAACTATACCAAAATGCGTCATATGCAATGTTCTGAGAAAAATATGTCGTAACTTTACTGGAACAACTATGCGATGATTCCAGAATAAACAATTATTAGACACTGCAAATTCTGAACGTCTGGAAAAATATGGTTTGATCATATCATCATTACTAACGTACTTTGGCCACCCCATCTTCATAAATTCAATGACCTGACTCAACCCTTTATCATCGACAGTTTCACTTTTAACTTCATCTGGGTTTATTGGCATTTCTTCACTATTTGTTAAAAAATTACAATATGGGAATTCGACATCATCGTTGTTACTTAAACTATCGAATTCGGATTCCGATAATCTAGATATTGCGTCCGCCGTATTATTCTCCGATTTGACGTATTCGACTTCGTATTGGTAATTCGATAGAATCACAGCCCAACGCCTCAACCTATTAGCAGAAAATTGAGGAATTGGCTCTTTTTGTCCGAAAATCGTCATCAGAGGTTTATTATCTGTAATCAACTTAAATTTTTTTGCATAAAGATATTGATGAAACTTATGTACGCCGAAAATAATAGCTAAACCTTCTCTTTCTATCTGACTATAATTTTTTTCACTTTTTGAAAGTGACCTTGAAGCATAAGCAATTGGTTTTTCAATTCCTGATGGGTATTGATGGCTTAAAATAGTCCCTAAGCCGTGTGAATTAGCGTCTACTGTTAATCTAATATCTAATTCAGGATTGAAATGTACCAAAACTGCTGTTGAACTAAGCAAAAGCTTGGTCACAATCCTTCGACCAAAACCATTTTATATCTTTTCTCAACAAACGATGTAATGGATGTAAAATCGAAGAAATATTTCGGATAAATTTTCCATAATAATTTACCATACCTAAAAATGATTTTAATTCAGTTATGTTACTTGGTTTCTGGACTTTCAAAATTGCCGCGACTTTATTCTCACTTGTGTGAAGACCTTCCTTATTTTATATCCCAAATATTCAATTGAATCTTGAAAAAATTTACATTTAGCAATGCTCAACTTGAGACCGGAATTTTCTAAAATTGACAAAACTAAATTAAGTCTACTAAAATGTTCCTTTTCGTCTTTTCCCGTAATAAGAATATCGTCTAAAAATACTGTCACGCCATCAATTCCACTCAACAGTGATTCCATCAATTTCTGAAATTTAGAGGGCGCTGAAGCAATTCCATAAGTTAGTCTATTGTATATAAATAATCCTTTATGAGTTACAATAGTGGTGAGATTTTTTGAATCATCATCCAAACCTACTTGTTGATACGCGTCTGATAAGTCTAATTTGGAAAATTGAACTCCTCCCTGTAGACAACCAAACAGAGCTTCAATTCTTGGTAATGGATGTTGATCTATTTCAATGTGGGGGTTTATTGTCACCTTGTTATCTCCACAAAGTCTGACTGCACCATTTTTCTTCAACACTGGTACTACCATCAGAGTGCCCCACTGACTATAGTCTACCGGTGAGATGATACCTAGTGAAAGAAGGCGATTAATTTCAGCTTCAAATGGCGATTTTAAAGCATATGGAATAGGACGGGCCTTATGAAATTTAGGAGTAACATTTATTTTTCAACTTTAAACTTAAGCTTGACTTATTGAATAATCCTACTCCTTCAGAAAAGAGATTCGAGAATTGATTTATCAGAGCATTTGTTTTAATATTGATTCTTTCATTCATGAAATTCAAATTTGAAAAGCCAATAATTTAAATAAGTTTCATCAATATCTTTATGCAAAAAAATTTAAGTTGATTACAGATAATAAACCTCTGATGACGATTTTCGGACAAAACAAGCCAATTCCTCAATTTTCTGCTAATAGGTTGAGGCGTTGGGCTGTGATTCTATCGAATTACCAATACGAAGTCGAATACGTCAAATCGGAGAATAATACGGCGGACGCAATATCTAGATTATCGGAATCCGAATTCGATAGTTTAAGTAACAACGATGATGTCGAATTCCCATATTGTAATTTTTTAACAAATAGTGAAGAAATGCCAATAAACCCAGATGAAGTTAAAAGTGAAACTGTCGATGATAAAGGGTTGAGTCAGGTCATTGAATTTATGAAGATGGGGTGGCCAAAGTACGTTAGTAATGATGATATGATCAAACCATATTTTTCCAGACGTTCAGAATTTGCAGTGTCTAATAATTGTTTATTCTGGAATCATCGCATAGTTGTTCCAGTAAAGTTACGACATATTTTTCTCAGAACATTGCATATGACGCATTTTGGTATAGTTAAATCAAAAAATATTGCAAGAGCACATTTTTTGGGGCCAAATCTTGATAAGGATATAGAAAATTATGTTAAGCGGTGCGAAAGTTGCAGAAAGAATTTATCTAATCCCGCTAAGGTTCCGTTGGCAACCTGGTCGTGGCCAGGTGAAGTTTGGGAAAGGTTACATATTGATTATTTTGGACCTTTCTCCAGGAAGTATTATCTGATCATATTAGATGCGCATTTGAAATGGGTCGAAGTTTTTGAAACTTCAACGATAAGTTCGGAAGTGACGATTAAGCCCGGGTGTCCACTGGAAGCGTATTCGAGCGGCTACACGCTCTCGCGAAACGAGAATTTGTAGCCGCTACAAAACAGGCGGCGCGGCGCTACAGAGGTTGTCCACTGGAGGCGGCTTCGTGCGTTCAATTCAGTGTTGGAGCCGAAGGATCGTTCTCAATCCAGTATTGCTTGTTGTTTGCGATGGCTGCAATTTTTATAGCCAAAATCAAATAGAGAATTCAACCATTTCTACTGTCAACCGAAGAACGGACCTTATATATTTCCCAACTACTACTGAATGAATAGAATTTTATTTTACTGACAATGCGATGAAAACAACTTCCAATACGTATTCAATTGTTTGACTCATCTACAAAAACTATCCAAGGTTTCCTCCTCAGCTAATTTTTTGGTGGCCAAAAATGCGTGTTTTCGTTTTTTTTTTCTATTTTATCCCCCCTGGAAAACTGAATATAAACAAAGATCAATTTTTTTTATTATAGATCACTAAATTCTCGATTGAGGCGGCGTTTCTCCATATTAGAGTATATCAATGTTGAGCAAAATTTCAGAGATATTATCGTTGACTGTCCATGACCACGAAATGGTCTATGACGTTTTAAATCTGAAATATTAACGAAAAACTTGTATTTGTGTAAAGAACGTGTGTTTTCAATCGATGTGAAATTTAATGCTTTACAACTTTTTTATACGTTTTTATACTTCTCTCATATATAAGCTGCTTTCAAAGATTTTTCCGAGAAATCAATATGAAATATAACATTTAAAAATGTTTCAGGAAATTGTCACAACTTTGGGATTCATTAGTGAGAAAAAGTACACACTTGATCTCATTCGACGTAGAATTCCGTACTCTATAGCTTTTCTCCCAAGTAATTAGTCGATATCCGTATTTCTTGAGGACATATGATTGAAAAACTACAAAAAACCCCATTTCTTTGCCGCCAAAAGTTATGTTCAATTCATTTGAAGGAAAAAACCCAAGATGATTCAATTCGGTCACTGATGAAGCCAATTAAGCAATAGAAATCTTTTATAGGCACAAAATCCTTACTGAATCTCAATTCAACCGGACTGAAATGAATGAGCCAACGGGCGTACACGCGCTACACTCGCTACAGATCCCATTTCAGGCGGAACGCGCGTACGAGCTCGTAGCCGCTTGAATACGCCCGCTCGAAATCGCCTGCAGTGGACAACGCTGTATTGAAATACGTTACTTGGGATCTGTAGCGGCTTGCCGCACGTTCACGCTCGTTTCGCGTGAGCGCGTAGCCGCTCGAGTACGCTTCCAGTGGACACGCGGGCTAAGATGCTTAGGAGTTGTTTTGCCAGATTTGGTTTACCAAAAACGGTAGTATCAGACAACGCTGCTTATTTCACATCTGAACAGTTCGAATTTTTTTTGAAGAAGAATAATATTAAGCATGTTTTGATCCCACCATATCATCCAGAATCTAATGGTGCAGCTGAAAATTGTGTAAAAACAGTTAAAAATAGTATCAAAAAGGCTATGAGCGAAAAAACCTCTGTAGACACCAATACAGTTCTTTCTAGGTTTCTTTTTGACTATCGAACTACTGAACATTGCACTACCGGAGTAAGCCCTGCTCAAATTATGTTCGGTAGAAACTTGAGAACAAGATTCAATGCTCTGTTGTATAAACCATCTAAAGAATAAGCGAATAAGGTACATTGTAAACAGCAAGATCAAAAGAAATATTATAAAGGAAAAAATTCTGTCGATTACCAAGTAAATGATTTAGTTTTGGTAAAAGATTATCGAGACGTTAATAAAACAAATAGGATTAAAGGTGAAATTAGGAGAAAAATTGGAAGAGTAACATTTCTAGTCCATATTTTAGAGTTAGACAGATGTTGGAAACGTCATGCTAATCAATTGAGAAAAACTTCAGGGAATATTGTTTACCCATCGGAGAGAATTGTTAGTAATTTTGAAAAAGAAATAAAGAATAAAAATGTATGTGAAAATGATGAAAATGTATTTGAAAGTAATGAAAATGTATTTAAAAGTAATGAAAATGTAATATTAGATAAGACTGATAGACCTAAGAGAGTGAGAAAGCCTCCGGAGAGATTCCAAGCTGAATAATGTTTAATGGATATATGTTTCTAGGATATTTTGCTGTGATAAATTTTGATGTGATATGTTAAATTTTCATTGATTAATTTGTGATATTCTTTTGAGTGCTTATAGCTAAAATAAGTTAAATTTACTTATGTTGAATTGTGATATTTTTAAAAATTCATATAACTCAGATTTTCTCGTAGGGGGGAAGAATGTAATATATTGGTTATAAAGATCAATATTGTCATGCGTTAAACTCCCCACTTAATCTTGTTCGATCCTAATTGTTCTCCGTTGCAAAAAGGAGTTCAGTTGTATTGTAGCAAATGAAAGATTAAAAGTTTACGTCATAGTCGTTTTTAATCATTGCTAATTTATTCAATACACCACATATATATATATTTAGAATTTTTTTTTTATTTCACACATCTGTGGCAGTTGTCAAATTGACCGGGCGCCGTACGCCAAGGTCGATTCCGTGTCTGTTAGTGAGGGTAGATGACCTGTCGGATAATGTTGAACGTCCGGAGTATGACCGCCTTCTGCATCCATAAGGTGGTATTCGGGGGCAGCTTCATGTCTGTTATGTGCTTCGTAGTCTTCTGATGCACCAGCCTATTGCAACTTATTATTAAAGGTTTGATGTCGACTCTCTCCAGCTGCCACATATCTTTTATTTGTCGTGCCAAGGGTTCGTATTTGGCGATTTTTCAGCATACGCTTTTGACAGATTTTGATTTAATGGCACTGCGAAATCTATGATAACGGCGGTCTTCCTAGTTTTGTTCCAGACCACTATGTCTGTCACTTTGTTAGAGCACCTCCACGTGCTATATAACCAACCGCCATCTTACTTTGTGAATAAAAAGTACCAACCACGTGTTTTATTACATCTAACATCAGAAGTGGGATTAAATTTCTTCTTTCGAGAAAAGAAATTGAGGATCCTATTTTGTGAGTGAAAATCGTTTGTGTTTTGTGAGAATCTACAAGAATAAGGCAAAATGGACCAACAAAATCTCAACAACGCTCCCCAAGAAAGTGAAGCCATTTAGGTTATGCGGATAATGGAGAACCAGGCTCAACTTCAAATGAAGACGATGGAGTTGCTAGCCAACATGTCTAGTTCAAGGAACGACACCGACCACGTGGTGACCGCATAATTATCGTTAGCCCAGTTTGAACCCGACGATACATCCTTTTCTACCAAGGAGTGGATTGAGGAAGTTGATCAAATTAAATTCGAAACAGGTATGTCTGATACTGTTGTAGTATTAAAAGCTGGGCAAGCCCTGAAAGGACGTGCAGCCAAAATTTATCAAAATTGGAAACCGATTGTTAGAAATTGGTCAACATTTTCTAGGAATTTAGAGAAAGCGTCCACTGAGAAAGGAACTCCGGCACGAGGTTTAAAGATAGCATGTTGATAAGTAGTGTAAATTTTAGTTCGTTAGTAGAGTATGCTCATGCCAAGTTGAATTCGATCAGGAAATTTCATTATAAGTTTCCGCGAGAAATAGTGTTGAGCTTGATAGCACATGATATCACTAATGTAGAAGTTAAGAATAGTGTTTTATTGCAAGAACCTAAGCATGAAATGCAGCAGCTGAAATTGTCTTCTTCATAGGATTCCGACGCTCCATATTAGTCTAAGATAATAGTAGAAAACTAGAAAAATGAAGCAGCTAGGTACTGAAAACAGAATCCGACAAAACCTTTCATGGGAATTGAAGGAACTGTGGAAAATTCAGGCATAGAAAGTTAGATTATTGTGAGGAAACGTTGTTTTAATTCTAATCCAGAAAATTTCAATCTTGAATGTAATTTCTGTAATAGAAAGGGACATACTGAAGATTTTTATGTAGTTTAGAAAAAGAGAGAAACAAGTTTAGTCAAATATTATTTACCCAGTGTTCGTAACAATCAATAAGCACATTAGATTTGAATCTAGACTTGTCAGGATTGGACGAGCGATTAGTAAAGTATTGAATAAATCGAATATTGTCAAATAACAAAAATTTTCAAGCATGTCGACTAACTTAGTCGGAACATACCTAGTGAAAATAAGATAGTGGCGCTTTGTTATATTTCAGGAAAATCAAAACCAATTGCAAAGGTTTGATCTGTTTTGTACGTAAATTCTTATGAAGATTGACACAAGACAAGCGCTCTCAAGAATGTAAAATGTTTCCGTTGAGCAATCCAGGAGTATAGTATAACGCTGGCAGGTCTCGAACATCAGGCTAGGTTACCGATTGATGTTAATCAGAAAATTTCCATGGAGGTGACATCTATCGAATGAAGGAAAACTGAAGCCAACATTTATTAGACCTTTCGAAGTGCAAGCAGTCCTACCAAACGATCTATATGCCTTGAGAAGAGTAGGAGGCCAGAATAGAACTATATCCGGCCAAGAACCAATGAGACCTTAGCCTAAAAAAGCAAATAGTGATGAGTGTTGCGATAACTCTTTAAATGTTAAGAACAATGGACTGTATATCAAAAGAAAATTAAATTATGGAAAAAACTGAAATCAAGGTACACTAGAAGACTCAGACTCACCACAGGATCCTCCTCACACACCTGAGAGCTCTCTTTGGTGGGTTTTCTCCAGCAGACTGAATCCTCTTGTGGTCTTCCTTCACAACACTTCTTCGACCAAAACAAGGCGAAGATGATGAAAAGTGAATAAGCGTTCCACAGCGTAAAATATTTTAGAAAGAAGGCGATTATTAGCGAAAATAAAGTTTAGCATTTTTCGAATCTAGAGATATATTTCGAACTGAACTCGATCACACACAATGTGTCCAGATGAAGTCTTTTAGATGCCGTTCAACTGGCGATCTTCTGGTCAATCTAGTGTACACAAGTTTATAATAATCTAAATCAAAAGTAAAAGCTAAATATTACGGCAACATTTCCTGCCCCCCAAAAAATGCCATAGCATTTTTTCATAATAAAAAAAAATAATTTAATCAATTGAGAAATTGTGCAAACTCTTGTGCTGAATTATCGGGAGAAGAATATACATAATATCATCTGATACGTAAACTTATTTTAAAGAAGCAATATGACAAAAAAGAAAAACAAAAATTGGATCTAATACATATTTATTAGAGAGCTAGGACCCATCGCACACCGGCAAGGGGCAAAGTTTTACCAATGGACGCGTAAAGGTCCCGTCTTGTGTTTTAACTCGAGCAACCCGCGCAACACCGTCACTACCCGGGAAGAGTGTAGTTATACGACCAAGACGCCATTGATTAGGGGGCACCTTATCCGTCTTAATTACAACCAGTTGACCAATGAGAGCAGGCGTAGAAATATCGCACCATTTAACCCTTTGTTGCAATGAGTGAAGATACTCGTTCCGCCATCTAGCCCAAAAATGTTGATGAAGGCTTTGCAAAAGTTGCCAACGAGATAACCGATTTAGAGGTTGATCAGTGAGATCTGGTATAGGTATAGCAGTAAGTGGTTCCAGGGTTAGGAAATGACCTGGAGTAAGACAGTTTAAATCGTCAGGATCAGAACTTGTGGCGCATAAGGGCCTTGAATTTAAAACAGATTCGATTAGGGTGAGTAGCGTATAGAATTCCTCAAACGTCAGTATTTGCGATCCAATTACCCTATAGAAATGGGATTTTACCGATTTTACCGCAGCCTCAAATAGACCTCCGAAATGACTTCCTGACGGTGGGTTGAAATGAAATCTGATAACCTCCCTTTCAGCAGCGATTTTCATCAACTTTATCAATTCGCGATTGGTTCCAACGAAATTAGTGCCATTGTCACAATAAAGATCTGTGCAACGACCTCTTCGTGCGATAAATCTCTGAAGAGCAGCTAAAAAAGACTCATAGGAGAGATCATTAGCCAGTTCCAAATGAACGGCCTTCGTTGAGTGACAGACAAAAAGACAAATATAAGCTTTTGAAGTTTTTTGTCCTCGATATTTTCTCATTGGCGCAATTGTAAATGGACCAGCGTAATCACATCCACAATGTAGAAACGCTTTTATAGTGGAAAACCTTGATTTAGGTAGATTTCCCATAGGGGGTTGATAAGCGACTGGCTTCACTCTAAAACACCTAACACACTTCGACAAAACCGAATTTATTGCACGTCGGGGGATAATATCCAAAATTGTTGAAGTAGTAAGAAATGGAGCTGACGCGGACCAACATGAAAGTACTTTTCATGATAATGTTTAATAAGATGGCTGGTCAATAAACTACTTCTTGGTAAAAGTATCGGGTGTTTAGCATGATAATTTATATCCGCATGTTTCAAACGACCACCTACCCGTAGAAGGTCATCGAAATCCTTGAAGACATTCGGTTTTCTCAGGGGTTTTGAAAACTTCTTCCCCGAAATCTCAGCGTCAAAGGCTATCTGTTGCGTATATTTAGCTAGAATTATCAATGAAGAGTGAAGCTCTTGCACAGTCAAAGACCCAGAGCGTTTCTCTAGTGGATGACAGACATTATGAACGAACCGCAAAACATACGCACAAATTCGCAATACATTCGAAAAATTAGAATATGCTTTCAAAAGGTGTTCACAAACATTGTCAACTTGCTGTGTAGTAAACAAAGAAAGGTTTCTTTCTTCGCGAGTAACATCCTCTGAAAGGAAAACTTCCGAAGGTTCTTTAGATAAAGAATCCTGGCTGGTCGAGTTCCACAAAAATTTCGGACCCTTCAACCAAAATTCATTGTTCACGATTTCTGAGGGAAAAAGACCGCGGCTACCGAGATCGGCGGGGTTTTGATCGGAATTAACATAACTCCAATGCACATATGGAATTTTGTCTTGTATATAGGCGACCCTATTGGCCACAAAATTCTTCCATCGATAAGAAGGTGAACGAAGCCATGCTAAAACTACATTCGAATCACTCCAGGCATAAACATTCGAAAAGGTGAATTTATCAGACAAAAGCTTAAGTACAAATGTTATCAACTTGGCTAACAAAACCGCTCCGCACAGTTCCAATCGCGGTATACAAATTTTCTTCAGTGGGGCTACTTTACTTTTGGATGAATAATATATTTTTTTTTCCTGTTTTATTTTTTGCTCTATTATTTTTCCTGTGTTAATTATTATTATTTGGGATGGATTGCACACATAATTTTTTATTAATGTAAAAACAAGGGTTAAGTGGTAGAACACCTTTGGGTGAACTTCCCCTTGAGATTTCTGTAAAAGAAATAAAGGCCTTATTTATTTTATTTATTTTATTTATATAACAAGGCTAGTGGTCGTTTTCCCCTCGATAGATATTTTCTTGAGGTACAAGACGGCGCAATATCCCTTCTCCGAACTGTCACAAAAGCCGTGAAGTTCCAATTTTAAAAAATCTGGTGAGAAAAGTTGTCTATCGATTTTAAATCTAGAAAGACATTCTAGCTGGGATCTGAAGCGTTTCCAGACGCGCAAAATTTCATCTGGAGGTTCATCGTCCCATGCGAGACCGATCATCCAAAATCTCTGAATTAGGTATTTCACCAAAAACGTTACCGGCGCTAAAAACCCCAAAGGATCATAAATCCGAGCTAATTGAGAAAGCAGCTGTCGCTTGGTACAAGTTTCCTCAGTCTGAGGAACGACAGAAAACGAGAATTTGTCTTCACGTGGGTTCCACAATAATCCTAAGATTTTAAAAGCAGTTAAATTATCTTCCGAATTAAAATCTAGCGGGTCTAGGCTTCGCATAGAGGCTGGAAGAGCCTCCAACAACGCAGGTTCGTTACTTGACCACTTTCTCAAGTGAAAACCCCCCTTTTCGAACAAATCAATCAATTGATTTTGAAGAATCTTGGCTTCCTCAAGCGAAGAGGCACCGGTGACAACATCGTCAATGTACGTGTCTTCCTCCAAAACCTTTTTCGCTAAAGGAAATTCTCTTCCTTCGTCCTGTGCCAATTGTTTCAGACAACGCAGCGCCAAAAAAGGAGCAGATGAAACTCCATATGTGACTGTTTTCAAGCGATATACTTTCAAAGGCTCGTCAGTCGAAAATCTCCAAAAAATTCTTTGATAATCTAGCATATCGGAATCTACCAAAATCATTCTATACATCTGTTTTATATCCGAACATAACACGCAAGAATGAAGGCGAAACTTCAACAGAATTGAAACTATATCAGCTTGCAGTTTTGGACCTGTCAAAAGAGTATCATTGAGAGAGAATCCCGAAGGAGCTTTTGCGCTCGCATTGAATACTACTCGCAATTTGGTGTGAACACTGGAAGGCTTTAAGACACAATGATGGATAAGATAATACGGATTCGCGCTCAGTGAATCTTCAGGTACAAGCTCCATATGGCCACATTCTAAATATTCACGCATAAACGCAGAGTATTCTCGATAAAGACGAGGATTCCTTATGAGTCGGCGTTCTAATGACAAAAATCTTTTAGAAGCTAGTTCTTCCATACCGCTAAAGCTGGGTGGATCATTTGCGAAAGGTAAAGACACTATATATTTGCCGGAAACGTCGCGTTTATGTGTGTCGACGAATATTTTCTCACATAAATCATCAGCTGAAGAACTAACACTTACCGATGGGACCGATTCAATTTCCCAAAAACCCTTTAAAATATTTGGGAGCGAGTCATCAATAGCTTGACAATCTATATTACAAAAAAGGGAAGATGTTACATTTCTTGAAAGGTCAGTTGCACCTCCGATAAGAATGAATCCAAATATGGTATCGAAAGCGTCGATACCATTAGAACCAGAAATATGAGTGCCCAGCAGAATTTTAGCAAACATATCAACTCCAAACAAAATATCAATGTTTCCAGGTCTATTAAAAGAAGGATCGGCTAACTTTAAATTCTTAAACTCATTAGTAATTACAGCGGGTATGGTGGTATTGGGCAATTTTTCTGTTATTTGGGTGATAACAAATGCGTTAGTGTGCATTATTGGAGTTTCCTGACCTACTGGTCTTATTGTAATAGCAACTAAACCTTTACTAGTGCAAGATTTCGAAGAGTTCAAACCCGTTACTTCGAAAAAGACATTTTCAGGTCTCAAACCCAATCGAGAAGCAGCATGCTTAGTTATGAAAGAGGTCATACTGGCTGAATCAATTAAACATCTTAATTTGTGAAAAGTACCGTTTGAACCTGAAACTTCCACCAAAGCAGTGGCCAAAACAGCATATGACGTTCTGTCCGAATTAAGAACACCAGCACTCGACAAATTAACAACCGATTTAGCTTCTGAATTAGATACACTACTAGAAGTTGCAGGGGATACATCATTTTCGGCTTTCACATCCTCTTTCTGCTTAAAATGTAATAACGAATGATGTTTTAATGAGCAATGACGACAAGTAGATTTGGACTTACAAGTACGAATGTCATGTAAGCTAGATAAACAATTGAAGCATAAGTGAAGTTTCTTGGCGAGATTATAGCGCTCAAACGGTTTCATATTAAGAAATGAAGATTACTTGAAGATAGAATGACTGGCTTGACAAATAACGCATTCAGAATGGGAGTTTTTCGACGTGCTAGCTGCGTTTTCAACAAAAAAATTCTTCATTTTATTTGTCTTTGGGGATTTTTTATCGCCAATATGAGAGTTTACATTGCTAATAAATGGTTTCACATCACATATCATCTCCGAAGCTATACATTCGCGTTCTAAAAATGACGTGAGATCGCTATACTTCGGAACCTCTGAAGAACCGTAAGCATGTTCGAATCGCGAAACTATTTCGTCGTCCAAACGATCATACAGCATCATAAGTAAAATAAAGTCCCATTCATCCGTTGGAAAATTCAAGTTTTGTAATGCGCATATATTTTCTTGAAAAGTATCTAATAAATTCCTCAATGCATTTGGAACTCTAGATTTAATCTTTCCGGTACCCTCAATGCGACGCCAATGACATTTTGCCAGCCAACGCTTATTATTGTAACGCTGAAATAAGGTATCATACGCAGATTGATAATTATTACCACTCAATTCATAGTGTTGAATTAATTTAAGCGGTTGTCCCTCAAGGGATGAAACTAAATAATTAAATTTTTCATCATTGCTCAAAGCGTCATTATCGTGCACCAGCGAATTAAATAATCCAATGAACGTTGAAAATTGAGTTACATCGCCTGAAAATCGCTTCAATTCTAATTTCGGTAACCTGATATGCGCACTAACTTTCGGTGTAAACCCAACATCTCCGACACTTTTCGAATTATCGGACGTTAAAACTTCATAAATAGACTTGATCTCATAATAAGAAGAAAAGAAATCGTCTCTAACTGATTCTTCCCCACTCAAATCCGCATCTTCCTCCTGAAGCAAAGTATCAACAATTGCTTTATGCTCATTAACAAATTCATTTCGTATTCTCTCAATGTCAGAAAACCTAGCTTTGAACAATTTGAGAAGACTACCATCCAATTCAGTCTTTTTCGCAAAATTGAATAGTGACTGCATATCACCGATTGCCGTAGCACGATATGCCCTAGCTCGTTTTATTTTCGACATCGTCTCAGAATTGCAAACACCAGAATTCCGAAACTCTAAAACGCGAAAGATCGTCCGTTACAGAACTCGCTTTCAATACGCCTACAATGTATTGAAAAGTTGAACGTATGTTCAAAAAAATTATCGGAGCTGACAAAAAACCAGTCGACGATAAGAAATATAATTCCGAAATAATGAATGAAACGAAATAATGAATTTCTCAGATATTCTTCAGCACAAATTTGCAAAATTTCATGAGAAAAGTAAAATTAAATTTCTAATACAAACCAAAAGATCCAAAAATCCGGCGTTACCGAATGACCAAAAAATGTTGCGATAACTCTTTAAATGTTAAGAAAAATGGACTGTATATCAAAAGAAAATTAAATTATGGAAAAAACTGAAATCAACGTACACTAGAAGACTCAGACTCACCACAGGATCCTCCTCACACACCTGAGAGCTCTCTTTGGTGGGTTTTCTCCAGCAGACTGAATCCTCTTGTGGTCTTCCTTCACAACACTTCTTCGACCAAAACAAGGCGAAGATGATGAAAAGTGAATAAGCGTTCCACAGCGTAAAATATTTTAGAAAGAAGGCGATTATTAGCGAAAATAAAGTTTAGCGTTTTTCGAATCTAGAGATATATTTCGAACTGAACTCGATCACACACAATGTGTCCAGATGAAGTCTTTTAGATGCCGTTCAACTGGCGATCTTCTGGTCAATCTAGTGTACACAAGTTTATAATAATCTGAATCAAAAGTAAAAGCTAAATATTACGGCAACAATGAGTGAGTGCTAGTTTCAGGAGCGACTAGAAACAGCATTGAAATCCAACGTTGCCACATTGTGCACAATTTTTGATTGACATTGACAGCACAGAGAGCTTGATAGACGTCAAACTATGTAAACATAACACCGTAGATAGAGGAAGGAATTTTGGATATTATTTTACTTTTAGTTATTATAAGTACATTGCAGTAGCATTATTTCTGTTTTAAAGTTAGTGGTGTTATTCCTAGTGATTCTTCCGCTAACAGTGTTAGATTTACGTTGGTAATGGTAATGAAAGTATTCAGTAACTTGGGCAAGTCGCAGTAGTCGCACTGTATTTTAGCAGGAAGTGCCATTCTCTTGTTATGTTGTTGGATGTGGAGGCCGAAGAAACAGAGACAGTGTTAGTTTTTTCGTATTCCTGAAGGAATTTCTCTATTTCAGCACCAGGAGCTTCACATAAATGACTTAAGGATACGACAAAAATGCTTGGACGTTATTATTAATTAACGGCTGACATGTACTCGAAATATTTTTAAATTCATGCTGTTTATTTTTACACTAGTTATATTTTGATACTGTTAATATTTTGTACCGATATTTTCATACAGTTCCCATTTATATGTATAGTGAATACACCTTTTCAATAAAACACTGCACCTTTTCAAGAAAATTTATTACAACTAAATTTCATGAACATTATAACATATACAATATTGTCCCAAAATTCAACGTTAAGCCGGCGCCATAGGGTGGACATGGTCATACCTGCTCCACAACTAATCCAGCTCAATTTTTTATTTCAGTACAAAATAACTTATGAAATTCTTCGAAAATTAACACCCTCCATAATATTTTCAGTTACAACGGTCACAATTTTTCAAATATTTTTGATATTCTTTTTGTATCTGCAAACTAGAATACTCATAGTTTTTAGAAAAAAAATTATCAAAATATGTTTTTTCCATAAAATTTTGAAAGATTTTTACTTTCAGCCCTCTTTCCCTAATTTTTTCCAGAACTATTCAACATCAGTGAATAAAAGCATCTTGATAGACTTAATTTCCATCTTAAAATAGAAATAAACAAACAGCATAGAGAAAACTAAATTTAACTTCAGAATCAGTTGAATTGCAAGGGCACAATAATTTGCCTACTTTGTTTTGTAGTAAATACAACCTCGTACAGTACAGGAGCAGTGCTGAAATATGTTTGCACATTCCAGACAAACCTGCTTTGTATGTCTATTTCATCTTTCCAATCTTCACATCATCAACTATAGATAACGTTCCCTCAATTTGATGGGATTGTCCTTGCAGAGCCGATGTTTGTTGATAGAGTCCCGCAATGTTTTTTGTATCCTTTGTAACTGCTTTCTTTCTACATAAAATCGGATGGTTGGCATATAACACTTGCTCACCCTCTAGAATACATCCACTATCGGGTGTTGCATGTGAATATTTGAAAATTTCTGACAATTTGAAGAACATTTTGCCAGATGATCTGAAAAATTTTTAAAAAGTTACTAACCTTAATCTTTTACTCCTCAAAATATAACCAAAAGATTAATACTACCTTCAACACAACCAAGAATTCACGAAAGAGCTCTCAGTTGATGAATTGGTTTGATTTTGATAAACAAAAACCACTAATCTTTTGTTTGGGAAACAGCTGATTATGGCGAATGCAGCGCCAATATCTTATGACATATGTCATTCGTGAATTTACATTTTGTACGGCATGGCAACGTTGGATTTCTATGCTCTTTCTAGTCGCTCCTCTAGTTTCAACGATGTGTCATGATGAAGTGAAATATTCTCATGTCTATCAGATTGTATGTTCTATACTGTTCCTTATGAGATTCTTGTTGTTATTTTATGATTCATTGTATTGTCTCATGTTCATTTTATGTTGAATGTTTTCCAAAGCACTTGAAACTCCATGATAAGTTTTCGGTACTTTAAATACGAATATGTAAAATTGACAAGTTGTCCCGGACGGAAGTCCCTAGTTGAGGCTAACCTCTGTGCGATATCACAAACCTAATTTAACAGTTATATGTCGCTAGTGAGGCTAACCTCTGTGCTATTGACAAGTTGACCCGGACGGGGACCTGATCTGTAAACAGTAAGCGGTGGTGGTTTTTTTCTCGCTTGGCTCTTTTTTCCACCTATAATAATGCCGCAGCGCAAGCCAGCGCATCAAACAGAGCCATGTACTCAAAGATTCAACTGTTTTATGTTTACAAGCTCCCTTTAACAACGTTGTTTGTTATTAAGATATTGTTTATGTCTACTAAGTGAACCGAGGACGTTTCAGTGGTCAGTATGGCCGTGTTAGCAAATGTTAATTTGACCCACTTATAATATACCTAATGATAATATCCGACGATGAATTGCGAAGGAAGAATAGGAGTATAGAACCCATGCTCTGTGCACTCTGTGCTCCAATGTAACCTTCTTTCTCTATGCATAGGTCTAAGGGACAATTACTCGAACTACCTTCTCGAGCGGTACGCTTTTTACCTGACCTTTCTCTTTTATTTTTAACGGTCGTAATTGATTTTGATCACTTATTCTTCATCAAGTAGTCTAACCCTATATCTGTGGTATACCAATGCTCATGAAAGGACAAGGCGTCGATCGCTTATTCATGTTTCGACAAGATTTCCGAAAGGCTGAGTGCTTAGTAATCCCCAGAGTTAATCGCGAGCATTTTAGTGCTCGGAAGCTCTTTAGGCACTAATAAGCACTTAGCCTTCCGATAATGTACTCGAATAACTAATCAGTGGTTTTAAAAATTGCTCGGGAGCACAAAAAGGGTTCAAGAGCTTTCACAAGCACTAAGCACAGTACTTTGGCAAAGCTCTGATTCAGTTTCGGTCCTCTTCGCATCGTTGTACCTGTGATTTTTAAAAGATGTTATTCTGCGGATTTTCCAAGTGGACAATAGGAATCAACTGATGATGTGAGTCATCATTCCATTCTTTTTTTCTGTGTGTCAATCATCAGAATTTTTGAAAGTGATCTGAAATGTTCACTTGAGTCAACTTTATAATCTTCAGTTCATTTTATTTCGAAAGTGGCCAAAATATATTTTAACATCCTTTTGTATTGCTCTTTCAGAGCCCCAAAGATGATTTTATAATCTAAACATCGGCAGAATGTCTGATTTCCTTCACCCTTTGACCTCAACCAATTATTAAACTAATAAAATAATAATAATTTTCATCATAGAAAAATTCTGCTACTTTCCTCAAAATTGCTACACAAGTTGAGGACTCATAATATTGATTGAACTCATTGTTTCTAATATCTTGAATGGATACTTATAATCTGATATTGTTTAAAAACTGAAACTTACCATTTCCGCAGAAGGGTTCAATTGATTTCAACAAGCAGTGACCTTTTTTTGGAACAGTCATAACTAGATGTTTTTTACTCATAGGAGAAAACTGAAAATTCTTAGCACTAGTTCCTGGTAAAGTGTGCGATGACATTATATATTCTTCACTATAACCTGGATCTGACTTCCTGTCGTGACGGCATCCAAATGCATGCCCCAATTCGTGTATCAAGCAAGTATCTAATGTCGCTTGGGGAAGTTGAAGTCCCTGTGTAGAAATATAACTCACAGCTACTGCGTTCAAAGATAACATATAACTAGTAAAGGGTCTCTGGCAAATACCTCCAATTATATCATTGGAGATATCAGTTTCCGATATCGCGCTATAACTCACACCGAGAACATTTTCCTGGAAAGGCTGAGCTGTGAAAAGTATACCAAGACACACCTGAAAATAAAAACAGTATATTCATTAAAGAGTCAGTCAAAAATACCTTCCATTGTCTTTCAATAATATATAAGTTGTACGATCGATTCAGCTAATATTACAACATAACAGTTGCTGTTTGGGAATGAAGGGAGGATAGATTTCGAGAGTAAGTATATTTCGGTTCGGAACATACAAAAAGTATCGTTCCTTTTGTTTAGTCAGAAGTTGAATTAAAGTATAGGTTGAGAGTTTGCCAACTTCTCACTTGTTATTTGTTAACTTTGCTGCATGAACAATCCCATTGAAAAATAGACTTTCAACCTAATGCTGCTAATGATTAATTGATAATTGTTATTTGATATTTCTTATTTTGAACTTCATAAATCCGCCCTAAGCTGACTAAACTCCCGACAAAAGATATAACAAAACAAACCATACTACTTGTATATTCTGTTCTATTTATGCAGCTCAGTTTTAGATATTTATAACAGAGTTTTATATAAAAAGACATTAAAAATCATTATAAAATATGAAGTAAGGTTAATTCAATGTAGGGTTCATCTGCTGCTGGCGCCGAAAGAGCAACGAATTTGGTGTTGGACACATTCAGGCTCAGAATACTTTGATTTAGGAGTCTATAGATTATCTGCATTTCCAGTTCTGCCATCAAAATAAACGCAGCCCAACTCTGCCCGTCAAAAATTACAACGGTGTCATCGGCATACGAAGTTGCTTCACCACATATAGGCAACTTCGTTACCATGTTTATGTAGACTAAAATAAGATTGGTCCTAATACTGTGCCCTGGAGAACGCGCATGGACACGGGGACTGGGTCACTCATTTCCCCTTCAACCTTAACAATGTAGTGCCGTCCTTCAAGATATGTCCGAAAAACCGATAGTTGCACGAACACCAATCGCTTTTGACCTGTCTAGCAATATATGGTTTTCTGCTTTTCATCTGTAAGTTATACTTCATTCACTTTTATTTTAGCAGTCGGTTGGCCATGAAAATTTGACACATTTCACTCTGTATAGTACGAAAATGTGGGGTTATGAAGCTTGTCAAAACATTTTTGGGTTTTAAATCAACGCTATGTTGCCCGTTCTACGTAAAAGTTTCTGTTATTACGTATTTTATCACAATGTCGAATCTCTTCGGAAAATATGTGACGAACATAATTGAAGTTTATACAAACTGATTGAAGGCATACCAAATCCAGTTATTTGCATGGAAAATACAAGAGATCAGTATATCATAATATGCACTAGCTTGAGGAGAGTTAATGTTCGTTATCTTCTTTGGCTTACATCATTTGTAGATTTCAAAAATAATAACTCGAAGATGAAATGCATATGATGCAGTGGTTGGGAATGGGTATCTCCCGAAGGAATTAACAGATAATTACAAGAATGTTAAATTCTTCAACAAAAATCATCTTACATCAATGGAAGTAAAAGGAATTGAAGGAAGTTTCAAGTTAAGATGAACTTCACCTTTGAACAAAAATTTCACATGAATAAACAAGTAACAGGGCAATTTGCGCGTATTTGTGGCTATTCATCTTAATACATTGATGTAATAATAATAATTGTAGGTATTTGTTAGTACCTTAAGACATTTACATTGTATATTTGTATAGGACAAGTCAAATGAAAAATAGAAAAATCCATTTTAGGGAACTTATTCTCCGATGACATTTATCGAAAATCGAAAGTAAGCTTTTCGCATTAATTCACTCAAACATAAAATTCTCAAATGCCACCACTTTTTTGGGTCTCCCAATAGAAGGAAATTCTTTGTCATCCTCTTCATTCACAATCTTTCTGATTGTGGAAATATCCAGCTGAAATATATGTCGTTCAGATTCAGATGAAACATTATATAAATTCTCTTACATTGAATATGTTCGCTACCGTCTGACGTATTGTGGATTTTAGAATATCAGGGTATGACTATTTGAATGAGCGGACCTGAATTCTAAATAGCACTTCCTGAAACCCTGTCTCTTTTTTCAATCACTCTCGGCATTTTCGTAATAAAAATTGATATTAGTTGTTGCAACGGCGTTATGACATTAACGACATTTCATGTGTGCCAACCTTACTTCGTTCTAGTTACAAAAACTTGAGAAAATTATTTCATGGCCAACCGACTGCTAAAATAAATTTGAATGAAGTATACATATATGTAGCGTACGATCGATCTGTCTGTGTCCGGTTGACAGATTCGTAAATAATGCAATTCTGGAAATGTTCCTATTACTATCTTCTTTACAGTGTTAGTTTTGAACTACTTATCGTGAATAGATACGGATTTCTGTAAGCTACAGATCACTAAAAACGTCCAGAAATGCATAAGAATGGCATTCTCAGTACCAATTTTCTCCGGAAAACCGAACTGCTCTTCACTCAAGATCCGATGTCTGGTAAGATAGGCAACAAACCTCGACTTAAGGCAGTTTTCGAATATTTTCTCAAAGTTGTTTATCAGTGTTAAAGGCCTAGTTGTCTTTTAGAAGCAGTCTTAAATAATATAGGTGTCGTTATTGATTCCGTAAATTACCTTTGTGTTAATCCTGTTGAAAAACAATTGTTTATTATATGCACAAGCGGCTTCAAGAGATAGACATGACTTTTTTTTATAACATGCACGGAAACACCATCCGGACCGGGAGCAGATTCAGACTTCAAACCATTAATAACCGATAGCCGCTCATTTTCTGTAACAGTATTCAGAAAAATCGAACCGATCGATGACCGGTATATGCTCATTTCTTATTATTCTACTAGCCATAGCGAAAAATCCACAAAAACAGTTTTCTATACTTCATTCAAATTTATTTTAGCAGTCGGTTGGCCATGAAATAATTTTCTCAAGTGTTTGTAACTAGAACGAAGTTAGATTGGCACTCATGAAATGTCGTTAATGTCATTACGCCGTTGCCACAACTAATATCAATTTTTATTAGGAAAATTCGAAAATGCCGAAAGTAATTGAAAAGAGAAACAGGGTTTCAGGAAGTGCCATTTAGAATTCAGGTCCACTCATTCAATTAGTTATACCCTGATATTCTAAAATCCACAATACGTCAGACGGTAGCGAACATATTCAATGTAAGAGAATCAAAAACTGCGTTTTGAAAATGCAGAATTATCAATACAGAAACTGTGCAGTTACTGTACATCAAAAACTGCGTTTTGAAAATGCAGAATTATCAATACAAAAACTATGCAGTCACTGTAAATCAAAAACTATGTTTTGAAAATGCAGAATTATCAATACAGAAACTGTGCAGTCACTGTAAATCAAAAACTGCGTTTTGAAAATGCAGAATTATCAATACAGAAACTGTGCAGTTACTGTACATCAAAAACTGCGTTTTGAAATTTGAAAATGCAGTATTATCAATAGAGAAACTGTGCAGTCACTGTACATCAAAAACTGCGTTTTGAAAATGCAGAATTATCAATACAGAAACTGTGCAGTTACTGTACATCAAAAACTGCATTTTGAAAATGCAGAATTATCAATACAGAAACTGTGCAGTTACTGTACATCAAAAACTGCGTTTTGAAAATGCAGTATTATCAATAGAGAAACTGTGCAGTCACTGTACATCAAACACTGCGTTTTGAAAATGCAGAATTATCAATACAAAAACTGTGCAGTTACAGTACAGCAATCTCTGTGCTGCATTCTGGTGGCACTTGTAGTGCAGTATTTGTACAGTTGCTGTATATTGTGTTTGTTGGGTCAGCTCTCAACGTTAACTCTTCTCCTGGTGCCGATGGTATTTCTGCCAGAGTGCTTAAGTAGTGTGCCCAACCTCTTTCCTATCCTTTTTCTATAATATACGCACGTTCTCTAGAAACATCTAGTCTACCCTCTGCCTGGCGTAATGCACTTGTAACTCCAATTTACAAAAAAGGAGATAAATATTGTTGGGGTGTTCAGTGGTAGTTTTTATGAGTCCTTGTAATTTGAGCTTATAGATGAGTCGTTTGGTTTGATCATAAATGATGCACTAAATTTCCTTTGAATTTTATTTCCAATTTTTCTTTTTTTATAATTCATGATTCAACAATATCGTACCATTTCGAAAATCTTCGTCGCAATGAATATCGTATGTGTGTTTCACGGGAACCTCTGCTTATCGCGCTTGTAGAAACTAAACCATATGACCGTTTTGACGGGTATTCTGTTGAATAAATATAAATCTTCGATTTATGAATTATGGAACTAATTATTAAAGGAACCTTTGTATCAAATTAAATTAAATGATTACCCAGCAAAAACTGAAATCATGTGCTAAAACTGTACAGTAAACTGCACTTAATATGCAGTAGTCCCTGTGCCAAAAATGTACACCAAGCTGTATTTTATATACAATAGTCACTGTGCTCAAACTGTACAGCAAGCTGCACTTTAAATGTAGCAGTCACTGTGTAAAATCTGAACGTGTACAGCAAGCTGCAATTTAAATGCAACAATAGCTGTGCAAGAACTGTACGGCAAGCTGCACTTTGTGTGCAGCACTCATTGTGCAGTAACTATAACGTTACCCAGTAACATAAAGAACCCTAGCAGCTACCTACGACAATCGTCGAAGCAGCGTAGTTCGTGCCTGCTATAAACGCCGGTTACGTCGACGGTATAGAGTAGTGCGTCGCCGGTGGCGCTATCGTTTGGTATATGCTGCACCGCAATAGAAGTGTATGCTACCCTGTGATCGCAACCGTCGAGAGCAGTGATGCCATCGTTTGGCTACCTCTGGTACCACCATGGTGAGATGAAGTATTCTTCTACCATAGGTACAACTACGCCGCTACAATATAATCCATATTTTGGTAATGAAAGGAGTCTTCAATTATTGAATTAAATCTGTTTATGAAATGTCTCTTTAACCTTCATAACGCCCAACGACTAACGTTAAACGTTTCAACTTCCAACAAAGGGCAGACGTTTCGGGCATAATCGTCAATAACGTACTCTACCGATCGTAGCTTCCTACAATGGATGCATTGCAGCATTACAGAAACTGCGCAGTTAATGTTTATCAAATACTGCATTTTCAGACTTCAGAATTTAAAAATGAAGAATTTTATCATTGTTGAAACTTTGCAGTAACTCTTTATCAAATACTCCATTTTCGAAATGAAGAATTGCAAATACAGAATCTGCGCAGTCACTGCATATCAAAAACTGCATTTTAAAATGCAGAATTATCAATACAGAAACTGTACAGTAACTAAATAATAATAATAATAATAATAATAATAATAATAATAATAATAAGTCCTTTATTTCCAACAGGTTAACACCCAATTACAGGAAAATTGTGGGAAATCATCAGAAATTTATACTAAATATAGAGACTCAACAAATATAACGCAGAAAATTATCGTCCAATTAGTCTGGTACCGGTTGTGGCGAAGGTATGTGAGAAAATTATATCGAATAGTGTCCTTCAATTTGCACTTAGCAGCAACCTTATTCCCGAATGTCAACACGGCTTCCTTCCTGGCAGTCATTACTAACCTGCTTGAATGCATTAATTCCTGGTCTGAGTCTTTAGATAAGGCTTCCCCAGTTGACATTGTTTACCTTGATTTCTCTAGAGTATTTGACCGTGTTCCACAAGATCTTCTTCTGCGCAAGCTCGAACATTTTGGAATCCGTGGCCTCCTGCTTTCTTGGATTGAACTTTTCTAACCAATCGAACCTTTCAGGTTCGTGTCGGTAAATCTGTCTCTTCGGTAAGACCTGTTGGAAGTGGAGTTCCGCAGGGCTCTGTTTTGGGTCCACTGCTTTTCCTCCTGTACATCTCCGATCTACCTAGAATCTTCAGTGTTCTCAATTTGCCGATGATACCAAATTGTTCGGGAATCCCAACGTGGCAGCTCGTCTAATGCAAGAAGACGTGGAGAAATTGAACTGTTGGTGCCGAGAGTGGAGGTTACCTCTTAACTATGAGAAGTGTGTTGTTCTGCACTTGGGTGCTCACAATCCTCGCCGTCAGTACTTCCTGAACAACAAACCCATTTCTACTTGTAGTAGTCATGCCGACCTTGGTGTCATTGTGACGGAGAACCTAAGTTGATCCGACCACATTCTCCATACGGTGAGCAAGGCCAAAAGAGTCTTGTTCATGTTTCAGAAAGCTTTTGGTGGGTGTGATCCCTCCACGTGTGCTACCCTTTACACGCTTTACGTAAGACCTATATTAGAGTTTGCAGGCCCTGTTTGGGGTCCATTATTGGCTAGGGATTCGGCGTTGTTGGAGAACGTCCAGCGACGGGCAACTCGTATACCTTACGGCATTTCGCGTCCAAGCTACGGTGAAAGACTGTCCATTATGAAGTTGTCTACGTTTGATGAAAGAAGGCAACGTGGGGATCTCATCATAACCTACCGTGCTCTCCACAACTTTTTCGGAGTTGACCACAGCAGCATCTTCAAGTTGAACCTTGACGATTGTCTTCGAGGTCACGCTTACAAACTGGGGAAGGAGAACTTCAAAACACAGCAAAGGCAGTATTTTATCACTAACCGCGTGTTTTCTGTGTGGAACTCTCTACCTTCATCGGTGGTGGACTCAGTGTCTGTGAATGCCTTTAAGAATAGCTATGATGCTTGGATTCGTCGCGAGTGAGTGCCACTTGTGGAGTTGTCAGTTTCTTTTCTTTGCTTTGTATTTTCCCTTTTTATGGTGTATTTTTCATATGCTTATTTTTTCTTCTTTTTTGTGAGTTTATAGGCTTAGCCTCAACTCTTTACCATTGTATAATAATAATAATTATTTAATAATTAATGTCTGGCCTGCATGGCAGCTATCCACGCCAGCCACGCCTGCTGTCCGCAGTCCCATTCCTTTATCCTCTCTCTTTCACATCCCTTATAGGGGGGTGCTCTTTCTGCTCCCATTTCTCTACCCCTCACCCAAACCGAGAAAGGGGAGCACAAACCCATGGAAATGGTGATTACGAGAAGCCTCGGAAACAAGTCGCTGCCTGGCGATCGTCAGGGCATGTCTGGAGCCGGCGCTGAGCATGACAGCATGCGGGACGTCGGTGGCAGGATGTTGAGGAAGCGGGCTCCTGCTGCAAAAGAAGCTACAGCTCCAAAGCAACAACAGCAACCAACGAGTCCAATTCAATTGCCGACTCGAACCGCTGAAGGTGCTGCGCAAGATATTCAGCTAGTGCTCACCCAAGCGGGGTTAGTTAGAAAGCGCATGAAGTGGACAACGTCCTTGAATGAAACTATTGTGCGCATATATAACTCCATCACGGGACTAGGGCAGAACACGAACAACTATAGGAAAAGACTCCATGAGGAATTCTGCAACGCCTACCCAAATCTCAATGTCACTGAACAACGAGTGGCAGACCAGTACCGCGTAATTCTGAGAAATGAACTAATACCAATGGCCCGAATCGACGCAATTAAACAAGAACTTCAGCGTCCGCCGAACACTGACACCTCTGATGAAATTCAAATGCCTGGGCAACAACAACCAGAAGAAATTGACGCTGAAAGTCCATCTTGCAACACAAGTGAGGCAGAACACCAGGACGATAGGGAAGAGCTCCACAGACAAGTTGACTCTGAGATGAGGAGATACTTTGCCGAACTGGAAGGAACAGATCCTCTTCATCGAATAGCACCTCCCCGACTCAATACATCCAAGAAACTGTAACTCATAATCGACATCTTGAATGAGGATGTTTTACCTGATTACCTAGAGAATGGAAGTTCATTGGAATATCTTCATCTAGTTTTTTACTGTGCAGCGCTAACGGCGGCTAAAACCATAGGGGCAAAAATTCGCCGAACGAACAACGATTGTCCAAAATTACACAAATTATATGAGCCACCATGGCAGAAACGTCTTCAACACAAAACAGATAGACTAAGAAGAGGCATTGGACGACTGACGGAGTACTTGAACGGGAATCGCGAAAGAAAGGTTGTGAAAGCTGCCAAAGATATCATGGATAGAAACAGAACACACACAGAACGAGAGACGGAGAATGCTACAGCTCACCACTGCCTCGACACTCTGAAGCAAAAGCTAAGTCTGTATGCAGAACGCCTGAGAAGATGTAAAAGCAATTATAGCCGGAAAAGAGACAATAATTCATTCGAAAAGTCGGAAGAAACTTTCTTCTGGTCACTCACATCGTCTGATGGAGAAAATGGAAAGTTACCACCAAAGGAAGCCATTGAACAATTCTGGACCGAACAATTATCAACGAAACCTCAGTTCAATGGAGATACCGTATGGATTGAAGATGAAAAGTCTGAAGCTATAAAATATGAGCCGATGCAACATGACATGATCACAATTGAAGACGTAATATCAGCTATCAGAGGACTACACAACTGGAAAACACCTGGGCCTGATGGATTACAGAACTTCTGGATCAAGAAACTTTGGATCATGCATGACAAATTGATCTCCGCAATAAATGATGTCATTGAAAATCCTGAAAGAATGCCAATATTCCTTACCCATGGCACAACGTACCTGTTACCTAAAGACCAAAGGAATACAAAAGACCCATCCAAATACCGACCAATCACATATCTTCCAACGATGTACAAATTAATCACATCGTGCATTTCAAACCGAATTCACAACCATTGCGAAAGGAATAACATCATCGCCATGCAACAGAAAGGATGCACCAAAGAGAGCCGAGGGTGCAAAGAACAGCTAATAATTGATTCAGTTATCTGCAATCAAGCGTTCTTCAAGCGAAGGAATCTTAACGCTGCGTACATATAGACTACAAGAAAGCATTCGATTCCATGCCTCACGAATGGCTCTTAACTATCTTGAACTTTTGCAAGGTGGATCCTGATATTGTTAAGTTCCTGAAAAACGCCATGTCAACATGGCGTACTAGTCTTCAAATGAAAGCAACAGATGGCTCCATTACAACAGGACCTATTCCAATAAGACGCGGAATTTTCCAAGGAGATTCGCTGAGCCCTCTGTGGTTCTGCATGGCCCTGAATCCCTTGTCTCATAGATTGAATTCTACGAACTACGGATTTGCCATCAGAAGCGACAGTAGAACTATGATGAAACTGAATCATCTCCTTTACATGAACGATTTGAAACTCTTCGCATCTACCAAGAAGCAAATGCAACTGGCTATAAGCAAAAAATTTTTGGACCTACAAGGAATAAAAATTGCCTTGATAATATTTTTATGAATTTTGACGCTCAGACCGAATTCGCTAGAGTTGTTGAAACTTCCTTTTCGGATCATGATGCACAGGTTCTTCACGTGGGCGCCTCCAGTGGGTATTATGGGAATAAATATGTATACAAGACCATAAGACCTCTTTCTCAGTTGGGTTTCAATATTATGCATAAATTACTGCAGAGTCGCAATTGGTCTTTTGTGGATGATGAAAGGTTGAACTGTGGCGAGCGCTTCGATTTATTCCACCAGTTTATAGTGGACGCGTTCGCAGCATCTTTTCCAACAAAAAATGTGAGAGTGAAAAATAGGCAACTTGATCGCGGATGTTTCTCACCTGAACATAGAAAGATGAGAGAGTGTTTGCTTCTAGTACGCGATTTGTACAAAAAATATCATACTGAGGCTTTACGAACTTTGAAAAATAAGCTATCTCATGACTATCGCAGAACTTCAAAACAGGCAAAGAAGGATTATTTCGATCATATCATCATGGAGTCATCAAATAAATCTAAAACTGCTTGAGGGTTGGTGAGAGACCACACACGGGCGGGTAACGGTGCCTGCTCGGCTATCGATGTTTCTCCCGATGAATTTAATTTGTATTATTCCACCATCGCAGAGAGAATCATATCCGAGATTCCTAAGATGAATACCACCTCAGCTGATAAGTTCAGGAAAAGTCTACCAAATAATTTATCATTCCAATTCCAAGAGGTAAGTCCTATTCTTGTGCGAGATGTCGTTAAAAAACTCAGTAACAGTAGGGCGACTGATAATTATGGTCTTTTCACACAAGTGATTAAGGCGAATATAAGTTCTATAATCTCCCCACTCACCAAGATCATAAATCAATGTTTGGTGACGGGCCATTATCCGAAGTGCTTAAAGGTGTCTAAGGTAGTTCCAACTTTAAAAAAAGGAGATCGAAAGGACAAAGCGAATTATAGGCCAATTTCTCTGGTACCAGTCTTTTCCAAAATCATTGAAACCATAATGACGGAGCAGATTAGAACATTTTTCGAAGCGAATGCTCTCTTTTCACCATCTCAATTCGGCTACCGAAGGGGCAAAAATACAACTGCGGCCGTTCATAATTTCATAAATTTAGCGATGAGTAGTTTCGAACGTGAAAGGCACTGTTACGCTTCTTTTGTTGATCTGTCTAGGGCCTTCGACTGTGTCTCTCGGGACAAGCTCATTTTTAAGTTGAAAAAATATGGGTTCGATGAATCGGCGCTGAACTTGGTCAATTCTTTTCTAAATGATCGATTTCAAACGGTCTTTGTGAATGGTGCGTGTTCCGGGATTAGGCGGATGAATGTTGGAGTGGCGCAGGGATCAAACTTGGGGCCTATACTGTTTCTCATTTTTGTCAACGATCTACCAGATTACTTGCCAGAAGTGAAAATCATACAGTTTGTGGATGATACTACCATTGAAATCGACTCGCATGACATTGAATGTATACCCGAGCTGTCTCGTGCGTCACAGTCGAGGGCCCTGGAGTGGTTCAGCGCTAACGGGTTAAGTATGAACCCGGAAAAAACACAAAACATGATATTCAGCTTGAGAGATAAGGGTGAACATCTCAGCCAGATTCCAACTGTGGGATTCCTGGGACTGCAATTTGATGCTTCCCTCACTTGGGGTGCCCACGTGGATGGCCTGTCATCTACGTTAAGTAAAAATATATTTGCTCTCAGGTGTCTCTCATTCTCACTGTCCCGAGATGTACTCCGATCTGTATATTTCGCCATGATAGAATCAAGGTTGAGATATGGAGTATTAATCTGGGGCAACTGTGCTCAGAGGGAAACGATATTCAGATTGCAGAGGCGTGCAGTAAGGATCTTGGGGAGTCTTGGCTACAGAGATTGCTGTAAGCAAACATTTCGTGAGCTCAAACTTTTAACATTTCCTAGCTTATTCATTTTAGAAAATTTACTATATGTACACAAAAATAAAAACTTTTTTCAGCTACAATCTGATGTACATGATTATGACACACGAAATAAGTCTCACATTAGAAAGGATTTTCTAAGACTAAGTAGATCCCAACACTCTCCCGCCTTCTGTGCAACATCCATGTACAATATTTTACCTAGTGCTCACAAAAATTTATCAATTAAACATTTTAAAAATAAAGTGAAAGAGGAATTGATCAGAAATGTGTTATATTCAGTGAACGAATTCTTTGTCTGTGAGTTAATTTGAGGTTTTATGAACACTACTTGTTTATTTTAAATTATTTTCAAGTATACATGTCTGCATTATTATTTATTATTTAATTTTAGTGACTTTTAACTGTTCTGTGTTCTCTATATATTTTATATCTATCTTATATATTTTATATCTATCTCATTCATATTTATTGCAACCTCTGTATTTATGACCTGTGAAAGCAACAACTTGTTTTGCAATATCACCAATAAAGCTAATCAATAGAACGGATCGAGCTGCCACGACATCTTGGGGGTAGAGGAATTGTTGATTTGTCCAACCGTATGACCCAGGAAATTGAAGGAGTTCGAAAATATTTTCTGAGCAAGGCTACTTTGTAACGGGTTTTCCTCGATGTACTCGAGCGCCTGCTATTCTTTAAGGGAGAATAGCAAACCTACCCTGGTAGCTACTAGCAGAAGACAAGGTTCCTTGGTGTCTAGGGTGTCAGCGACGCCCAATGATAGTCAAAATCAACGTACACAACTTTTATTTGTCGACTCGTAAAAAGGACACACAAATGGCACTATTACAAAATTCGTACAGTGAAATACTCGAAATCAGTGAATTTACAGGGCAAAACGGACGGAATGGAACGGTATCCGATCTCAACAGTTATACGGGGGTTTACGGACTAGTTCGCCAGCCAGAACCTGAGACGTACACTTAACGGACAGATATCGGACTTCAGCTAGGTTAGGGGATGAAAAATTACAACACAGAGTCACGACGGCTCACCCTTAGGCTCGTTCGGCACTCCCCGGGTATCCACACCAGCAGAATGCCTCCCTAACCGTAGGGGTGAACACGGAAACGAGGTAAAAGACGGGAACTGGGGAAAGAGTGCGCCACCCCAAAGTGTCCTCGGTACCCCCCGGGTATCCACACCAGCGGGGTACTTTAACGACAGTAGGGGTGGAACTAAGAAAGACGGGAAATTTCAGGGAAGGGTGAGCCATCCCAAAGTGCCTTCGGTACCCCCCGGGTATCCACACCAGCAGGGTACGTTAATGACAGTAGGGGTGGAACTCAAACTCGGGTATAAGACGGATGCAGACGGAGACTGAAGTTCCAATGATATAAAAAAACGGAGTGTCGTCTTACCTATCGGTTTGGCCACTTGCACTCGCAAAACAGAAATAATCGCCCAAGCACGGTGAATAAGAAAAACAAAAAAAAAGAAAACTGGAATTCTATTCGTTAAAAAAAACTAAAAGAAATCTTCTGATTAATATTGGCGGAAGGCACTAGTCGTAGGCAAGTTCTCTTTACAGGCGAAAAACTAAGTGACAGCAGGTTAACGTGAACACTCGGTGAATCAATCGTAAGTGAAGTGACCTGCGGGAGGACATCTGATTTTATACCCACAGGGGGGGTGCGGAAATCAGATGTGCCCTGACAGTCGAAATTCGGTAAAATATGCGTCGATGAAGACGTCTTAATTTCGACTTATTTGTGCTAGCGAACAAAAAAAACTCGGTTATCTTCCAATTCAGGATGTTTTATACGGTGCGACATCGTTTTTAGGAAATGAAAACGGAATAAAAACGGTGCGGAATGTTTACAATTCCGAACGATGTCGGATTCCTGAATTGGAAATTCGAAAAGATTTCTCGGAAAATTAATTCAAAACAAAATTACTTAAAAATGAAAACTAAAATAATTATTCTAAAATGAGGGGGTAGGTTTGAAAACTACCCTCTCGTTTCAACTTCATCAGAACTCCATCAAGTAGTTTGTGTTGCTGATAGTTCTACACCGTTAAAGCTACAGCAGGACCACTTGGAAACCATCGAACAATCTGCAGAAAGTAAAATGCAGAAACTGATTGGCAAACCTTTGCATGGAAGGTACCAGAACGAGGTCAACCATGATTACGTCGACATATCTGCGTCGAACTACTGGTTGACCTCCGGAAGGTTGTTTCCTGAGACAGAGGGCTTCATGCTCGCCATCCAGGATCAGGTGATTCCGACAAGGAACTACGTGAAATATATCGCCAAGGATGCCTCAGTAGCGGATGATAGCTGTCGTTATGGCTTGCGACACATGAAACTATCCAGCACATCACCGGGGGATGTCAGAAGTTCGCGGGCACGCAGTACAAAAATAGACATAATGCCGTTGCCAAGATTCTTCACCAAGAATTGGCACTAAGCACCAACTTCTAAGTTCGAAAAAGGTTCCTTATTACAATTACCATCCGGATGCTGTATTGGAAAATGAACATCACAAGCTCTACTGGGATCGCACGGTTTTCACAGACCGGAAAATAACCAACAATAGACCAGACCTCATATTGCTCAATAAGGATGAGGACAGAGCACTATTCATCGATGTGGCGATTCCCAATAATAACAATCTTCTAGATAGGCACACTGAAAAAATTTCAAAGTACAGAGATCTCGAGGAGCAAACCAGGAGATAGTGGAAGCTGAAAGATGTCAAGACCATTCCTATTGCCATATCATCTACAGGCCTGATACCGAAGAAACTACTAGAGAACTTGAGGAAACTCAGCTGGACGAAAATATCTATAGAGTCATGTAGAAGGCGGTACTGCTCGGAACGGCGAGAACTGTACGCAGGTATATGGGAAATTCAGAGGAACACCGTCTGCTCCGACAGGAAGTGCGGGTGGAGCAGGAATCCAACCGTCGGCAGACAGCCGAGGAGCGACCCAGACCCGACCACCACCACGAGCCCGAAAACCTGGAAAGGGCTCCAACAGAGCTTAATCCTTTTGATATCTGAGATATCTGGGATGAGTGAATTTTCCTCTGGAGAGGAGTGTGAAAGCTGCAAGGCTTAAGTTATAATAATAATCGTGGATTGGCGACTTCCTAAATACGTGTGAGAGTAAAGGTAAAATTTATTCCTCTTATATAAATCGTAGCAATTTTCCTCTTATCCCATGGTTCTCTAAAATAGATAAACCCAGACGGTTCATTGTCACTGTCTTACGACTTAAGTCAGGACACTGCCTCACCCCTGCCCACTTAAATAGGATAGGGTTGAGGGAGTCTCCTGACTGTGATTGCGGAGATTTGGGCGATATCCCCCACATTATTCTATCTTGCAAAAAACATTAAGATAGAACTAAGCTTTTGTATACGAAACTATCCAATAAAGGCTTACCTCTGCCGATATATATGATAATATCCCGAACCCTGTTATTCCATTACGCTTGCTACCAAGTATGAGACAGCTTCATTTGAGTTCCTCAAGAGATAAAAGTAACATAATTATATGATTTTAAGTGCTTGATACTGGAATGTCGGCACAAGGATAGATGCAAGAAGATCAAATCACTAAAAGCTGACCTGATCCTGGGATTGTGACGCAAAACTCCTGCGCCCTCGGGACTCTGGATCTGAACAGTTTATCGGAATATCACGGATCTTGGGTACATAGTCTTAAGGCTGAGCCCATATTCAGGCATCCTCAAGTAGAGGGTCGCTATTCGAAGAAGAGCCTGTTTGAGAAAGAGAAGAAGAAGAATAACCAATATTCATGGGGTGAGATCGCTTTTTCTTGTAATCTTATTGTTCCCTTGGCCGGCCTGGCGAGAATTGTTTATGTTGTTTTGCTTTATATTTGTATTGTTATTTTGTCATCTAGTTTATATTTCATATTTATTATTGTATAGTGACGTAATTTTATCTATTTTTATCTTTATTGCTACACCAATTGTATGATCCATGCCGTTGTTTATAAATTGGTTTTTGTTTTTAGCCTGATGAAGGAGCTAAATGCTCAGAAACGTTGCCATTGAATAAATTGTATACAACTGTTCCTTGTAACTGATATTCCCCACCATTGAATTGGGTAGGTTTCCGTTTCTCTGTCTGATGTCGATACGATGTATTTATACATCATACCCGCTACTGACATGGAATAAAAGGAGCCGGCAATTCATAGCATTTCGTTGACGAATGAGTTTTGTTGCTCTGGCGAGGTCAAATAAGACCGAAACCATGGTCAGCATCTACTCTTTGTCGACGAAAATTTCTGGTAATACTTCGAGATATGATAGTTTGTTAGTTCGATTTAGATCGTAACATTCGTTGATTTAATCATCTGCGGATGTTATGCATCTGAATTAATTTGTTTATTATTTACCTGCCTTACTAGGAAGGCGTGATCCATTTCTTGTTTACTGACAGTAATATTAATCTTAGTCGTTGATTATTGAACTATATTTTCATGGACTATTCAATTTTGGAGCTCCAAAATGGGAAGCGTGGAAAAGAACTCATTACGCCGTAACTACCATTTTGGAACTATAAGATCAAAAATTATACAGTAGAAAGATGGGAAACGAGGCGACTAAAGCGATTTGAGCGCCATCTGTGTGTCAAGCGTGTTTTTAAGACGTTAGGACTGGTTAAAATATTAATTCGAGTGTCATTTGCAGAAACATAGATTTCGGACGTCCATTTTGATCAAAGAGGTTTTGAATGTTTTGATTCTCGTGCCGCTTTTTGTTTATCTAGCTCGTTTTAGTTGCTGATTATTGAATTTTTTGTCGTATTTCTTGGTGAAAACAACAAAATATTGTTCGAAAATTATTGAATGGTGAAGAACTGTGGATCAAACAATAAAATGGATTTTTCGAGATTAATTTTTTCACTCAACTAAGGATGATGAAAGCCTAAGTATTAAAACTCGTAACATGTTAATCGGTCATAAATTGGTTCTAATTTTCAGTGCTCCGAAGTGGTTAAAATTCTCAAGGCGTTAAGACAATGACATCAGCAAACACTACTGACTACACCATGTGCAGTGAAAATTTTTCTGTAGGTCAGTTGAGAACTGTTCATCCACGTGAATTGTTGTATGCAGAAAGCATCCCTTGCATGAACGCCGTATTAAGGGGAAATTATGACCTTTATAGGTCCATTCACTGATTCTCTACGTTACTTTTTCAATATATTCAGCAGAGGTTTTATTGATTTCGATTTGGGAACCGAGTGACTTTCAAATTGTTGTTTGGAAAGTCAAAGTTTCATGGAACCTGCTGTGAGTGTTTTGTTCATTCATTAATCAATTCGTATATTGTATCATAAAGAGACCATTTCATGAGGAAATCATAAAAAAGCACCATACAGGTCTTGTACATCTCTGCAAGGTGGTTCTGAAAATTCTATAAATAATAACTACATATGTAAGTAATTGGAATATGTATACTATGATGGTGTATTGAATATTGGTTCATGTTAATCTCTGATATATGTATATTTTACAAATTCAACTGAGGTTATTAATTCAAAACAGCCCATTGCACAGAAATAACATCTTCAACGTATAGCAGATCACCATATATTTTCGTGTCCTAGTCAAAGCTTTATTCGTTGTCCATAATTAGAAATTTTTGTATATTTGTTTTAAATTGCAAATAAAAATATAGCACATCAAACAGCGTTTTTCATTGATATCAATTGATTCCAAACAATGTTTAGATGAAAACTGACATCCTCATCACAAAACAAAACCATTCGTTTGTTTTGTCGCTCAGGATGTTTGTTTTCTGATGGAAACAAAGTCAATATTTAAATTTAATACAAGGATACTAGAATTCAAATTTCGTTCGCCACAATTGGAAATAGAAAACTGTTATTAAAAAGTTTTTCTGTATTGACATCGCCATCTCATTGTCAAGCGTGTTTTCACTGACCAAAATGTAGTCGGTTTTTAGTTCTAGAGATATGAGGGCGTGTCCTATCTTTCTACTCTATAATCTTTGGTTATAATGAAATCGTTCCCTTCAAACCAAAGATTATAGAGTAGAAAGATGGGAAACGAGGCGACTAAAGCGATTTGAGCGCCATCTGTGTGTCACGCGTTTTTTTAAGACGCTGGGACTGGTTAAAATATTAATTTGAGTGCCATTTGCAGAAATATATGAAATTTTTTAAGATTTCAGACGTCAATTTTGATCGAAGAGGTTTTGCTTCTCATTCCGCTTTTTGTTTATCTGGCTCAACCCCTTCCAACTTGTATAGGCAGAAATGCAACCGCTTTAGTTCGCCCTTCAGTCGGTGCGATTACTTTGGGGCGCTAGAGTCGAGTCGTGTTACTATAGAAATCAAAAATAATATCTTTGATAGAAATCCTACATAGATTTTCAATGCATGAAATACTGTTCTGATGACAGATTTATTTTGGCGAAGTTTTTCCAAGAAATGTTCTTATTTCTTCAATAATTTGTTTGACTAGTTTCCAGGCCCGGATCTACGATTTTTTCTGACCGGGGCAAAAATTCATGATGGCGCCCCCTCCCCTTCTAAGGTTCGTAGGAAAAATCTAATTGCATATTCGTCATCGCTTTCAACCCGAGTTAGTTTTTTCACTAGTTCCAGGTGGTATAGATTATGCAATTAGATTTTTCCTAAGATAAGTACTTTGGGAAAAAAATCACTCTTATTTTTTTCCCATTGTTCCATCAAAACATATTTTTTCTCATTATTCCTTTAAAAGTTATTCTTTTCCCAAAATACTCCCAAAAATTGCATATTCGTAATCTACGACCTCGAATTAGTAAAAAAAATGACTCGGGTTGCAATCGTGCGAAAAATAAAAAAGTTTGTATTTACAAGAATGTCGTTTACAACCCGCCCTCGTCTATCGTTTTTACCCGCGCTTCATGAACGAAATTATTCCGAACAAAAATTTATTTTTTTAGCTACATATGTCGACCCGGATCATTTTACATATTAATTCAAGGTCGTAGATCACGAATATGCAATTAGATTTTTGGAGGATCAGTATTTTGAGGAATAAATCACTTTTAGTGCAAAATTTCGGAAATATTGGTCAACTTTGAAGAGCTGTAGCAGCTAGAAAAAAGGCACTAGTCATATGCTGTTTTTTTTTTGTGATGAATTGGTTCTTTGCGAATATAAAAAACCACACTTCATTCATCCATCACGAACAGTTCAGATTTTATGAATTTTTCCGCGAAGGTCCAAAATTTCCATCGACCATAACTTGAAAAATGGTTTTTTTTTGAATATCTGTTTGCATATTCGTGTTCTACGCCCTCGAATTAGTGTACAGAATGAATTCGGTTTTGATCGGAGACCAAAAATATTCTTCAAAAAATCGCCCACTCTGTATATATTTCATTTTGTGAAAACATTTTAAAACACTCCATTTCGTGAAACTTTTGTATAAAACAATTATTTTTTGTACCTCTCTTAGTAACAAAGTTAAAGGGGGGCTCAAATTATGGTGAAAAACTCGGTACCTACATCTATGGAAAATTTGAAAAAATTTCAATCTCACTGATTTCCACCAAAATTGGTGTTTTTACTAAGGCATAGATTACGAATATGCAAATAGAATTATGCTGAAAGGATTAGTTTTTAAGTTATGGTCTATGGAAAATCGGAAATTTTGGCCCTTAGTTCCAGATGAGAAGGCGATGAGTCGACAGGCAAAGAAATTACTGCTGGACGCAGTGTGAACATATCAGATCTTTCAACCTTTTTCACCCAAGTGTGGCGGTCATTCGTAGATGACTGAATAATATGCAGTTAATTGATCCCTCATTGATTTTAAAGATTTTAGGCATAGTGATGGTTTATCATGTGTCCATTCTACACTTTCCATTTTAGCACTAGGAAATTAATTTTTTACGAGAAAATCAAAAGTAAAAAAATTTTAACCTCTGGTTGATTTTGGCGCCCCCTTGAGCTGGCGCCCGGGGCAAGCGCCCCGCTTGCCCCCCCCTAGATCCGGGCCTGCTAGTTTCTTGCTTTACTGGTAAGTGATTGGTTTTTTGATAATTATGTTTGTGTAATCATGAAGCTTGGAATTTGTCTGCTCACCGATGGCTTGAGAAAGTATAAGTTCTTCAAAGAAAAATTGTATTTTAACACGTTTGAAGGCCAGCGGTTCGATGAGACCGCTGTCTCCAAAATCACTCCAACTCTATTGTGGCTATTCTTTAAACCTAAGCCGCTTGGCCACAAGGAGTGCTTTTTGGGTTGTCGAAAAAGTTGGAAAATATGATTCTATATCATATTCGTTCAAAAAAATAATACCATTGAGTTTGAATACGACCGAGTGGAATACTCAAAGTTCATACAAAACCAAGCGTTATTCTTATGAAAATCCTACTAATTTGTTATGAAGTACAATTTTGCAACTGAGTACCTACTTATTTATGGATGTATTTTCAGTATTTGAAAACTCAACATTCCTTCAACAAATTTTTCTCGAAAATGGTTTACCAGAAGAAACAGAGAGTTTACCGGAGAGAAGACTTCGAATATTCAGTCAACAGGAGCAATTACAAGAATACCTATATTTCATTTCTGGTTTAATGTCTGGTTATGTCGTTATATTCCTAACCAATATCATTTTCTGCAGAACAACTCCTTAGAGATATGGTTTAAGGGTCAATAAAAATTCCGCTCCTTCCTAAACTTCTCTTATTTTATTTTCCAATAATTTGTTCTTGAATAATTTTACAATCACGATTCATTTTTCAATCAACAAATTTGTCATCAATTTATCGGTACCTAATGTAGTATCTTTAGTTTTGTTGCAAACGAATGAAATAGTTTCATTTGTGAATTACAAGTAAGACGACGCAAAGTCTACTGGGGTTCAAAATTTCAAATCGAATGAATAGGTTTTGGGAACTGAATACAATAGATCACTCGGCTTGGAAAATGCAAAAACGCTTACGACGAGAACGGACAGTTATACCTCCACTGCATGGAGCAAACGGAATGGTATATACGAGACTTGAGAAAGCCGAAGCACTGGCCGACTCAATTGAGAGAGAACCCAAAATAAATTACAGAAATGATGATGACAATGAAGATCTAGAAGAAGAAGTGGAGGCAAACGAAGAACTGATGATGGAACCACCGGAAACCGAAATCATTCCAAAACCGGCTTCACCAACAGAGATCAAAGAGATCATAATGAAATTGAAAAACAGGAAAGCGCCGGGAGAAGATAGGATAACGAATTATATGTTGAAGAAATTGCCGAGAAAAGGAATAGCAGCCTTGACGAATATAACAAACGGAGTGATGAGGACCGAATACTACCCAAAGAGATGGAAAACTGCAGAAATGATAGTTTTCAACAAGCCTGGAAAGGAACGGAAATTTCCTCAAAATTATAGACCAATCAGCCTACTATCAGCACTAGGAAAAATCGTCGAGAGGGTTATCGCTAAAAGGCTGAATGAGGAAACAGAAATGTTGAAGATAATTCCACCCGAACAATTTGGATTTCGACGAGAACATTCGACTGAACTCCAATTACTACGGCTCATAGAATACGTCACCGAAGGAATGCAGACCAAACAGGCCACAGGATTGGTTCTGATGGATATCGAGAGAGCTTTTGATAGAGTATGGCACGAAGGCCTAATCTACAAGATGAAAAAAGCAGGATATTCGACCAAGCTATGCAAGATTATAAGGAACTATCTAAGGAATAGAAACTTTTATGTGAAAATAGATGGAGCAACCTCTCAAACCAGACAATTGGAAGCGGGAGTGCCTCAAGGATCGGTACTTGGACCTCTGCTTTACGTAATATTGTAAAATAAAAGCGTGTGTTTTTGATATTTTCTGTATTTTAATCCCAACTTAACAATTATTCTTCGTATATCAACATTTTACAATCTTCATTTCTCGTACAACTTCATGCTTATCGTCCTATTCAACTTACTGACTAACCGAACAATTTAACCACAGAAAAGTGACATATGAGGCGAAGTGTTGCCAACACTATAAATGTAAACTCAACACGCCTCCTTACATTTATATTACTAAAACTAAACAATATTACATTTCTAATATCCCTCATACAAAAATTTTATTTTAAATTAAGCATCTGTCTAAACTTAAAGAATTTTCTACTTCCTAAAGATTTAGTGAATATATCAGCAATGTTATTTTCAGATTCAATTTTTATAACATCAATTTTCCTATCTTTAACATTTTCATTGATAAAATGGTAATGGATTTCTATATGCTTTGAGCTTTTCGTGAAGTTTCCAAATCTAGCAATAGCTACAGCTCCAGAGTTATCTTCATAAATATTTACAGGTTTATAAATTTTAACAAAAACGTCATTTATCAAGGAAATGAGAAAAATTATCTCTGTTACTGCCTCTGATAAGGCTATATACTCGGCAAATGTAGAAGATTTTGTCACAGTATTCTGTTTCTTGGATTTCCAAAATATAACATTTTCAAATGCTCTAATAACAAAGCCAGTAGTTGACTTTCTATCAAAAATGTCGCCTGCCCAGTCGGCATCAACAAAACAGTCCAATATATCAGAGTGATTATTTTTATAGTATTCTAATTTCAGATCTCTAGTCAAATATAAGTACTTAAGAACTCTCAAAGCATATCTGAAGTGTGTTTCATTGTAACAGTTCTGAAATCTACTGAGGTAACTTACACTAAAAGATACATCTGGTCTGGTGCCAACACTGATATACAAAAGAGCACCTATTAGATTTCTGAAGTTTACATTTTCATTTCTCAATTCACATTTTTCCAATTTTAAATTTGTTTCCATAGGAGTCTTAAACAATTTGGAGTTTTCTATATTATAGCGTTTGGCCAAAGATACAATGTAAGATTTCTGACTCAAAGTCAAAATGTTATTACCTTTAAATTCATAATCTATTTCAATACCAATATAATTTCTGACTTTACCCATATCTTTCATTTTGAATTTTCCTAATAAATTCTGCTTTATATCAGCAATTACTTGAATGTCATCAGAGCAAATCAATAAGTCATCAACAAATAATAGAATATAGACAAGCAAGTTATTCTCTTCTCTTATGTAAAGACAAAAATCGTATTTACATCTACGAAAACCTATGGTCATTAAATAATTATTAAAGCACTCATACCATGCTCGAGGACTTTCTTTCAACCCATACAGAGTTTTGTTTAATTTATAAACTTTATCACTATTGTCTTTGTAACCATCTGGTTGTTGAACATAAACTTCTGACGTAATTTTACTATTTAAGAATGCCGTCTCTACGTCCATTTGGTGAATGTGAAAAGAGTTTTGACAGCAATATGACAAAAGTAATTTTAAAGTGGGCATTTTAGCAACAGGTGAATAAATATCGTCTAAACATTCAGTTTGTTGAAAGCCCTTAACTACTAACCTAGCTTTATATTCGTTGTTGCTCTTCTTTCTATATATCCATCTGACATCAATTATCTTTTTGTCTTCAGGGGGTTTCCTCACAAGAGTCCATGTGTTGTTTTTCACAAGATTGTTCATCTCTTGATCCATTGCCAACATCCATCTTGCAGAATCATTGGATGCCATCGCCTCCTGGAAGTTTTCTGGAATTAAAGCATCAGTATAATTAACATTAATGCAATAATAATTAAATTCCTCATCGAAACGAGAAGGAGGTTGTATTGGTCTTCCAAATTTCGATGTCTTTCTTTCATCATCTTGCACCACTGAGTCTTCTTTTACAACTTCTTCATTGTTATCTTCTGGGTGTTCAGTCATATCGCCTTGTTTGTCTTCATTTTCCATATTGTCGAAACCACACAGTGTCACATCATCTTCTACTACATCGCAGTGTCTGGCAACCAATACTTTGTTGTTTATTAGCACTCTATATCCCACATCTGTATATCCAAGTAAAATTCCAACCTCTGCTTTTTTGGCCCATTTTGACTTTCTTTTCTCTTCAGGAATTCTTACACACTCCTTACTACCATAAATTTTTAAGTTTTCTATTGAAGGTTTCTTCTTGAAGAATATTTCAAATGGTGTTTTTCTTTCGATTGTATTTGTCAAGATTCGATTTTTAATATATGCAGCCGATTTAATTACTTCGGGCCAATACTTCCTTTCCACTCTAGCCTCTGATAGAAGACATCTTCCCATATCCATTAGAGATCTGTTGTATCTTTCGGCTGTACCATTCAACTCATGCACATATGCTGGGCAAGGTTTGATCATTCCCAGCGAGCACAAACATCCCTGGGATGTTTTGGGATGTTTCGAAAATGTTGGCATGAGGATGTTTCTTTGAAACGTAATATGCACTTCCCAAAGAGGTCTCCAAAGGCTATTGGAAATCTTTATTTGTTCTGATCTGTGCCATCTGTGGCATTTCTTCGTCTACCTACTGAGAGGTACTGTTGAAAATAATGTTAACGTGTGGATATCTTCTCTTGGCGTCGCATAGTTTGCCTTGGGAGGTTTATTCCAAATAAACAATATACAATTCACCTATTTCATTTTGCCGCCATTTCCACTTTCTTCGTAGTTTGGACTGTGGACTGTTCGGAGTTGAAAGTTGATTGGTGATTTGTATAATATTAACTACTTCTGTGTTGGTTTTGATTGTGAATTTAGGATCGATCTCTTCATAGTAACCGAATACAATTAATAAGTAAGTATTACATGAACTAAATGTATAGTATAATGTCCAGAAACATACATATAACCTCAAAAGAATCCACGCTGCGTGGTTAATATTATTTGTGTATTTGGGACTAGGTATAAGAGATCATTGTATTTTGGTTGGAATAATCGAATGGTATATGGAAGGTTATTATAATTATTCAAGAAATAACTTAAAAAAGTTTAAAGCCATATCATCGAGGATTTCAAATATTTCGATAATCTATCTCTGCCGTTGATAATTCCCAGAATATTTTGTAAGATTACTCTTCCGACGATGATAATAATAATCATTCATCACTTGTGAATCACAAAATAATTCAAATTGTCCCAGAAAAGTTCTTGTTTTTGAGAACTCCTTTAAATTGTTGTATTGTATCTTTAAATACCAGTACAAATAATTAAATAAATAAAATCGTTTCGCAAATCAACCTGGTCAGGAGCTATACAACTCAAATCTTCCAGATCCTTTCATGCAGCTATTTTCTCTGTTATTTTAATTGGAAAAAATCATCTTTACCTTCATATATTTTGTGAATTAATTGTTTGAATTGTTTTTATTTTGTAGATGTGATCCATAAAAAATTCCAAATCACTAGGAAAGTATTCGAACTCTATGCCAAAGATTGGTTTAGGCATATTAGGCAGAGGAGGAGGGACGATAAAATGAAGGGAAAATAAATTTTTCATAAATTTTTTTTCATTTTCCCTTTCGGTACATCTAAAATTATAATCAGTTTGTTTTCTATTATTTCTGTTTTTTTTTATGTTAAATGTGATATTTCTTTTTGGTCATTTATGTTTGTTTTATTGAATGTGATATATTTTTTTGTTTATTCTCCCTTTCTGTAGTATAATATTTATCAATTGTTTTTTGTTGTTCAATTTTTTATGTGAAATGTGATTTCTTTTTCTTTTGTACCTGTTGAAGTATCATTAAAATATTTCTATTCTTATATAGTATTCTGTATTTCATTTAAAAACTTTGTAGTTCATTCAAAATTGAATGTGGTATCCTCAAACATTCAAATGAAAGAAAAAAGGCCTCACAAAAGAATTTCATATAAAGTCTTACAAACAGCGATTTCGTGTGCGCAAAGCGCTTTAGAAATATTCTATTGTGTACATGAAAAGACTATCAAAAAAACTTCTGAGTAGTTCTTTTTGTGACATCCCAGGTACATCCATATAATAGCCGCCTGCGGCGGACATTGGCTGTTCTATAAAAGTTCTATTCATGTATAAACAGAACATCGCAGTGGATGTTCAATGTCTCGAAATCTCTTACTTTTAACATCTCTGAGATGTTTTTGTGCTCGCTGGGTTATTCCTTTTTCTCTTGCAAATTGAATAACTCGGGCATTGATGTATTCTTTTCCGTTGTCACATCTAAGTTCTTTCACCATTCTACCAGTTAAATTTTGGATTTCATTGATGTATTGCATAAAACATCCATAAACCTCATCTTTAGTCTTAATGCAATAGACTTTAACTAATTTGCTGTAGTCATCTATGAAGGTCAAGAAATATTTCTCCCCATTATTGCCTGCTGTTTGCTGTGGTCCGTTCAAATCAGAATGCACAATCTCCAAAATTTCAGTAGCTCTTCTTCGATTATTCTTAAAAGGTAGGTTATGCATCTTATTTTCAATACACGTTACACATCGTAGATATTCGGACTCTAAACTTTTGGGTAGTCCATTTAATGATTCATTTTGGCACATTTTCTCTAAATAATTGAAATTGATATGACCCAATGTCCTGTGAAGTTTTTCTTTTAGAGACATATTGACTTTACTGAGCATCATTTGAACATTTTCTGTGTTAACATAGCTTATCATCTTATACAGCCTTTCATCTTTAATTGCAACAGCTATCAGAGTATTATTCGGATTATAAATCTTAGAAAACATTCCTTTTGAAACAACAGAATTTCTTTCAGTGATTTTAGAATGACTCAACAAGTTTGCTTTCATATTTTTCACATAGAAAACATTTGTCAACTTTACCTCAGATTTTTGTCCATGAACCAAAAAATAAGTTGTTATATCACCAACCTTTGTAGCTTCTAGAATTCTTCCATCTCCAACCTTCACTCGGATAGGCCTCTCCAATATTTTATAAGAGTCAAAATATTCATCGGTGTCGATGATATGGTCAGTACTTCCACTATCAAGTAACCAGTTGATTTGGCCTTTCTTTGGTATATCATCTTCACTGAAAGTACATGAATTCATTGACACAGAAGTTTGGAAAACGTTACCTCTATAGTCTCGGCTTCCACCTTCACAATAATTCCCCTGTCCTCGCGAACTCTTATTACCAAATCTATGTCCTCGGTATCTTGAAACATGACCACGGCTTGGATTAACATTGCGACAATCTTTTCTCATGTGGCCAGGCTTTCCACAGCCGAAACATTTAAAAGTGTTCAGTACTGTACCCTTTGTCTGCGTCTTGAAAACGTTACTCCTTTCATTTAAATTTTCATTAGAGTTTTCCTCGGCATGTTTCAATTTGATTCTGCTCTTCAGGTAATCGACTGTTTTTTCTTTCTCTGGTAGGACGTCTATTAAATCGCCAATATAACTGTAATGCTGTGGCAAAGATTTCAACATGTAGTTAAGTTTTTCCTGCTCAGTAATAATTGCTCCTGCTTGCTTCAGCTCATTTATTGACTTTTCAAAGTCGTCGAAAAATAAATTTGGATCTGAATAGTTCTTCAACTTGACTCTTTCCAGGTTATGTCGACATACAAGTTGTAATGCAGTTGATTTTTTCCGATACATTTCATCGAATTTACTTATTATTTCATAAGAAGATTTGAGTTCACTAATGTACTCCAGCTGTTTATTACTGATTGCTCCATAAATGTAATTGGTTGCTTGTATATCCCTTTCCTCCCATTTAGTGTCATCTGTGCTTAGTTTAGCTCTCGTTACCACATCGATACATTTCTTGAATTGCAGGAATTTGAACATCCTTATTTTCCAACTGTTATAATCAGTTCCATCAAATATTGAAATGATAATTTCCGTATTCCGTGCGGCCATCATCACGTGCTCGGATTGTAACCTTTATCTATTTTCACTTTTCCACAACTTAGTAATCGGCGCAACCACGCTCTGCTACCATGTAAAATAAAAGCGTGTGTTTTTGATATTTTCTGTATTTTAATCCCAACTTAACAATTATTCTTCGTATATCAACATTTTACAATCTTCATTTCTCGTACAACTTCATGCTTATCGTCCTATTCAACTTACTGACTAACCGAACAATTTAACAACAGAAAAGTGACATATGAGGAGAAGTGTTGCCAACAATATAAATGTAAACTCAACAAATATACGTCTATGATATCCCGAAGAATGCTAGAAATATGCTCACCTTGTACGCAGATGACACAGGAATAGCGTTCAGACATCGACGCCCAGAGATCATACACCGGAGACTGCAGGAAGCCATAGATGAATTACTCAAATGGTGCATCAAATGGAAAATACAAATCAATGGAAGAAAGACTCAAGCAATATTACTGCAAAAGAGAAGATTTAGGATGGAAGAAAACCTTGAAGTTGATGGAGAAGAGGTTGAATGGAAAAATGAAGCAACATACCTAGGAGTGACGCTTGACAGAGGACTTACATGGAAAAACCACATCAAATGTGCAGTTGATAAAACAAAAGCCGCAATGAGTAAACTTTATCCACTCATAGGCAGAAGAAGTCATATGAATAAGAACATCAAGTTGACGATGATTAAAACAATTGCGCGACCACAACTCACATATGGATCGGCGGCATGGGGCTTCGCAGCCAAGACCCACATCAAGAAAATACAGGCCACTGAGAATAAACTCCTTAGAATGGCGATGGACGTACCCTGGTTTGTTAGGAACAAACAAATCTACAAGAACTTGGAATGGGAACCAGTTACAGAATTTATGAAGAGAAAGGCGGAAAGGATATTCGACAAAGCCAAACAACATACAAATGAGGAACTACGAAGATTAGTCGACTACGATCCAACGGAAGAAGCTAGAAGGTCAAGAACCTACCACCGAAGACCCAGAGATCAGTTAAGGATTTAAATGTAACCAAAGAAGAGCTTAACCTATAAAAGCTATAGGCAGCATACAAATATCAACACGACTATGATCGTGTGAGAGTCCAGAAACCATAAGAGTCAACTGGTTAATAGGCAAAATGCCCGGAACCTATGAAGAAGCAGTTAAGGGTTTTTAGTGGGTCTCGAGCTCAGAGAGTGAGAATCCCCACACTGTTCCCCCTCAGGAGAGGGTGTGTTCGTCTGTTTGCAGATTTTCCCCCTGCTACACCAAAAAAAAAAAAAAAAAAGGTTTTGGCCTGCCACCTACGACCGATGCCGCAGAGCAGTAGTTCCGATTTCCGTCGGTGCGATTTTGGAGCAGCGCTGTTGTAGTGCCTAGAAATCATAGATTACAAACAGTGTCAATAAATTTAGTACGGGAGTCGGACTTCTTCTCGTTTGGTATTTCTATGTCTGGCTCGTTCTAGTTGCTGATTTTTGAATTTTTTTTGTCTTATTTCTTGGTGAAAACATCAAAATTTTGAAGAATGATCACGCCTAAACGGGGAGGCAATGAATAAAATAATGAGGATAAATTCAGATGCATACCACCCGACGATATGAATATCGACAAGTGTTACGATCTGAATTGAGCTAGCCAATTTGTCATCGTCAAGGCCCCCAAATGGAGTACGCTCCACCGAAGAAAAGCAGATGCTGACCATGCTTTTCGGCCTCATTTGGCCTCATCAGAGCAACATAGCATTTTTCCACGGTGGAGAACGTTTGGAATTGATGGAACTTTATTCAATGTTGTCATGTTCTAGTGGGTATTATTTACCCACAGCGCCATCCAACATGAAACGGTATCCGATTCAATCCCCCCCAGATAGAAATCAAGACGAAGACAATAGCATATGTCCCATATTTTCCCTAATTCAGTACGCCGATTCGCCTTTGCGAACGTCGGACGTATGATGAACTGAGAAGTCTGAGACGCGCTCGGTTCGCGGCAGAGTACGATGCCAGCGGTACAATAATGAAGAATGATCACGCCTAAACGGGGAGGCAATGAATAAAATAATGAGGATAAATTCAGATGCATACCACCCGACGATATGAATATCGACAAGTGTTACGATCTGAATTGAGCTAGCCAATTTGTCATCGTCAAGGCCCCCAAATGGAGTACGCTCCACCGAAGAAAAGCAGATGCTGACCATGGTTTCGGCCTCATTTGGCCTCATCAGAGCAACATAGCATTTTTCCACGGTGGAGAACGTTTGGAATTGATGGAACTTTATTCAATGTTGTCATGTTCTAGTGGGTATTATTTACCCACAGCGCCATCCAACATGAAACGGTATCCGATTCAATCCCCCCCAGATAGAAATCAAGACGAAGACAATAGCATATGTCCCATATTTTCCCTAATTCAGTACGCCGATTCGCCTTTGCGAACGTCGGACGTATGATGAACTGAGAAGTCTGAGACGCGCTCGGTTCGCGGCAGAGTACGATGCCAGCGGTACAATAATGAAGAATGATCACGCCTAAACGGGGAGGCAATGAATAAAATAATGAGGATAAATTCAGATGCATACCACCCGACGATATGAATATCGACAAGTGTTACGATCTGAATTGAGCTAGCCAATTTGTCATCGTCAAGGCCCCCAAATGGAGTACGCTCCACCGAAGAAAAGCAGATGCTGACCATGGTTTCGGCCTCATTTGGCCTCATCAGAGCAACATAGCATTTTTCCACGGTGGAGAACGTTTGGAATTGATGGAACTTTATTCAATGTTGTCATGTTCTAGTGGGTATTATTTACCCACAGCGCCATCCAACATGAAACGGTATCCGATTCAATCCCCCCAGATAGAAACCAAGACGAAGACAATAGCATATGTCCCATATTTTTATATATTGAATCGGATACCGTTTCATGTTGGATGGCGCTGTGGGTAAATAATACCCACTAGAACATGACAACATTGAATAAAGTTCCATCAATTCCAAACGTTCTCCACCGTGGAAAAATGCTATGTTGCTCTGATGAGGCCAAGATCATACTTCACAGGATCATTTCTGTAGTATATCTCAAGATCATACTTCACAGGATCATTTCTGTAGTATATCAAGATCATACTTCACAAGATCATTTCTGTAGTGTATCATATCGTGTTTGTGTTAGTGCATGTGTTAGTAAAGTGAGCAAACGTCTCCATAGTGTGTGATAAAAAGTGTCTCTAAAAAATGAGTACTCCAAATTTCAAGAGAAAGAAAATTCGTCTTCACGATGAAGACGACCCAAATCATTCCCATCCCGGAGGAACGCCAACCCCTATGGAAATTGCCCAGCCAAAAATAAAATTAAAGAACCGCTTTGATGCCTTGTCCAATGAAACTACTGTCCCGGAAATCGATACAAACTCCACTAAACCAAAACTGAGACCACCTCCGATAGTTGCCCACGGAATCTTCGAAAAACACAGAGAAACGGTGGAAATAATCCGAAGAATAATCGGTGACGAAGAAAAACTCCGAATCCGATACGCATACGCATACCCACAAACATCAAGCATCTACGTAGAAAGCGAGGAAGCCTATAATACCTTGAAAAAGTATTTCATATCAGATAACTTTGCTTTCCATACTTACTCGAAAAAAAGTGAAAAAACGCACGCATTCGTTTTACGAGGTCTGAATGAGCACCTCGACACAGAACAACTGAAAGAGGAACTAACAGAATACAAAATAAACACAAAAAACATATACCAAATGAAAGGAACAAAAAACCCATCCTACCTGGTTATCACAGATCAGAAAACCAAACTAAGTTTCCTGACACAACACGTCAGAACAATCAACTTCACTGTAGTGACATGGGAAAGGCATTACTCAAACAAAAAAATCACCCAGTGTAGAAGATGTCAATCCTGGGGCCATGCAACCTCGAATTGCTACAGCCCATACAAGTGCCTGAAATGTGCAGAAGGTCATCTAACAATGAACTGCACAAAAACGAGAGAAACACCAGCAAAATGCGCAAATTGTGATGGAAATCACCCAGCGAATAGCACGAAGTGCGAAATATATCTAAACTTATTGGAAAAACTCCACATAAGAACAGCCAACAAAAATGTACAAGAAACTCCAAAGAAATACGTACCAGCACCACCACCGAAGGTAAATCCCTGGGAGGAACGTCGAAAACAGGAGAAAAAAAATCAAGAAAAAGAAGAACACAAAATGCCACATTCCGCAGGTTAATTCTCTGATCTGAAAAATGAGTATAAAAAATTAAATAACCTCATAAATGTCTCTGAATCTCTAGCATTAGTTAGGACCTTGTACGAAAAATTGTCAAAATGCAAATCTGGCGCAGAAAGATTCGAAACTTTCTTCAACTTTGTGAGCAACCTAGATGACTAGGAATACAATCCATAAATCCCTCAATCTAGCCATCTGGAATGCCGACGGCGTTCGCAGCAAAAAACACGAAATTTCATATTTCGTTAAAAAACATTCCATCAATATTTTCCTCATAAACGAAACTAGATTAACACCCTCGGATACTTTTGAATTTAAAGGCTTCCACATGGTTAGAATGGATCGCTCAAATAACTCACACTACGGAGGCGTCGCTGTTCTAGTAGACAATATACCATCCCATTTAAAATTCTACCTAAAACGCATTGCACAATGGAGAATGTAGGTATACAAATCATAAACGGTCCTAGAATAACTTGCGTTTATAACAGTCCGTCAAATAACTTCAGTGAAAACTGCCTAGAAAACCTTTTGTATTCCGGGAACACCTTAGTCGTTGGAGATCTAAATGCCAAACACGGTGTTTGGGGAAATCTCAGCAATAACACTAATGGAAGAACGTTGTTGAAATTCTTAGAAAAACACCCAGACTTCCAAGAAGATCTTTGACTATAAAACCACCAACTGGAAAGAATTTCGAAGAATTCTCAATGACAAAATAGTCATCAATAACTGCATAGATTCCGTTGAATGCTTGGAAAAAGAAGTATTAAATTTTACGGAGGCTATAACTTACGCACGTAACCGAACCACTAAAATAAAAACAATTCATCCCTTTGCAGAATCACTCCCTTCTGATATTGTTGACCTTATTAAACTAAGAAACAGCGCCCGCAAACGTTGGCAACGTCTTCGCGATCCCCAAGAAAAAATAAACTCGGAGACACTCACTGGAATTATCAAAAAAGAAATAAAAATTTTCAAAAATCGAGAATGGGGCGATAAACTGCAGAAACTCAACCCATCAGACGGTTCCTTGTGGAAGGTTACAAAAACCTTGAAGAAAAAACCTAGTAGCGTCCCAAATTTAATCCACAATTCAATCAATTATGACACGGATGATCAAAAAGCCGAATTGTTAGCAAAAACTTTTGAAAAAGTTCACGATATAGGCTGCGCGGATAGTGAATCAGACCGTCACATTGAAAAAGTTGTCTCTGAGTATCTAAACTCCAAGCACAATAATGTATTCCATCAATGGTCGCATTCAGCGGACGGAGCGCAAAACGCTTCTGCTACCCAGCGGTAGCGGTCGGGAACATGTTGAACGTTCGCTGGCAAGCCGAGATAGGATAAGGCAGTCCAACGAGCTGTCACTATCAGCTGATAAGTTGAGAAGTCTGTAGGAAAGACGTAAACAAACGGATTTTTTAAGTTTCGTTAACCTTGTGCTGGTTAAGTCAGTTTTTTTTTGTGAAAAAAATAACCTAGAATTCTGACGAATTACTTTGTTGCTCTAGTATATTTCCTATAACTTATTTAACATCCTTCTTTATTACCTTCCATCAATTTTCATTTCATTTTCCTCAACAAACTCAAGCTCGTGCATCTTCCACACTAAATAACTAACTACCTACTCAGTTCAAGTCCAACTTTCGCTCCTTTCCGCTACCGCTACCTAGCACAAATCAAATCCGCTCCCAAAAGTGGCGTCCGCTCCAGAACGTGTTGAGAATGTAGCGCATATGTCACCGAACGTTTACGCTAGCGTTTGGTAACAGTTGCGCAACTGTTTCGTCCGCTGAATGCGACCATTATCTTACTAACCCTTCAGATGTTAAAAATCTAATCAAAACCCTTCCTCCCAACAAATCCCCAGGACTGGACGACATCGACAAAAAACTGATTAAGAATCTTTCCAAAAAATCCATCGTGCAACTGACGTATATAATCAATGCAGTTATAAAGTTCAGCCATTGGCCTAACTCATGGAAAACCGCGCTTGTAATACCCGTACACAAAACCGGCAAAGAGAAGCATTCCCCTTCTAGCTACAGGCCCATCAGTTTGTTGTCGATGCTGAGTAAACTTACAGAAAAAATTGTTTTGGATATATTAAAGAAAACACTGAAGAAAACCGAAATGCATAATCCATATCAGTTTGGCTTCAAGCAAAAACATAGTTCTAGTCATCAATTAACAAGAATAATCACGGATACTATCAATGCGTTCAATAAAAAACAAAATACGGTCATGGTGTTGTTGGATATCGAAAAGGCATTCGATCGAGTTTGGGTTCAAGGACTATTATACAAAATGATACAGCTTAAACTACCACCTTTTATCATAAAGCTTATTCACTCTTACTTAGTTGACAGGAAATTCACCGTGAAATTGAATGACACAACTTCAGAAACCAAAACAATTAGAGCAGGCGTACCTCAGGGTTCCGTCCTTGGACCCGAACTCTTCAACCTATACATACACGACCTCCCAGGTTTCCCAAATACGAAAACTGCCCTCTTCGCGGACGACACTGCTATTAGAGAGTTGAAGTGCAGCCATGAACGTAAACGTTAACGTTATAATTGACATCTACGCATGCTCATTCGTCCGTTTTTAACGTTAACGTTAGCGTCAGCTTTACGGCCTACGTAAACTAGCGGTCACCCACGTATACCTTAAACATCGACGTACGTTAACCGAACGTTAAACGAGTAGCACCGATGACTTGCGAATGGCCGAATTTTGATTGTTAAATGCAATTCTCGATAACCTCAAACTGTCATTGTTTACATTTCCTGTGTATTTTCTCATAATGAACGAAAATTCTAGGAAATCAGCAGTGATTTGAAAGTTATCAAAAGGATTAAGTTAAATTACTGTGTTATCAGATTACATTCAGTACATAAGGAAATGGCTGAAACTACATTGCTGATGTCTCTAACACTTGAACATTTCATTGATAATAAAATACTTTCAAGCTGAAAATTCTCTTTATTAGGCATATAAATCATTAGAACATCAATATTCCAAATGTTATTCCAGCTGTCGGAGCTCAATATTAGGTAAAAGAGAGTTCACGCGAAACGAAAGCAAAATCAAATTGATAGGTTATGTTTAACGTCTGACGTTTCATGATGGCAGCACTTCAACTCAAATTTCATCACAACACGTAAACGTTATATCTGACGTTATTTCTCACGTTAACGTTTACGTTCTGGCTAACGTATCGTGCACACTTCAACTCTCTATTTACGCTCACTCGTTTAGCGCAACAGCAGCCTCAAGGCTTCTACAATACAGGCTAAATTCATTAATGCAATATTACGACGAATGGAAGATTCGCGTGCATGAGAAAAAAACTGAAATGGTCGTATTCAGTAGAAAATATAATGATAAAAACATAATCAATCCTCCCAAAATCAACGGCCAGAAAATTGCACAAAAAGAATCCGTGAAATATCTAGGAATGGAACTTGATTCCCGACTAAATTTCCACAAACACATCGAAAATTCACTGGGAAAAGCCTACGCGGCGAAGAAATACCTACATTCCCTATTGTACAAAAACAGTAAGTTGGAACCAAAAAATAAAAAAATCATTTATACGTCGTTAATTCGACCAATTATGACATATGCTGCACCTTCTTGGTGTCACTTAAAACAAACACCCTTAAGTCCCTTGCAGAAATTCCAGAATCAAATATTGAGAATGATCTTGAATAAAAACAAATACACAAGAATAGCGACTCTCCACGATTCTTCTGGAATTGTGACATTTAAGGAACACATAGACAAATTAGCTTCCAAATTTTATGAAAAATCATGTTATGTGAGCGATCCCGTCAGTCGGATAACAATAACTCGATCAACAAATAAGAGTCGAAATGAAAAGCATGTTCTGCCTTACGAACACCTGCCAATCTTTCTCGAAAAATACGAGCAATATCCGAGTTCTTTCATTGATTGAAAGTGTATAATTAAATAATGAAAACACAATTCTGAAGAAATTGTAACACCAAGAGCAGGGTTTTTTACTTTTATTTTCCCTGCAAAATTAATCAAAATCACTGTAATCTAACACAACGTAAAATATGTTAATACTTTGAATTATTATGAGGTTTTGTACCATTGTTCCAAAAAGATAGGTAAACATATATATGTTTACCTATGTAATGTAGGAACTATCATTGGTGTTCTTTATAACACAAAACAATTTCATTGTAAATACTGTATATAATAACGTTTAATAAAGTCTATCTCTCTCTCTCTCTCTGATGAGGCCAAATGAGGCCGAAACCATGGTCAGCATCTGCTTTTCTTCGTTAGAGCGTACTCCATTTGGGGGCCTTGACGATGATAAATTGGCTAGCTCAATTCAGATCGTAACACTTGTCGATATTCATATCGTCGGGTGGTATGCATCTGAATTTATCCTCATTATTTTATTCATTGCCTCCCCGTTTAGGCGTGATCATTCTTCATTATTGTACCGCTGGCATCGTACTCTGCCGCGAACCGAGCGCGTCTCAGACTTCTCAGTTCATCATACGTCCGACGTTCGCAAAGGCGAATCGGCGTACTGAATTAGGAAAAATATGGGACATATGCTATTGTCTTCGTCTTGATTTCTATCTGGGGGGGATTGAATCGGATACCGTTTCATGTTGGATGGCGCTGTGGGTAAATAATACCCACTAGAACATGACAACATTGAATAAAGTTCCATCAATTCCAAACGTTCTCCACCGTGGAAAAATGCTATGTTGCTCTGATGAGGCCAAATGAGGCCGAAACCATGGTCAGCATCTGCTTTTCTTCGGTGGAGCGTACTCCATTTGGGGGCCTTGACGATGACAAATTGGCTAGCTCAATTCAGATCGTAACACTTGTCGATATTCATATCGTCGGGTGGTATGCATCTGAATTTATCCTCATCATCAAAATTTTGTTCGAAAATTATTGAATGGTGAAGAACGGTGGATCAAATAATGAAATGTATTTTACGTGATTAAGTTTTTCACACAACTAAGGAAAATGGAAGCGTAAGTATTAAAAATCGTAACATGTGAATCGGTCATTCATTGATTCTAATTTTCAGTGCTCCGAAGTGGATAAAATTCTCAGGGCTTGAAGACAATTACTTCAGCAAACACTACTAACTACACGTATTCTTTAAATAATACCTACATATGTAAGTAACTGGAATATGTATGTTATGATGGTATATTGAATATTGGTTCATATTAATTTCTGATATATGTTTATTTTACAAATTCAACTAAGTTCATTAATTCAGGACAACCTTTTGTACAGAAACAACACCTTCGACGTATAGCAGATCATATCATATACTTTAGTGTCCTAGTTAAAGCTTCATTTATTGCCCACTATTTCAATTTTTGTAAATTTTTTATGAATTGCAAATGAACATATAGCACATCCAACAGCGTTTTTCCTTGATATCAATTGATTTCAAACAATGCTTAGATGAAAACTAACATCCTGATCACAAAACAAAACCATACTTTTGTTTTGTCGCTCAGGATGTTTGTTTTCTGATAGAAACAAAGTCAATATTGGAATGCAATACGAGAAATAGAATTCGAATTTCGCGCCCCACAAATAAAAAACAGAAAACTGTTACCAAAAAATTTTCCTGTATTGACAGTGCGTTTTTAGCGCCATCTCATTGTCACGCGTGTTTTCACTGGCCAAAATGTAGTCGGTTTTTAGTACTAGCGATATGAGGGCGTTTCCTATCTTTCTACTCTATAATCTTTGCTTCAAACTTCAATAAAAATATTCGACAGAGAAGTGCTCAGAGATATTATCCATATTTCTGGTAATGCTATTCTAAAAGAAAGTACAGTGGCTTTGAACATCGTCCAGAATGAGAGTACCATTGGGTACTCGTATTTTCAGAAGAAAATCGTAGAAGATTCGTATTAGCTTTCATTCTTCATTGAAAACAATTTCGCAATCAACAGCTAATGCGAATCTTTCTCTAATTTTCCTTTGTAAATTTTTCAAAGATGTTTGTCTGATCTGGATTATTATTACAAGAAAATTTGAAATTTGCGCTATATACTCCTTTTCAATTTATACTTTTTTCAAATTAGTACCTGTACCGTAAAAACAGATGGTGTTACGGCCTGTTTCTCGAGTGAGCTATCTATTCTCTATTCAATGTATGACTTTATCAAGATTCTGCCAAGAAGTAGATTAGACTTAATTTCTCTCAACAAACAAATATTTTCAAAGTTAATCTACGACAACAGGCCAATGTCAGGCTATCAAACACATTAGTATTTAAATTATCATAGTGAATCAATTAATATAGTGCAGAAGGCATTAAAGTAAATTAGGAGAATATAAACGGAAATTTGTTTGGAAGACATACAAAATCGTGCGATTCGGTGGACCATTACGTAAAACGTCTGTCGCTTCGTAGCCAAATTTCATAGCTTCGAGGTCCTAGTCGAAGGTTGCGTTCACAAACTTACTCCCAGAGTAGAGTATGAGTATGGCCATGCTCAGAGAGCATACTCTGAGGAACTAAAAGTACGTTTGTGAACGCTTCGAGTAATAAAAGCTTACTCAGAGCTTGCTCTGAATAAGTTTGTGAACGCAACCATAACCTAGCGAAGTATTCCTCAACAAAGTGTACTTTGAGGAAACGAATTTAAGTTGAGGGCCATTGAGGGGAGATTTTGGTACTCCCTTAAGCTTGGCATCGTTAGTGAAAACGGGCATAAGGAAATGTATACTTTTCAACATGTAATTACCCACATGTATCTCTATTTGAGACGCTCGATTATGTAGATACAATGATCGTTTTCTTTTACTATTCTGGCAGGATGTCCCTGACAAATTCTCCCTATATACAGGACTAATTTTAAGAAGAGGTACTCGACAGGGTCCAGACAGCTATCCTAAGATATTTTGATAGATCGTGACTGGACTCAGTGAGCTTTGATGACTATGGTAGGTACCATGGACTAGCTGGGAAAATATCAGGCTTTCCTATAATACGTGATGTCAGAAAGCCACGAACTCTTAGGCTAAGAAATTTGAATCAATAATTCATGCTGCAATTGCCGCAAAGGTCATTTCACATCGCGATTACCTATATGGCGAATAATGAAACGATCGATTTCATATATGAATCATCCAAATACTCACTCACTTCTCTCAAAATTAAATACTGAGCAAAATGTGCCAAATAAAATCTCGGGCTGACTGGTTGATCTGTATACATTGGAATGTAATTGAAAGGACTGTCCTCATTTTCAATGATCACTAAATACTTGATGATGAATCCAATATTATCGGGAGTACCATCACCATCGAAATCGGTGCTTCGAAACACAGAATTGACCTCATTGATTGAAAGCATAACTTGAGCTACAGCAGCTATCATGTCACTTTTATGTATCTTCTTCAAGAAAGAATTATCTAGTATGATTAGTAGTGGACAAATGTGCCTAGAAAAGATATATAGGCAATTATAAAGTGAGTAAATATTTATGTATCGGTTTGTGGGTAAAAAATTATTTTCTGCCGATGTTAAGAAAGCGGGCAGTAAATGTTGAGTCTTCAGAATATTCGTACCTCTGTGCAGTGAATTCTTTATAGATGATTTTCGATGCTGCTTCACTCATTGGCATTTTTTGATAATGTGAACGACGAGGAATCCTTTCAAATGAACTTCTTTCATTTTCATTCAGTATAGAACCCTCATCGTAAATTATTGCATTGAACTCATCGTTGTTCCGACGAGAACTTAATAATGTCGGAAACCTTTCTTTATCTTCAACATAATAAAGTTTTTCATTTATAATGATAGTACCATAAAATTTTCCATGCTTCACATATCCATTTACACCACTATTATTTGAATGCCTTTCAACAAAACCCTCGACAGTGCTCCAATGGTAATTCGATAATTTTTTGTTCGTTGTTGTATTTCCATTGAGAAAAATGATTTCAGACCGATTCGTATATAAGTGTGGTATCCTTTTGGCATTCACAAATACTTTATGAGCCTCATCAGAAATTCTCACAATAAAAGAACCTTCGGCTTTCTGTTCGAATGCGTTAGAAAAAAATGCATCAATTTTTGTTCTCGCCAAGGTATAATTTTTCAAACTGAACTTATTCGTCAAAATATAAAAAGCATTGGTGGAAAGCAAGCATACAAAAATTATCATGATCAGATTGAAAATTTCCATTTCAATTTGACAAGAGCTGATAATTCATAGAAAAATAAACACGTTATCGTCTTGAAATATGTCTCACGGTTATGAAAAAAAAGTTCTCTGTTGAAAGAAATAAGAAATATGCAATAATCCGATTAGTATTGGAATTGCTAAGATCGGCTTAGTAGCAGGCTCGTACTGAAGATTTGTTTGAATGGCCTAAGTAGCCATGGACATACTGAAAGGAAATAGAAGAAGAAGAATTTGAAGCGTACATAGAAATGTTTGATATTTCCATGTTTATAATCAATATAATCCATCTCCTTTGTTGGAACCATATATCCCAACATACACAATATACAGCAACTGTACAAATACTGCACTACAAGTGCCACCAGAATGCAGCACAGAGATTACTGTACTGAAACTGCACAGTTTCTGTATTGATAATTTTGCATTTTCAAAACGCAGTTCTTGATGTACAGTAACTGCACAGTTTCTGTATTGATAATTCTGCATTTTCAAAATGCAGTTTTTGATGTACAGTAACTGCACAATAATATAATAATATTCTCTTGTTGTGGAGCATTCTCCTTCCACTTTCACGTAAAATCTTCTATTTTTGAGATAATTCCGGATCAACTTGCATATTTTGATCGAATATCCAGCACTTCTCATCTTATATATTAATCCTTCATGCCATACTCTGTCGAAAGCTCTGGCGACGTCTAGTAAAACAAGACCTGTGGCTTGTTTATTTTGGAATCCCTCTGTAATGTACTCTGTGAGCCTTAATAATTGTTGCTCTGTTGAATGCTCTCTTCTGAATCCGAACTGTTCTGGCGGTATCAGTTTCAGATTTTCGGTTTCCTCATTTAGCCTCGTGGCGATAATCCTTTCTACTACTTTTCCTAACGCCGACAGTAGACTTCTGTAGTTTTGTGGGAACTTCTTCTCTTTAAATGGTTTATTGAATACTATGACTTCCGCTGTTTTCCATTTTTCTGGGTAGTGTTCTGTCCTCATGATTCCATTCGCGATATTTGTTAGAGCGGCTATACCTTTTCTAGGTAATTTCTTTAACATAACATTCGTTATTTTATCGCTTCCGGGAGCTTTCCTCTTCTTCAAACTTCTGATTATTTACCTGATTTCATTTGGCGATGTTGGCTTGTCTATTTCAGCAGCCGCTGGTAATTCATCCATTTCTTCATCATTTTCTTCAACCAGTTCTTTCAAATCTTCATTATCGTCGTCTATCCTGTAATTTATTCTCGATTCTCTTTCGATCGAGTCCGCCAATGCATCTGCCTTATCAGTATTAGTATACGCCATTCCCCTTTCTCCGTGTAGGGGTGGAATTTTAGTCTTTTCTCCTCGTAGGCTTTTTTGCATTCTCCATGCAGAATGATCGATTGTATTCAGTTCTTGAACTCTTTTGTTCCATATCTGCTTGTTCTTAGTGATGAGCAGTGGATTTTTATATTATTTCATATTATGGAGAATAACAACTCTTTCTATAACTTAACAATTTATTCTGCTATTTCTACATATATTCACCACGACATTCATCTTTGCCTTACTTCTTCTTACATACATACTGCGCACGCCTCAACATAATATCAATTTCCTCTTCTTAGTCACAGAAATAATATTCTTTTTGATCATTATATTCTAACACCTTGTTCTAATGATCCAAAAACATAATACATACAAACAATAAAATCCCCAAAAAAACCATATTACAATTCAGTCGTTGCAAAACTTCATTTACTTTACTAATTCAATCTTATGTTTCAGAAATTTAACATTATTCAACGGTTTTGTAAATATATCTGCAAGATTATTCTCTGTACATAAATACTGAACATTAATTAAACCTTCTCTTACTTTCTCATAAATAAAATGAAATCTCACATCAATGTGTTTTGATCTCCTATTAAACTGAGCATTTCTAATAATACTGATGGCACTCTGGTTATCAATATTTAAAGTAACAACAATATTTCGTAAAGTTAAACATTCTAGCAAAACTTTCAGATATAGTACCTCTTTAACACTTTCCGCCGCTGCTATAAATTCTGCTTCAGTGCTACTCAAGGCCACCACTGGTTGCTTTCTCGAATACCATGATATCGGTCCATTGCAGTAAAACACAGCATAACCTGTCGTACTCTTTCTGGTTCTTGTGTCCCCTGCAAAGTCACTGTCACAATATGACTTCAACATTGTCTCTTCTTGATCCTTCTTGTAGAAAATTCCATCGCTTTTTGTATATGATAGATATCTCATTATACGCTTTACATTGAGTACATCTCTTTCTGTCGGATTGTTTAAGTTTCTGCTACAATAGCCAACTGCGTAAACTATGTCTGGTCTGGTTCTATTGGATAAATATAACAAGCTTCCCACAGCTTCTCTATAAGGAAACTTTGGTGATTGTCGCTCTTTCTGGCAGTTTTCATTGCAGTCCACCATTGGTGTTGTCGCTAATTTAGCATTTTCCATACCAAATCGTTGCAAAATACTCTCTGCAAACAATTCTTGATCCAATTTCAGCCAGTCTTCTCCTCTCGTCATTCTGATACCTAAAAACATATTAACATCATTAGATATCTTGATTTCAAAATTTTCTTCTAATTTTTTAAGTAAATTGTCTATATCTTCAATTTTTTCTCCCACTATTAAACCATCGTCAACATAAATTGCCAAAAATAAAGTTCTAGTTTTGTTCGTAAATATACACTGATCAACACTCAAATATTCCATGCCGTTTTCTCTCAAACACTTTGTAAAACAGTTGTTCCACTTCATTGGAGCCTGTTTTAACCCATATAGAGATTTTTGAAGTCTGCACACTTTTCCTTCTTTTTCTTCAAATCCCTCTGGTATATGCATGTAAATGTTCTCCTTTATTGTTCCATAGAGAAAAGCAGTTTTTATATCAAATTTCTTAACTTTGTAATCTTTTTGCACTGATATGGCTAATATCATTCGTAACGAACTGATATTTACTACTGGACTAAATACTTCCTCAAAATCAATGCCTTTTTGTTGTTGACAACCTCTGACCACAAGCCTTGCCTTATAGGTCCCATCATCTTTTATTTTAAATACCCATTTGTTTGTCAGAATTTTCTTGCCTTCTGCTTTATTTTGATTTATGTAAACCCATGTTTGATTTTTGTTCAATGAATTCTTTTAATCTTCTATTGCTTTCTTCCACTTGTCTCTATCTTCACCATTTATTGCCTCATTGTAGGTCAACAACACAAAATCATCATAATATTTCGATTTATTAATTTTTCTTCCTGATCTGGTATTAATGTTTTGCCTTGAAGTAAATCTTCCTTGTTCCAAGTTTGAATATCCTTCATTATCTCTATCAGAATCATCTTCAAAAATATATTCTATTTCGTTCTCCTTAATGGGTGCATCACCTTGTTCACTTTCATTGTTTTTCACTTGCATCTCTTCATCTTCCAGATTTTCACTGTTGTTTAAAATTTTTGGTAAAGAGACTGTTGATTTTTGAACTTCTGCCTTAACATTTCTCTCTGTAGAGCTTTCGGCTTCACCCTTTGGTCTTTTGAATACCACATCTCTTCTTATGATTATCTTCTGTTTCTTTTCATCCCATAGACGGTATCCTGTTGGCGCATAACCCAATAGTAGATATTTTTCACTTCTGCTGTCTAATTTTCTCAGATAACCTAAATTTTTTGCATATACTTCTGCTCCAAAAATCGCTAATTTATTCAGATCTGGTTTTTTTTCTGTCCACATTTCTGATGGTGTTAAGTCTTGAGATAAAGATTCTGTTGGACTTCTATTTTGTATGTAAGCTGCAACCCTGGCTGCTTCACCCCAAAACTTCTTGTCTACATTCATATCGAACAATAATGTCCTTACTTTTTCTATTAGAGTTCTATTTAGACGTTCGGCTTTCCCATTGAGTTGTGGCAAGTATGGTATGATTGCATCCATTATTATTCCTTTCTGCCTACAGTAGTTTTCCATTTCGGTATTCACATATTCTCCACCATTGTCACTCCTTATCATTTTTACTCTCAAGTTTTTATATCTTTCCATTTCTTCGATGTATGTAATCGATTGTCTCACTCTTGTTTTCTAAAAGGTACACAACTACATGATGCGTATAATCATCTATTAAAGTCAGTATATATCTTTTATTGTCCCATGTCGGAGGGTCTATTGGTCCACACAAATCTGAATGAACTATAATATTTCCAATGGATTTTCTGCTCTTGCTCTCTCAGTATTGAACGGAAGCCTTGTCTGCTTTCCTTTCATACAAATCTCACACGGAACGTCAAGCAAATCACAGTCTTTTATATTTATATCCATTCCTATTACCATGTTTTTAGAGATTAGTTTCTTCATATTATTGATATTAATGTGGCCTAACTTTCTATGCCAGTTTTTAACATTTTCTTCTTTTGTTGCGGTAAGATAACTACCTTCTGAAAACTGTGTACATTTTGTGAGTTTAACTGTATAAAGTCAATTTTCATCCTTTGTTCCTTCAAACACCTGTTCATTCTCCATTAAGACATTTACTTTTTCACCTTCAAATATTACTTTACCATTATTTTCTGTGATAGCATGTACTGATAGTAGATTCTTTCTCAAATCTGGAACATACAAAACATTTTTTAATATGCATTCTTTCATCGTAACTTGTCCAATTCCCTCTGCCTTAATTTGAGTTCCCTTTTTTGCCACACATATTTCACTCTGATTTTTGGTTAAGTTGTAAAAAAGGTCCTGATCATTTACCATATGAGCAGTACTTCCCGAGTCTATGACGAACATATTTCTGCTTGTCTCACCATGGTTACCACTTTCTGCCAAAAAAGAAACTTTATTGGGTACATTTTGTTCATTTTTAGCACCATTTTTCATTTGTTTATCTCTAAAGAAGCAATTCTTTTCTAGATGATTGTTTTTCTCACATATATTGCATCTACTTACATTTTGTGTGACTTCGGATCTGCTATTTCCAGCTTTATTGTCTTCATTTGAATTTCTTTCATATGTTTTATTTTTATTTCTACAGTAACGAGCAATATGTCCTACCTTTTTGCATATAAAACAAGTCTTCTTAGTGTTTGCACATTGAAAAGCTACAGGTGACAGTTCTTTTTCTGTATTATTTGCGTTTTCTTCTGACAAAAGTCTTGAAACCAGATTCGTAAGAGTTTTCTCTGCATTTGACGTAGATTCCCAAGCAGTCTTGAAGAATCTGTATTTTTCTGGAAGAGTACTCAGAATTTTTGATATTAACATCTCATCACTCACCTCTTGCTTCAAGGATTTCAGTCTGAATGCTAAATTCTGTAATTTACTCACATGTGTTGCCATGTCATTACCTTTATCATACTGAAAACTAAAAAAATCTTGTAATAATATACATTTTTGATCTTCATTTTCCCTCTTGAAGATTCCTTTCAACTGGTTGTACATTTCGGGTGATGTATTGCAGTTCATTATGTGTACAAGTGCTTTCTTATCAACTGTGGAGATGATTATTTTTTGAGCCCTTGCATCTTGCCGTATCCAGGTCTTTTTATCTTTTTCACTAGTTTGTGTTTCATATTTTTCGGTATCGGTTACTATGTCATAAAGTCCGCTTGCTTTAAAGAACACCGCTATTTGAAAATTCCACATTTCATATGATTCCGAATCCATCAGTTTTTCTATTGACGATATATCGCTTATTTCAAACTCGCCCATGATTTCGATGTAGCAGGAATTTTTCTGTATTTTTATGTCAGCTGAATTTTATAATGGATTTCCTGGCAATCCTCGCCCACGTGTTCTAGGTTCTTTCTGGTTTTATCTTTCCAATCTTGATTATATCCTTACACTTTAGGGCTGATACTCTGGGCCCATAACCTGATGAGCAGTGGATTTTTATATTATTTTATATTATGGAGAATAACAACTCTTTCTATAACTTAACAATTTATTCTGCTATTTCTACATATATTCACCACGACATTCATCTTTGCCTTACTTCTTCTTACATACATACTGCGCACGCCTCAACATAATATCAATTTCCTCTTCTTAGTCACAGAAATAATATTCTTTTTGATCATTATATTCTAACACTTAGATCTTTCAGGGCATTTTTCAGAACTTGGCTATGTCGGTTGAGGTTCCTTCTATTCAGATCATTTTTATTCATCCGATAAATTCTTCTTAGTCTTCGATTTTCTCGTATAAGATCTTTTACTTCTTTAGGCGTATCGCCATGCGGATGACTTGGTGCTGGTCTCTTCACTCTTCTCGTACTTTTTTCGTAAGCTTTCAATATAATCTCTTCCAGTTTATCAACCGCACATTCCAGATCCTCTGGAGTGCTTATTGTTGGAATTTCTGTTATTTCCGATTGTATTAAATGGCTGTATTTAGCCCAATTGGTATATTCTCTTATCTCCATCAGTTTTTTTCTTTGCTCTTCTCCAATTGTCAATTCGACGGGATTGTGGTTTGAGGTTCCATCTTCCAAAGTTTCAATAGAGAATTCTTGAGTTATATTTTTCAATATCGCGATATCTATTACATCTGGTATTCCTATACCAAAAGCAAGATATGTCGGTAACTCTGGTCCAATCACTATGGCATTTTGTTTTTCGGCGAAATCCTTGAGTTTCTTGCCATTTCTATTCTCTGCTCTGGTGTTTCATAATGGGGATTTACAGTTGAAATCTCCGATGCAGATTTTCGGGTTTGTCCCTTCGAACATGTTGTTTATCTCTTCTTCCACTGAATTGTTTGGTGGTCGCTTATACGCCGAGGTAATTTCGACTCTTTGACGATTCAATTCGGCAACAATCGTAACTGTTTCTGTTTCTCCTTGTGTTTCGTCGGATCTGCTTTTGAAGTAGTGTTTCAGATCTGTTCTCACCAATATTGCTACTCCTCCTCCGGTGTTTGTAATTCTGTCACATTTGTACGTTTCATAATTCATGAAATTCAGTCGTCTGTTCCGGTTTATTCTTGTTTCCTGTAGGGCTATAATATCAGGTTGTCTCTCTGATATTATTTCTTCTATCTCGGCTTTCCGGGTGTTGATTCCGTTTATGTTCCACGAGATTATCTTGAGGGATTTCTTCATAATATTCGTAAGGTCCATTAATTCAGTTTACTGAATAATGCTTGGAGTTTTTTCTCCATTTCCCTCCCAATTTTCAACATTATTTTGTTGAAAATTTTTTCCGTGAAGATATCTAAATCATCGGCTGATTCAGTTATCTTTTTCTTTTCCTGTTGACTGTTCACAGCCTGTTTCATTGAAAGCTTCTTCTGTCCTTCTTTTTTCTGAACGGGTTTTGGAGTCTCCCTCTTCTTTTCCTGCTCTGTAGGTTGGGTCTTCGCTACTTCCTGATTTTTTTGTTCAGAAGTTGTTGTTTTTGTTACCTTCTTTTTCTGTTCAGCTGATTTTCGGGAATTCTTCTTTCTGGTCACCAACTTGAACTCGCTACATCCTTTGTAGCTAGCTGGATGGCCCTCTTCTCCACATAAGACGCATGTGGCATTTCTCTCTTCACCTTTTCTGGTGAGTGTGCAGTCATTGCTGCTATGACTTCCTGAGCACTTCACGCATCTCCACGGGAAGGAGCATTTGTTTTGTGCATGTCCGTACCTTTGGCACCTAAAGCACTGGCTTGGACTTTCAGGCCTCTTTTTATGTTCAACCACAATACAGAGGTTGTAGAGTCGCTTCACTTCGAAGATTTCCTTTTTCTGGGTTTTAACCAGGTAGAGAGGTATTGGCTTCTTTGTCTTGTTCGATGTCATTCTGGACACCTCAGCGTCTGATATTCCCTGGAATATCAGGTCCTCCTTAATCAACGCAAGATCAGCGTCGATTGGTAAATGCCTAATAACGGCATATATCTTCTTCTCCTCCTCCATTTGGTAGGTAAAAAATTCTTTACCATGCTGCTCGAAGAATGTTGTTATTTTTCTAAAATCATCTACGGTTGACGCGATGATTTTTATACCGTCTTCAACTGTAGTTCCACGGTTGTAGTTTATCCTTTTTGTGTAAAGAGCTTTAGATATCTTTACCTAATCTGAGGTGCCCATCATCGTGATGGGTGGAATTTTATCTCTTTTAGGCACTTCCGTTGCCTTCTTGACAGTCTCCTCATCAGAAGAGGAGCTTTCTTTTCGCGCGCGTTTAGTTGGGGGCGCGTTTGAGGCCTTCGCGACCAGCGTTGAATCATTTTTCCTCGTTTCGGGTTGTGAAACAATTCCTATGAGGGAATTATTCTTGGAACCCGCTACCGGTTTTGTGATTGCGGCGTAAGTGGGAGATTTCAGCATATTATTGCGGGTCATTTCCTCCCTCAAGAGGCGCATCTCACCGACTAACTGTGACACAGTTTCAGTCAGTTTGACTATTTGAGCTTTCAACTGCCCATTTTCTTCTCTGAGCTTTACAAGCTAATGGTGTTCGCCTTCGCTGAATTCTTCAGCATCGGTCGCTTCCATGTAGGAACCCTCATTATCTGAGGTTTCCGACATGGTTTTATAATCAAAAATCTCAAAATATCAAACAATTTGAAAATAATGAAATATTCAGGAATCTTCACTGAAATAGTCTTATATAAAACTATGGTATAAAGCAGAATGTTTTATACGCTATGAGAAAAATCAGAAAAGAGATACGAAAAATAAGCTCACCTGATGTTTTCTGCAGTACCAACGAGACACCTCTGGACACTGTGGATGAACACCAACTTTGAAAATTTTAACGAATTAAAATTCCGATAACAAATATAGAACCTACACAAACTTCACAGTCGGAATCAAATATTCCGTAGCTTTGTTAGTGGGCACTTTCACTTCGACTTTCTCTTCCGCTTTCTCTTTTATAGCACTAGGAGCACTGTAGCACGTCTTCTTTTGTCAAGCGAATGACTCGAACTGGTAGTCGTCCTTGTAATGAGTTGTGGAGCAGTTTTGTTTTTTTATAATTGATTGAAGTGGACGGTGAACGCACCAACGTATGAATCCAATATAAATTGTCTAAATTTCGTTTACTTTGTTGAATTTCAGCCGTGAACCAACTTTTCCGCGCATTAGTGGAAAGGATTTTCTTAACGGGACAACATAAATCTAAATAATATAAAATTTCATTACTGAAAGCTTGAAAGCACAGCTCAACATCGCTCTGCAAGTAGAGCTCTTGGAAATTACTCTCTGATATACAAGCAGTCAATTTGTTAAGGTTGTTCTGATTGAAATTTCTAACTGACATTTGAACTTTTCCGGTAGAATCAACGTTTACACAAAGTTGGAAAAATACGGCCCTATGGTCACTTATATGAGGTTCAATCACAGTAGAATTATAGTTATCAAGATTTGAACTGCAGATAATATAGTCAACCTTAGAAGTTGAAGTAACGCCATTCACATTAGTGTAGATTCTAGTTGGAGATTTAGACGTTCTTGTGAGACCAAAGCAGTCTAACAATTCAACAAGGAGTTTAACTCTATTACAATTTGCTTTAAGTGAATCGATGTTGAGATCCCCACACAATAAAATGAAATCTACATTCAGGATACAGTATTGTAGAGCACAGAACATTTTTTCGAAAAACATATCAATGTCTCCTGAGCATGGTCTATACACACTTAATATACCAAACCTAGCACCACCAACAACAACCACAATACCGCAAATTTCCACATGCATTTCCACAGAATATTTCTGTACTTTCAACTTCTTCACCTGGAGGCCTTTTTTGATATATAGCATAGTTCCACCATGTTCCCTCGCTGAACGGCAAAAATAATCAGCCAGCTGGTAATCCGGTAGTACCATGGACTCAACACAATCGATTTTACACCAGTGTTCCGAAACACTGATCACATCAGGTTTTTTTTCCGCCATCAGAACTTCCAAGTTATTGAGTTTAATTGATATACACTGGACGTTCAGCTGCATTATTCCGAAAACTGCAGTGTGTGAAATGTTATCTATAGGAGACTTCAAGATTCCTGGGGTTGTTGAATTTTGCGTCGATGGAAAAAATGGTGCACGCTGACTTTGTTCGGCCAGTTGGAACTATCTAGTGCCTTTTCATATTCTGAGCTAGGAATCAAAACTTTAAACGAAGAATAGTGGGCCGGAAAGCGAGATTCTAACTTTTCGCAGACGACATTTGTGAATTTTTGTTTAAGAAAATTCAGTAGACTACCTTCGGTTGTATCTGGCTTCAGGTTGGATACATGAAAAGCTTTAAGTTTTTCCACCAACAGAGGAGAACCAGTAAAGCTACCAACAACCAGAGCTTTCCTTTGTCTGCGAATTTGTTTGTGATGGACAACTTTCCATTCTGTTTCATTCCCTCCAATGGAGGCATCACTGACAACATTTTTGTTCGGACTAACGGGATCTTCAGGCGTAGCTGTGGGTATTAAATTTTTTGTTCTATATTCATTCACGGCGATGCTGTTATTCGCACGATCGACTCGTTTTTCCTTTTTCGCAAATGTACTGTTATGAGCGTCAGTTGAAGAACGCGTAAACTTACACAGTTTCTGTATTGATAATTCTGCATTTTCAAAATGCAGTTTTTGATGTACAGTGACTGCATAGTTTCTGTATTGATAATTCTGCATTTTCAAAACGCAGTTTTTGATGTACAGTGACTGCACAGTTTCTGTATTGATAATTCTGCATTTTCAAAACGCAGTTCTTGATGTACAGTAACTGCACAGTTTCTGTATTGATAATTCTGCATTTTCAAAACGCAGTTCTTGATGTACAGTAACTACACAGTTTCTGTATTGATAATTCTGCATTTTCAAAACGCAGTTCTTGATGTACAGTAACTGCACAGTTTCTGTATTGATAATTCTGCATTTTCAAAACGCAGTTCTTGATGTACAGTGACTGCACAGTTTCTGTATTGATAACTCTTCATTCTCAAAACGCAGTTTTTGATGTACAGTGACTGCACAGTTTCTGTATTGATAATTCTTCATTTTCAAAACGCAGTTTTTGATGTACAGTTACTGCACAGTTTCTGTATTGATTATTCTGCATTTTCGAAACGCAGTTCTTGATGTACAGTAACTGCACAGTTTCTGTATTGATAATTCTGCATTTTCAAAACGCAGGGTTTGATATACAGTGACTGTACAGTTTCTGTATTTGCAATTCTTCATTTCAAAAATGGAGTATTTGATATAGAGTTAATAATAGAATCTAGAATAATAATTCATAGGAATTCCTTAAACTTAAACATGTCTTCTTCAAGAAGTTGAAAATTCGATTATATGAAGTTTAAAGAGACATTTCATAAACAGATTTAATTCAATAATTGAAGACTCCTTTCATTACCAAAATATGGATTATACCCATGGTAGAAGAATACCTCATCTCACCATGGTGGTACCAGAATTAGCCAAATGATGGCATCACTGCTCTTGACGGTTGCGATCACAGGGTAGCATACACGTCTATTGCGGTGCAGCATACGCCAAACGATGGCGCCACCGGCGACGCACTACTCTATATCCTCTACGTAACCGGCGTTTTTAGCAGGCACGAACTACGCTACTTCGGCGATTGTCGTAGGTAACTCCTAGGATTTATTAACCTACTACCACCCCCTAGAGCAGGCCATTCCTCAAATAGCGTGAACTCACTCCTGCACTTACCGTCAAAACATCAAGTGAAATTGAAAATTTCCGATTTGCAAAATTTAGATTTTCTTCTGTTTATAACTAGGAGACTTAGAGAAGTCTCCTAGTAGAGACATAGTAGAGACATAGAATATTGTTTCGTAATTTCAAGTTTCGTTTTTTCACAGTAACTGCTACATTTAAAGCAGAGACAAGAGAAAAGATTTCCCTTTCTCTATGATTTAAAGTGCAGCTTACTGTACAGTTTGAGCACAGTGTCTATTCTACAGCTATACAGCTTGCTGTACAGTTTTTGCACTTAACTGCTGCGTTTGAAGTGTAGCTTGCTTTACAGTTTTTGCACAGTGACCACTGCATATAAAGTGCAACTTGCTTTACAGTTTTAGCACGTAACTGCCGCATTTGAAGTGCAGCTATCTGTGCAGTTTCTGCAAAGTAAATACTGCATTTAAAGTACAGCTTGCTGTACAGTTTTAGCACGTCACTGCTGCATTTGAAGTGCAGCTTGCTGTACAGTTATTGCAATACCATCGCTGTTTTTGAAGTGCAGCTGTGGCTGTATGTCGAATGCAGTTTTTACTGTACAGTAACTACACAGTCCACCGGGACATATACGGTCCTTTTTGGTGCAGTTATTGCATTACCGTCACTGCAGTCAATTGAAGCAACGAAGTACAGTTTTTGTACAGTGACTGGATTTCAGTGTTTGCTGGGATATTATCTATTATATTCTATATCAATAATGAGGCAGAGAAAAGTGAAGCCAGCCCGTGGCAGGCATCGACTTCTGCGCTTGTGCAGATATATTAAGAATAAAAATACCTTATTAGCTCTGTCTCTTTCATAAAACCATGGTTTTATGAAAGAGACAGATACTGCACTACAAGTGCCACCAGAATGCAGCACAGAGATTGCTATACTGAAATTGCACAGTTTCTGTATTGATAATTCTGCATTTCCAAAATGCAGTATTTGATATTAAGTTACTGTACAGTTTCTGTATTGATAATTCTGCATTAAAAAAATGCAGTTTTTTATATACAATTACTGTACATTTTCTGTATTGATGAAAGGTCATTTTAAAAATGCAGTTTTCGATGTACAGTGACTGCACAGTTTCTGTATTGATAATTCTGCATTAAAAAAATGCAGTTTTTTATATACAGTTACTGTACATTTTCTGTATTGATGAAACTGCATTTTAAAAATTCAGTTTTCGATGTACAGGGTGGGCAAAATTCGTTGTCTACTGAAGGGATCTCGAGAACTATAGCAGCTAGAAGAAAACGGATGAAACATTCTCGAGCTCTTTTTTCCTTACTATTTCAAATCTGAAAACAGATCCAGCCTAACGGTCATATAGATTTTGAGTTATGAACGAAAATTGAGAAATTGTCATATTCAATGAAGCTGAATAACTCGCTTATTTGAACTCGTATTCGAAATCCGTTGTTACATTCTACAGGCACTTTTTTATGAGGAGTTCGATTATGATAGTGTAACCAGTCCGGCCCTTGCGGTCGGACCTTTCGTGAACCAGAGCGGTCGCGACGTTCTCGAACAACCGCGAAGGTACCTGAATGTTTCCGGCGCCTATATAAGCCCAGCGGAGGAGCAGGTAGACAAGTACAAGTACCGTTATAGTTCACAGTGCAAGCGACTAGTGGAAATAAATACGAGTGGAAATAAATAGTAGTGACATAATTAGTTCGTGAGTTATAAGTGTATAAAGTGTAAAAAAATAATTTTAATCAGTTGGACGTTTTAATTCAGCGAAGAAAACGTTACATTGGTGTCAAGTGTGGGGTTCAACATTGCTCGAATTAAATAAATAATTTTGGATGTTTGGAGTTCATGCCAGTGACCACAAGACTACAGAACGCGATGGAGACTCAAGCGGTAATGGACGTTTTGAGTAAGATGAACGAAAGAATGGAAGAAAATTCTCGAAAATTAAATGAACAAATGGTCCAAGTGTAAGAAAATTCTAGAAAACTGACGAGAACTCCTGTAAGTCAAATGAACAAATGGAAGAAAATTTTAGAAGATTAAATGGAAAAATTGACGAGAAATTGAATGAAAAAATGGACCAGATTAGGGAACATTGTAATGATGTGGTGAGTCAACTTACAGATAAATTGGATGAGAAACTGGAAACCATAAATGAAAAATTCGATAGAGTAGACGCGAAGTTTGATATAGTGAACGAAAAATTCGGCGAAGTTTATGATGAAGTTAATGGGAAATTTGAAGAAATGGCAGGAATATTTGAACATCATGCCAAATTGATAGATTCCTTGAAAAGAATGTCAAATAGAACAAATATTCTGGCTTCATCACCCAGTAGCACAGCGAAATCGGAAAATGACGGCGAAGGTAGTAGAATGAAGATCAAGCCTCCAACTTTTGATGTAAAAATACCCTGGTCGACATATCAAAAACAGTTTGAAGCTGCTGCCCTGGCGAACAACTGGAACGATAACGAAAAAGCCACGGCATTAATAATAGCTCTACGAGGAGAGGCACTCAACATTCTGCAAACGATTCCGGAGAGTCAACAAGCCTGTTACGAAGTTCTTACATCGAAACTTCAGATGAGATATGGCGATGCTCATCTACAACAAGTTTACCATGCACAAATGAAGAACCGAGTGCAGAAAACAGGGGAAAATCTCCAGGAGTTTGAAGCTGATGTGGCGAGATTAGTCAGGCTGGCTTATCCATCTGCTCCAGATAGCTTCTTGGAACAGCTATTAATCCAGACATTCATGGATGGGATAAAGGATAGTGAAATACAACAAGCCCTGAGACTAGCACGCCCTAGAACCATAGATGATGCCTTATCCCAGGCTTTAGAAATTGAGGCAGCGAAGCAAGCGTCGCATAGGGGACACCTTCGTGTAAGACAAGAGCAAGAAACAGATCGATCTGTTGAGGAGATTATCAGAGAAAAAGTCCGCAGAATATTGCTTGCTAGGAAAAAGGATGCTGTGTGCTGGAACTGCAACAAAAGGAGGCATTTCAAACAAAATCGTCCAGAATTTGAAAGGGCTACAGCTGAGAAAATAAAAGGAATCGCTGTGGTAGACAATGGCTCGACCAAAACCATTGAGTGTCCCCAGAATTCCAGCCATTGTTCGCGTCTGGAAGAAAAGATCGATTTAAGGCGGACCACCGTAATCGAAGACGACTGGCTACCTGAAGAAATTCAAAGAGCACAAGAGGAAGATAACGACTTGAAAGTAATCCTGAGTTGGAAAAAGAGCGGTAGACGACCTACTTGGGAAGAAGTATCCAGACTGAGCCAGAATGTAAAGTCGTATTAGGCACAATGGGAAACGTTGAAGATTGATGGAGGTCTTCTGAAACGTTGTTGGGAAAATGAAGATGGAACTGAGCAGAGACTTCAGTTGATTGTGCCGAAGAGCCGTGTGACAGACATTCTGACCAGACTACATAATGGAACTTCAGGTGGACATTTCGGGATAACTAAAACGTTGGAAAAATCAGGCAGCGATTTTATTGGCTAAATTGTAAGAAGGACGTTAAATATTGTTGTAGAAGATGCAAGGTTTGCGCTGCTGCTAACGGAACTTATGGTAAAGGAAAAGCACCAATGAAGCAATATGACGTCGGATACCCCATGGAACGAGTAGCTATCGACATCACTGGCCCCTTTCCCGAAACATACCATGGAAACAAGTAAATTTTGTTAGCGATGGACTATTTCACGAAATGGGTGGAAGCCTACGGTATTCCTAATCAAGAGGAAAGTACGGTAGCTGATAAATTGGTCAGAGAATTCTTCTGCAGATTTGGAATACCTCTGGAGCTGCATTGTGATCAAGGCCGAAATTTTGAATCGAAGTTATTCCAAGAAGTATGCAGCAAATTGGGGATTCACAAAACAAGGACTACACCTCTTCATCCACAATCAGATGGCATGGTCGAACAAATGAATCGGACCATGGGAAAACATCTAGCCAAAGTAGTTTCTGATCACCAGCGGGATTGGGATGAATATTTACATCTATTCACCATGGCATATAGATCTTCGGTTCAAGAATCTACCAAGGAAACTCCATCCAGTATAATGTTCGGCCGAGAAATAAGGCTACCTTGCGACTTAGAGTTTGGATGTAAGCCTGGAGAGGACTTAGCTGGGGAGGACTACGTTAGTAAATTAAGGAACAAGCTGGATTACATTCATGACAAGGTACGCAATCAAATGCAGCAAGCAAGTGACCGAATGAAAATGCGCTACGACATCAAGACTATTGAAGGTGGATTCACCACTGGAGATCTGGTGTGGCTACATAATCCACAAAGGAGGAAAGGATTTTCACCAAAGCTGCAGAGACAGTGGGAGGGACCGTATGAAATAATCAAGAGGATAAATGATGTAGTTTACCGGATAAGGAAGCTCCCCAGAGGAAAACCAAAAGTTGTCCATTTCAACCGATTAGCCCCGTACGCGCAGGACAAAGAAGATGTACGTCTTGTGGAAGCCCCGATGCAAGGTAGCAGCGATTACCAGAAGTTTATGGATTGTTATGGTGAGACACGCGTTGCACGGTTCGGCGTTACACAGGAAGTACATCAAGATCTCTTTACCGTGACTGAGGAATACTCACTCGCTCATTGCGTAGCGAAGGACCTTCGTATGAGCAAAGGAATAGCAAGAGTATTCAGAAATAAATTTGGACGTCAGGAACAACTATTGCGACAGCAGCCAAGAATCGGAAAAGTTTTGAAATTGAAGGCTGAAGGTCGGTTCATTTATTACCTAGTCACCAAGCAACATTCCTATCAGAAGCCAACCTATCAGAATCTATGGACGGCACTGCATAGCTTGAAAGAAGACCTTCAACGCTTTGGAGTTAGGAAATTAGCCGTTCCCAAGCTCGGTTGTGGATTGGACCAGCTGAATTTGCGAGTTGTGCGAAGCATGCTGGAGGTGGTATTTCAGGGGACTGGTATACGGATCCTGGTGTGCAGTTTCAACCCAAAGCAGGCCAGGGAGCCTGGAAAAACTGTGGAATGCTACTTCCATCAGAATGGCTACTGTAGGAATGGTGATGAGTGCAAGTTTCGCCACGGTCTTCGGAGAAATTCACTAAATCTGTTCTGGGACAGAACAGGCTTAAGGAGGGGACAGTGTAACCAGTCCGGCCCTTGCGGTCGGACCTTTCGAGAACCAGAGCGGTCGCGACGTTCTCGAACAACCGCGAAGGTACCTGAATGTTTCCGGCGCCTATATAAGCCCAGCGGAGGAGCAGGTAGACAAATACAAGTACCGTTATAGTTCACAGTGCAAGCGACTAGTGGAAATAAATACGAGTGGAAATAAATAGTAGTGACATAATTAGTTCGTGAGTTATAAGTGTATAAAGTGTAAAAAAATAATTTTAATCAGTTGGACGTTTTAATTCAGCGAAGAAAACGTTACAATATCAATAAATTTTTTGATCCAGTCATTTTCGAGATACGACAGGGATTTCTGATTTTTCAAATGTGAACTATAGTTGAAAGTTCTTTCATCTTGCTGCAATTTTTTTGCTGATTTCAAAAATGTATGATATGTTGCTATTCACATAAATGTTACACGAGAAAAAAATTCAATCCTTTTTCCTGCTTTTCGATTCTCTGTTGAATTATAAGTGGTTTGGGTTACCATAGCAACCGTTGAATAAGCATTATATTTTGTGAACTTGAGCCTCTATGATTGAAATCAGGGATTGCTGAATAAATATTTCGATGATTAATTTGCCATCGTTAGTTCTCGCGATGTTTGGTACGCTTATGGAGAGTAGAGAGAAGGAGAAAGATCGCTGCTTTGAGACCACAGATTTTTTGTCCCCTAAAATATGTACCAATAGGGTAGTTCATGCTTTTGCCAACAGGCGCGCTGGCCATCACGAGAGTGCGAAATTTTGATTTACACAAATCAAATTGTAGTTGGCTCGTTGGCTGAGTGAACTGTTTCCCTGGTGACAGATGATAGGAATATTATTATTTTCGATTTTTCATAAGAGAACAACATACAACCCCTTCCAACTTATATAGGCAGAAATGCAACCGCTTTAGTTCGCCCTTCAGTCGGTGCGATTATTTTGGGGCTCTAGAGTCGAGTCGTGTTACTATAGAAATCAAAAATAATATCTTTGATAGAAATCCTACATAGATTTTCAATGCATGAAATACTGTTCTGATGACAGATTTATTTTGGCGAAGTTTTTCCAAGAAATGTTCTTATTTCTTCAATAATTTCTTTGACTAGTTTCTTGCTTTACTGGTAAGTGATTGGTTTTTTGATAATTATTATTTGTTTGTGTAATCATGAAGCTTGGAATTTGTCTGCTAACCGATGGCTTGAGAAAGTATAAGTTCTTCAAAGAAAAATTGTATTTTAACACGTTTAAAGTTGACTCGGTTTAAGGCCAGCGGTTCGATGAGACCGCTGTCTCCAAAATCACTCCAACTCAATTGTGGCTATTCTTTAAACCTCAGGCCGCTTGGCCACAAGGAGTGCTTTTTGGGTTGTCGAAAAAGTTGGAAAATATGATTCTATATCATATTCGTTCAAAAAAATAATACCATTGAGTTTGAATACGACCGAGTGGAATACCCAAAGTTCATACAAAACCAAGCGTTATTCTTATGAAAATCCTACTAATTTGAGATGAAGTACAATTTTGCAACTGAGTACCTACTTATTTATGGATGTATTTTCAGTATTTGAAAACTCAACATTCCTTCAACAAATTTTTCTCGAAAATGGTTTACCAGAAGAAACAGAGAGTTTACCGGAGAGAAGACTTCGAATATTCAGTCAACAGGAGCAATTACAAGAATACCTATATTTCATTTCTGGTTTAATGTCTGGTTATGTCGTTATATTCCTAACCAATATCATTTTCTGCAGAACAACTCCTTAGAGATATGGTTTAAGGGTCAATAAAAATTCCGCTCCTTCCTAAACTTCTCTTATTTTATTTTCCAATAATTTGTACTTGAATAATTTTACAATCACGATTCATTTTTCAATCAACAAATTTGTCATCAATTTATCGGTACCTAATGTAGTATCTTTAGTTTTGTTGCAAATGAATGAAATAGTTTCATTTGTGAATTACAACATTACAAGTAAGACGACGCAAAGTCTACTGGGGTTCAAAATTTCAAATCGAATGAATAGGTTTTGGCCTGCCACCTACGACCGATGCCGCAGAGCAGTAGTTCCGATTTCCGTCGGTGCGATTTTGGAGCAGCGCTGTTGTAGTGCCTAGAAATCATAGATTACAAACAGTGTCAATAAATTTAGTACGGGAGTCGGACTTCTTCTCGTTTGGTATTTCTATGACAACATATGACCATGGCGTATGGTCCGTATATACACATTTGGTAACCGAAAGTTACCGGAGCGGTTACTGTGGTGACTGATATTGAACCAAATTGTCAGGAATTCGACATATACGGACCGCCCACTTACTAACCAGAAGTAACCAAAGTGTATATACGGACCACAGCCATGGTGAAATGTTGAAGCGTGCGCTAGTATAAGAGTGTTTTGGCATCGGAAAGAAAAGGAGAAGAGATAAAATTTCCGAGAGTTTTTTTGAGACAAAATTGGAAAAAACCTTATCTCAAGAATCGACTTCGAATCAATTTGTGTGTCAAGAGCACTTTTGCGATGAAGATATCAAAAAGATGATGGATTCATTATAAACGAAATCGAAATTGTCATCCGTCGTGAGAAGTTGACTCTTCTGAATAAGAATATCTAACCAATAAAACTACATGGTACAGAAGTAAATATTCTTGAAGAATTTTGTTGGCATAACATAATATATGGTTTATATTCTCAGCTGAGTATTGGCTACAGAATCTACTCTAATACCTAAGTGATAAACCTGAGACTGCTACCTTTTGTTGTCTTGATGTGTACTACTCCTCACTACGGATTTATATAATTTTGAAGATTACGGTAAACCAACTAACATAGCTGCTTACAATAAACAATGATAAACAAAAGTAGGTGCAATTTTTTTGATCAGTGATTTCTTTTGAATTTCATTGATTTCGACTTGCATTTCATTGCATATAATTCAGAGAACTCATATTTAATATAGATTTGAAGAAAGGTATTTGAAAAATCATCAGAAGAACCACGATGACACATAACCTAAAATAAAATGAAGGCTGTTCATTTCAAATTGACGCTTGAATCCCCACCCCTTATCGATACCCGCTGCAATCGCAGCGACACCTTTCCTACGTTTCCCGTTTTTGGAGACACATTTTTAGTACGTCGATCGTTCTCCTTTTCTCTACTCTCCATAGGTACGCTTATCTTACGATGGTTCACAATTCGAACACTACCGTTGACAGAAGTACCTATTTTTCATCACCTTACTTCTTTAAAAATTATAATTATAGATAGCTATCGTATTTTATTTATAATATTACTGACTCTTAGTTTCTTTCGTAAATAGAAAAAGATAATTGAATAAATTTTCAGTGACTGCACAGTTTCTGTATTGATAATTCTGCATTAAAAAATGCAGTATTTATATATAGTTACTGTACATTTTCTGTATTGATGACACTGCATTTTAAATGCAGTTTTTAAATGCAATTTTCGATATACAGTGACTGCAGAGTTCCTGTATTAATAATTCTGCATTAAAAAATGCATTATTTTATATACAGTTACTGTACATTTTCTGTATTGATGAAACTGAATTTTAAATGCAGTTTTCGATATACAGTGACTGCACAGTTTCTGTATTGATAATTCTGCATTAAAAAATGCAGTATATAGTTACTGTACATTTTCTGTATTGATGAAACTGCATTTTAAATGCAGTTTTTAAATGAAGTTTTCGATATACCGTGACTGCACAGTTTCTGTATTGATATTTCTGCATTAAAAAAATGCAGTATTTGATATACAGTTACCGAACACTTTCTGTATCGATAATTCCGAATTTCGAAAATGCAGTTTTTGATATGCAGTGACTGCACAGTTTCTGTATTGATAATTCTGCATTTTAAAAACGCAAAATTAGTGGACTGTGTAAATAATTGAACAGACTGACTTCACTCTGTTTTTTGTTGTGATAATAGAGTGCGAGGTGCATTTTTACGTAATGATGGATTCATAACCCAGTCAACCAGAAATGTAACAGTAAGTCGCAGGGAGTACCCAAAAATATCGCATTGAAGCGCTTCTTTGAGAATTTTCATGGATGTACTTAAGATTTCACATTGTGGACATTAACGTCCGCATATTGTTAAGTTTGCGAATTCCTCAACTTTAGATCCCTAGTGGTTACATGTAACATCATATCGAGATGTTCCGATGAAGTGAACATATAGCTACTATTATGAGACTTCTCTCTGTTGATATTTTTGAAATATTGAATCTGTGATATTTTTAGAACATGAAATGATGTGTTGTGAATAAATTTCAATGAACTCTACCCAGCGACTTATCTTAGAAAAACTTTCAGTAACTGTCTGAAATGTTCTATTTATCAACACGTGGTCTCGAGGTTAACTCATAACCTAAATCCCGCTATGCAAAACGTTGTGTGACGTGTTTCGTTCTGTGACTGCGTTGTGTTGAGAGAATGAAAGAAGAACTATTCATTCTACAATTAGGCGCCTATTCCTCATTTTTCAAGTTCAGAATGGCCGGCAAAGAAAATTGGTGGATAGAATATCAGAATGTACTCAGAAAAAAATTTTGTTTCATTCTGACAGCCCTAGAACGCCACCCCAACGATGAAATGAACATATTTTTTTCAATTCAGAAATTTTCAAGAATTCAATTCTTGAATGATTTATCTTCTGGAGAAGGATCCTTCTCCAGAAGTTAAATCAATTCAAAACATCCTGCCAAGGAAATTGATCGCTGAAGTACATAGAGGGATGACAAAAATATCCTAACATAATTTTTTTGTTCATACTACAGCTCCGAGGATCAAAATGAACTATTCCGTCTACGATGAAGCGCCTATTCTTCATCTTTCAAGTTCAGTATGGCCAGCCAAGAAAATTGGTGGATAGAGGAATGTATCAGAATGTACTCAGAAAAAATTTTGTTTCATTCTGACAGCCCCAGAACGCCACCTCCAACCATGAACCGATTTTTTTTCTATTCATAATGTTTTAAGGATTCCTCTTCCAGAAGATTCAAGAAGTTCAAAACATCCGGCCAAGGAAAGTGATGTCTAAAACACATAGAGGGACAACTAAAATATTCCTAACATATTTTTTTTTTTCATACTAGAGCTCCGAGGATCAAAATGAACTATTCAGTCTGCGATATTCCTCATTTTTCAAGTTTAAAATGGCCGACCAAGAAAATTGGTATATAAAGTAATGTATCAGAATGTACTCAGAAAAACCACCCCCAACGATGAAAATGAATCGATATTTTTTTTACGATGGAGGGCATGTTCCTCTTTTTTTCCAAAATTCAAAATGGCCATCCAAGAAAATTGATGGAATGGGTGCATTGGGAAATAAATTTTCTTATCCATTTTAAAATTTCAAATTACCAAAATATGGATTATACCCATGGTAGAAGAATACTTGATCTCACCATGGTGGTACCAGAATTAGCCAAATGATGGCATCACTGCTCTTGACGGTTGCGATCACAGGGTAGCATACACGTCTATTGCGGTGCAGCATACGCCAAACGATGGCGCCACCGGCGACGCACTACTCTATATGCTCTACGTAACCGGCGTTTATAGCAGGCACGAACTACGCTGCTTCGACGATTGTCGTAGGTACTATCACCACCAAGAGCAGGCCATTCCTCAAATAGCGTGAACTCATCCCTGCACTTAACCAAAGATATTGTAATATCTTGTGTAATATCTTTGCACTTAACGCCAAAATATCAAGTGAAATTGAAAATTTCCGATTTGCAGAATAGATTTTCTGTTTATTACTAGGAAACTTCTCTACATAGAATATTGTTTCGTAATTGCAAGTTTCGATATAGTTGTTACACAGTGACTGCTACATTTAAAGTGCAGCTTACTGTACAGTTTGAGCAATGTCTATTGTATATAAAATACAGCTTGCTGTACAGTTTTTGCACTTAACTGCTGCATTTGAAGTGTAGCTTGCTGTACAGTGTACAGTTTTGCACAGTGACCACACTGTATTTAGAGTGCAGTTTACTGTACAGTTTTTTGCATAGTGACTACTGATTTAAAGTACAACTTGCTGTACAGTTTTAGCACGTAACTGCCGCATTTGAAGTGCAGCTATCTGTGCAGTTTTTGCAAAGTGAATACTGCATTTAAAGTACAGCTTGCTGTACAGTTTTAGCACGTCACTGCTGCATTTGAAGTGCAGCTTGCTGTACAGTGATTGCAATACCATCGCTGTTTTTGAAGTGCAGCTGTGGCTGTATGTCGAATGCAGTTTGTACTGTACAGTAACTGCACAGTCCACCTGGACATATACGGTCCTTTTTGGTACAGTTATTGCATTACCGTCACTGCAGTCAATTGAAGCAACGAAGTACAGTTTTTGTACAGTGACTGGATTTCAGTGTTTGCTGGGAAGGGAAAAAATTAACACACTGGATCATTGATATCATACATACGGTATTGACCGTCGTGGAATAGCCGTTCTTTTCGCTTATGACTTTTTTTTATTGATTTGGTGGTAAAAGATGGATCAACCGAAAAAATAGATCGCTGGGCTTACTAGTCCATAACTACGACCATACGCACCTTGATTAATTTTTCAAAAATCTTAGAGATATTGGACACAAGGGTAACTGGTCTATAATTATTTATATTTGTCTTGTCTCCTCCCTTGTGTAGTGGTTTTACCATTCCCATTTTTAAAACTTCTGGAAAACAAGCTTTTTCGAAACAAATATTCGCCAAATATGCTAGAGGTTCTGATACAGGGCCTCCGTCAGGACCGGCAAACCGGACACCTTGCCGGGGCGGCACATTCTTGGGGCGGCAAATCAGTTGATAAAACGATACCAATTTTTTCAAATCAAATTTCTTTTTCTTCAAAATCGGAAAAACGAATATTATTAATATTTAGAGTGAAATCGAAAAGGCGGCTTTTTGCGCTTGGTCGCCAAACAATTCACATATATTCTTCTCAAAGTAACGAATAAAAATGCATTTCAACCAGAAACAAGGAGAATACCGCCAGATGGAAAACGATCAAAGATGCCGCATTCTACTCAAATAATTATCAAAGTCAGACTGTAAATATCTCCACTGTAGAGGCCACTCACTGTCCTCTTTTTTGAGTTATGGCTCTCTAGCCAGTCGGTCTCTTTGATAAACGTTACGGACTGTATAGTTTTTGAGACGGCTTCGAGGATAATTCAGAAATAATTTTTATATTCTGTTTGCCAATCCGAATTCGAAATGTTGATTTCTGGGAGGGATTCAAAATACTTGAGAAGCAAGAGTACCTATCAACCCTTTACAATAGTAGGTATATCGTGTTTATACATAATTGAGACTGTAGATTTTCATATATCTCTTCATCTGAATTGAATGACATTGAAAGGTCAGTTCTATATCAGTATTTTTCAAACGTTTCACTTTATATATTTTACTGTATGATACCGGCGCCGGCGTAGTTAGTAGATATATATATATATATATATATATATATATATATATATATATATATATATATATATATATATATATATATATATATATGGAAAGAAATCTGGGAATCTGAAGTGGAACCTGATGACACCGCATTTTGGATCCGCGACGCTGAACAAGAGTCCAAAAAATACACCATGGAAGAAGTGAGAATCACAGAAGATGACATAAAAACAATTTTGAGAAAGGCGAACAACTGGTCTGCCCCGGGTCCCGATGGCATTCATAATTATTGGTGGAAATATTTCGATTGCACCCACAAAATCCTAGCGGAAACTTTCCAGAGATCTCTCACCAACCCGTCGATCATACCAGAGTTCCTCACCACGGGCATAACCCACATGCTACCTAAAGGGAAAGACAGCGGAAACCCAAGGAATTACCGTCCAATAACATGCCTTTCGGCAGTATATAAGATACTTACCGGAGTGCTAACACTTCACATCTCGAGGCACATAGGCAAAAATAACATATTGGCACGAGAACAGAATGGATGCCGAAGGGATGCACGGGGGTGTAAAGAATTACTCATCATAGATTCTCTCATTACGAAACAAGCAAAAAGGAAACAGCGCAACATTTCAATGGCGTGGATAGATTACAAAAAAGCCTTCGATTCGATACCCCACTCGTGGCTGCTGAAGACCCTGCAACTCTACGGTGTATCGGAGGATGTAATCAGTCTACTTAAATGCCTTATGAAATCATGGCGCACAAGATTACACGTCAACATCCGAGGAAAAACCTACACAACAGAGGAATTGAAAATCAAGAGGGGACTCTTCCAGGGAGATAAGTTGAGTACCATATGGTTTTGTCTGGCGATAAATTTTCTGAGTGGACTCCTGAACAAAAGCAATTGCGGGTATGTAATAGAAAAAAGGCATAACACCAAGATAAACCACCAGCTTTATATTGATGACCTCAAGCTTTACGCAGCCAACGAAGATCAACTAATGAGACAGCTCAGAGTGGTAGCATCCTTCACGGAAACAATCAGAATGGAGATGGGGCTGGACAAATGCGCAGTTGCGCATGTGAAGCGAGGAAAACTCACACATGGAGAAGGAATGCTGGTGCAGTACAACACAGAAATTCAGAGCCTAAACCCAGGGGAGACATATAAATATCTGGGCATAAAACAAGGTCTAGAAATAAAGACCTCTGAGACTAGAACTATATTCAAAACAGCATTCCTGAACAGAATAAAAAAGATCCTGCAAAGCAAGCTCAATGCCAAAGCACTGGTCACATCGATTAATACCTGGGCAATGCCGTGCTTGGCCTATTCCTTCGGAGTTGTTAAATGGTCCACCACTGACCTCAAGGCCATTGACACACAGGTAAGAGCTCTTCTAACAAGACATGGAGTTGTAGAGGCATAATATAATTGTGACAGTTTTGTGGTCGAAACATAGATATAGTTTTTAGTTCTATGTAAATAATTAGAATTTAAATTATCACCTATGTGTTAAAAAACAATTGATAAAAAAATATATAAAAGTCACACTGAAGTATTGTATGTTTTCTCTGTATTTTATATTCTAATAATACAACATTGGGGAGTAATGTAGAGGCATAATATAATTGTGACAGTTTTGTGGTCGAAACATAGATATAGTTTTTAGTTCTATGTAAATAATTAGAATTTAAATTATCACCTATGTGTTAAAAAACAATTGATAAAAAAATATATAAAAGTCACACTGAAGTATTGTATGTTTTCTCTGTATTTCATATTCTAATAATACAACAGAGTACACCACCCTCATGCCTCCGTGAACAGACTCTACATACCCAGGAAAGATGGAGGGAGAGGCCTGCAAAGCGTGGAAAGGGCACACTATAGAACTATCATGGAGATGAGACAATATTTCATCAGGAAAAAATCACCATTCTTCAGAGCACTGCGTGAGGAAGATGTAAACATCACAGCATTGAACCTTGCTTCCAACAGTGAACCACTTGAACCTCCCACAACGGCGATGCTATCTGAGGAATGGCATGGGAAAGCTCTACACGGCAGGTACCCGACAGCCCTGGAACGGAAAACAATTGACAAGGGAAAATCAGTCTCTTACCTCAAAGCTGGTTACCTTTTTGCTGAAACAGAGGGCAGGTTGGCGGCAATCCAAGATCAGGTGGTCCCTACAAGAGCATACCTGAAAAACATAATAGGTAAAAACATCGCGAACGATAAATGCCGGAAAAGTTCACAGTCACCCGAAACCATACAGCATATCACTTCGTCCTGCCCAATCATGGCCCCGAGAGAATATACTGACCGCCACAACGCTATGGCAAAAATATACCACCAAGCCATCGCCGTCCAAGCCGGCCTTATAAAGGAAACAAAAAAAGTGTATGAATACATACCTAAAGAGATGCTGGAGAACGACAAGATCAAGCTGTATTGGGATGCTCCACTCGTCACAGATAGATCTATTCCCCATAATCGGCCGGACATTGTCATATTTAACAAGACGAAAAAGAAGGTCATAATCATCGACGTTACCATTCCAGCAGATGACAATGTCGAAAGAGCTTACTCTGAAAAAAGAACGAAATATCATGATCTCGCATTTGAACTGAAAGAGATTTATAAACTTACCAGCACCGAGATACTCCCTCTCATCATCAGCACGAATGGGTTAGTTGAAGAACACCTAACTGAAAATACTCACCGTCTTGGATTGGAAGAGAGATTAATATCTGATTCTCAGAGAGAGGTGATTTTGTGGACGACAAGGATTGTACGAGGAGTCTTGACCCGGCGTTCTCACTGCCAAAGCCAAACCCTACAAAGGTGAAAAAAAAAATATATATATATATATATATTTTTTTTTTTTTTCTTCACACTTAACGTGGCTTCTTCTGAAACTTGCCGGGTGGGTAACCCCATCAAGACAAGTTCCGATCCTTAGTGCGGAAAGAGGACCTGTCGGATGATATTGACGGTCCCAAGTAGGACAGCTTTCTGCATCCAAGTGACCGTATTCGGCGGCAACCCAAGTTCTTGCAGGTGTTGAACAGTTTTTCTGGGCACAATTCCGTTAACACTTATGATAAGAGGGATTATATCCACTTTCCTCAGCTGCCACATATCCCTCATCTGCCAGGCTAAAAGTGAGTATTTACTGATCTTTTCAGTGTACGTCTTGACCAAGTTGCCATCCTGAGGCACTGCAAAGTCTATGATTGTCGCTCTCATCTCTTTTTTGTTCCACACTACCATATCCGGTCTATTATGTTCAGTGCCTATGTCAGTTGTGATGTTAAAGTCCCAGTATATTTTTGTTCTTTCATTTTCCAGGATCGATGCAGGCATGTATATGTGATGAGGTGTGAACTGCCGGATCAATTCCTCTCTTTGTGCTATAAGCTGGTGCACGACCTTCCCCATGTTATCGTGCCGGGATAGATATTTAGTACCAGCAATACTTGAGCACCCTGATGTTAGGTGTAGGACTGTTTCCTCGGCTTTGTTACATAGACGACACTTCGTGTTCTCGATCTGCTTTTTAATTATATGCTTTATGTAGTTCCTTGTGGGGACAACCTGGTCTTGAATAGCAAATATTGTGCCTTCTGTCTGTGGGAACATATATCCTTGGATGAGGTAGGTATTAGAAGCGGTTATATCTACTTCCTCCTGATGTATGTTGGAGTAGAATCTTCCGTGCAGTTCTTTCGCACTCCATCGCTGTCTGAGCATTTCAAGATGGTCTTCATCAGGCTGTAATATCATGGATCGTGTACCTTGAGCTATCCATCGATGAATCGGTAAGTGACCGTTAAGGAAGTGATTCCTGATATTATGCATTTCTTTTCCACAGGTAGCTTCAACAGAGCATAGACCACGGCCTCCCTCTTTCCGGGGTAAGTAAAGTCTTTCAATAGCCGAATTAGGATGGTGTAGGCCGAATTGGGTCAGTGTAGTTCTAATTTTTTGGTCTATCTGTTGTAGCTCCGTTTTTGACCATGAGAGTACTCATGCATCCACGGCATACCCGTAAGCTGATCTATTAAGCATACCGCTAAGAGCATTGAGAGCCAAACAAAACCAGGGTGGGCTGAGTCCATCTCCTTGAAAAATTCCTCGTTTGATCGATATATATATATATATATATATATATATATATATATATATATATATATATATATATATATATATATATATATATATATATATATATATATATATATATATATATATATATATATATATATATATATATATATATATATATATATATATATATATATATATATATATATATATATATATATATATATATATATATATATATATATATATATATATATATCGGGGCGAAGGAGTGGGCTCACAGGCTCACATTTTTGCAGCGTTGAACAGGAACCTGTTGAAGTTCAGAGGAATGGATCCAAAAATTAGGCCAAAAATCCCGAGACTCAGGCACTGCAGAAAGCTCAAAGAAGATATGAGTGCGGTCGACAAGATACTGTCAAGGATCATTGACAGGGACCACTCTCTTCTACAAATTGTGGATATGGTTTATGCGGGGGCCATAACTGTTGCTGAACTCCAGGGTAAGACGGAATCGCCGGTTGAGATGAGGAGGCCTTCTGGTGATCCGCCATGGAAGACACGCCTAGAAAAAAAGATCATTACATATAGAAGTAAACTTGGTAGCATTCATACTTACCTTTCCACACAGCAACCGTCCAGGAGAGTAATGAAATCAATGAAGATCATAGCAAAACAGTATAAGCTAAGGCTTGGTGCGGGCGATTTCCATAATAAGATCAGGTTAGCAGCAGACAACCTTAAACAAAAAATAAAAGCATTAGGGGCTAGATTGCGGCGTTATAATGACAGGACTAAGAGGTATAGAAACAACCGTCTGTATTATGCGAATCAAAAGGAATTTTTTCGTAACTTGGAGGGGGGGCTGAAGCCTGATGGCCCACCACCGGGATGTGGGAGTATGGAGGCCTTTTGGAGTAAGATATGGAGCGAGGAGGTCAGTCACGATGAGGGTGCTGACTGGCTGAAGGACGTGGAGGATCAATCAGGGAAAAGTATTATGAGTGAGGTACATATAGATGTAACAGACGTACAGTGGGTCTTGAAGTCCGCGAATAACTGGGCCGCACCAGGAGTTGACAACATCCATAACTTCTGGTGGAAACATTTTGGGTCAGTTCACTCTTTCCTAGCTCGCCTGTTTCAAAAATGTTTGGAGAAACCTGAGCTGGTCCCCACTTACATGACTAGCGGAATAACATACATGCTACCAAAGGGATCCGAGTCAGAGAATCCAGCAAACTACAGGCCAGTAACATGTTTGCCAACAATTTATAAACTACTAACTGGAGTGCTAACGCGACATATCAACAACTACCTGAGAACCAATAACATTCTAGCTAAAGAACAGAACGGATGCAAATCCAAAACTATGGGCGCGAAGGAACTCCTGATATCGGATCTAATTATTACCAAACACGCAAGGAAAAAACTACGAAACATCTCGGTGGCATGGATAGACTATAGAAAAGCGTTCGATTCTGTGCCCCACTCGTGGTTGCTCAAAGTTTTGAGCATGTACGGAATATGTGACTCGATAATAAACCTCCTAAAACATCTTATGAGCGGATGGCACACTTCGCTTGTGCTGAGATCTGAAGCGGGTGTGCTGAAGACGGCTGACATCGAAATCAAACGGGGACTGTTTCAGGGGGATACACTGAGTCCTCTATGGTTCTGCTTGGCATTGAACCCCCTAAGTGCACTGATTAACAACCAAAAATACGGATATATTCTAGATAGAATTAAAAAAATTAAAATAACCCATCAGCTTTATATCGATGACCTTAAGCTATATGCATCTAATGATGAAGAACTGGCAAAACAGATACAGATCGTAGCTACATTCAGTGAGGCCATAAGAATGCAAATGGGTCTAGATAAATGCGCAAGGCTTACTGTGAAAAGGGGAAAAATCAGTGAGAGTGATTCTAGCTTCCTTGATCAGGACGCCATTCAGACTCTGGACAAAGGTGAGACATATAAATATTTGGGCATACAACAGGCCTTAGAAATTAAGAATGCTGAAATGAAAGAAGCCTTTACCAAAAAACTATTGTGGCGTGTGGGTCAGTTGCTTAGGTCCAAACTCAATTCAAGATCACTGTTTCTGGCTTTGAATACGTGGGCTATGCCGATAATGACATACACTTTCGGAGTACTCACCTGGTCGACTACGGAGTTGCAAGCCTTGGATACAAAAATTCGAACCATCTTGACGAAATACGGTGTACATCACCCACACTCCTCCGTGGCTAGACTCTACCTCCAAAGACACCTGGGCGGAAGAGGATTGGTTAATTTAGAAACAGCTCACAATAAGACCGTAATAAGATTGAGGGAATATTTTATGCAGCAGAACTCACCTTACTTCAGGACCCTTCGGGCGATCGATGTGGGATGCTCTCCGTTGCGGCTCTCGGACTCAGGATTCGCTCCGCCGGTCCGCACTCAGCAAAGTTTTCGGGAAGAATGGAAGGCTAAAGCTCTGCATGGTAGATACCCCAACAATCTAGAAAACAATAACGTAAATAAGGCAGAATCATTGACTTACATGAAAGCGGGCTATCTCTTTCCTGAGACCGAAGGCAGGTTGCTCGCAATACAGGATCAGGTGGTTCCAACCAGATCCTACCTTAAAAACATTGCAGGACAACACCTGACCACTGATTTGTGTCGGAAATGCGGGCAGGGACGAGAGCATATTCAGCACGTGACATCTGGGTGCTCCATCCTTGCGCCTAGAGAATATACCGACAGGCACAACCAAATGGCGAAAATTTATCACCAGGCCATTGCGCTGAAATACAATCTCCTCAAAGTCAAGAAAAAAAATCATCTCTACTTACCTGAGGGTGTCCTCGAGAACGAATCCTATAAATTATATTGGGATACCACGATAGTGACCGAAAGACCAGTGGCGAACAACCGACCGGATATCGTTCTGTTCAAAAAAGAAAGCAAAATTTGTTATATTATAGACATCACAGTACCATCGGATGATAATATCTCTAGGGCGTACACGGAAAAAATTAGTAAATACTATGACTTGTCATTCAACTTAAAAGAAATGTACCAGTTAAAGCAAGTAACCGTTGTTCCACTGGTAGTCTCGGTAAACGGGCTTGTTGAAGAACATCTTTCCGTGAACACAATGCTGCTGGAGCTGGATGGCTATGTTATTTCGAGTGCTCAGAAAGAGGTGATATTGGGAACAACACGCATTGTCCGACGATTTCTCCATTGCTCGTGATCCCACCTTGGCATATTGCCCGGTGGTTTCTCGTACTCCCCTGTAAAGGTGATTGGCAAAAAAAAAAAAAAAAAAAAAAAAAACAAAAAAAAAAAAAAAAAAACAAAAAAAAAAAAAAAAAAATATATATATATATATATATATATATAAAATATATATATAACTTGGCATATGCCAAGTTGTTTAAAAAGCGTGTATATACACGCAATAAAGCTCGATAAAATTCTGCCAGAAAAAGAGCTCAAAGAATTTCTTGTGTCATATTCCCTTCGCTGCCAAAAATAATGTGGTAGTGAACGAAGAACAGAAAAGTGAAACATACAAAGGATCAATTTTCGAACAGGGGGCTTCATACCCAGGGCATAAAGTTTGAATGGTAATTCTGATTGAAGAATTTTTAGATCTGAGAACTAATAACGTTACTGAATTGGAGATTATTCTGGCCTGCAGAACTCTGGCAGAATGAAGAACTATCTCTAGAACGTGGGGACAACACCTGGTTCTGTCACTATGGCAAGAAAAGGGGTTCTGGACTTGACAATGGTCAACGCAGCTTCCAGAAGAAGTGTTAAAGCTTGGAAAATGGCGACCAAACCATCAATCTCTGACCATAGGATAATCAAATATAAAATAACAGAAGAGGAACTGATCCACCATTAAGATCCATCTGAAGCAAAAACAGTTCGAAACTAATTGGCCAAACCTCTCGCATTACGATCTGGAACAAAAAGTCGATCAGGGAATTTTAGAGGCCTTCCACTCCAGTTATCCACTCCCGGAAGTTTGAACAAGTGAGGATGCATCTAATTAATCCTATTCGTGCATGGGCTCATGCCGACGATTTTAAAATCTTTGGTGATATAGGCTCTATTGAAGACTGCGTTTCCTGCAGCGTGCTTTGTGGACTCATTCTTGATTTGGTGTGGCAGAAATCAACTACCATTGAGCATTTTTGAGTGCAATGTCGCCACGTACACCAGGAAAAAGAACTATTTATTGTATAGTTATAGTCTTGATGGCAGCGTCCTGAGCTAAGAAACGGAGATAAAAGATCTTGGCGTTGTTTTGATCAAAGTTTTACATTTGTTCCTCATGTTAATCATTTACTTGGTACGAGGCCAAGAATGTATGAATTCATCGTGCGTAATAGCAGATATTTTCTGATCCGAAAACCATGATTTTGCTTCTCTTCATAAACTTTTTAGGGTTTTCACTCCCAATCTCTGAAACAAAATCAATTAAAAATGAAATCAACGATTTGCTCCTGCGTAAATTCTTGCACTAATTTGTCAGGCAACAATTTTTTCTAGTTAATTTGCTCCTGACAAATTAGTGCAAGAATTTACGCAGGAGCAAATCGTTGATTTCATTTTTAATTGATTTTGTTTCAGAGATTGGGAGTGAAAACCCTAAAAAGTTTATGATGAGATGCAGAATCCTCCCAGAATAAATTTCAATCGATACATGATTTTGCTGTTCAATACATTTGTGACGAGCAAACTGGAGTTTGGATGCATTGCTTGGAACCCAATATACGATTGCCATACACATCACAATGATATATATTCCGAGAGCTGGCGACGAAAATCGGCAAAAGATTTGTAATGGATCATAATTAAATATGAGTTAGTTTTGATGGTGTATATGAATCAGCACCCACGCTAAAAGGTCAGGTAGTGGAACATCTGACGGCGACGCTCTTTGATTTATATAAAATCACAATATTCGTACTTTGGGGTGACTGCTGACTGCCTCTCTTCTATTGATATGTGGTCTGAATATTTTATTCAAAAATAATATATGATATTTGAGCAGTAAATACAGTTTCAGCCAATACAATTCTTTTGAAACAACATCGTCAAGGCAGCAACTTATGTGGTGTACTGACACATCGCGTTTCACTAAAATGAGATCTGACCACTTTTTCAAGTTTTCTGTTCTATGAACTAGTGACAATTTTCAATCATTACAAAATACTTGTAGAGTGTGTTGGTCGGCAAAATAAATATTTTTGTATTCTTCTACATTAGATATCGATATTAATATCACCAGTTATAATATTTTTTTGTACAATGTTTTTTCTTCTCTAAATATAGTGCTAATTTTTTATTAGAGTCAGTGTACGAAACGTACAATAAATATCCAAAATTAGATATATCAAAAATTCATAAACTCAATTCAACCAAATATTTCCATTCGAAATTATTTAGATCATTCGCTCTTTCATAATTGTTTTTTCCTGTGTAAGTAGGCCAGGTGAGACAAAGGATTGCAATAGTTTGTTTTAATATCTAACATTCCTTAATCCAACTGCAGCAATATCGCAAGTAAAGAAAAATGTACTGAATATGCAAAATGTAATTCGATTTCGATTATGTGGTCTTGACGTCATTGTACAATTTGACTATATATAGTTTGTTAGATTAGGAAATAAAGGTTCATTATCAAGTGATCCGCATTATCAATCTCAATCCTCGAGTCCCTAAGTTTTCACCAACCCAGAACTCTTAGAACTTGAGGTATAATTGAGATACCACCCCAACATTGGTCCTTCGAGCCTACAATCAACCACCAGGGACTTTTTGGAATACATCCACTGAACCCACATCAAGAAGCAGTCAACGGACTCAACCACCAGGGACTTTGGAATACATCCACTGAACCCACATCAAGAAGCAGTCAACGGACTCAACCACCAGGGAGTTTGTAATACATCCACCGAACCCACATCAAGAAGCAGTCAACGGACTCAACCACCAGGGACTTGGTAATACATCCACTGAACCCACATCAAGAAGAAGTCAACGGACTCAACCACCAGGGACTTTGGAATACATCCACTGAACCCACATCAAGAAGCAGTCAACGGACTCAACCACCAGGGACTTTGGAATACATCCACTGAACCCATATCAAGAAGCAGTCAACGGACTCAACCACCAGGGACTTTGGAATACATCCACTGAACCCACATCAAGAAGAAGTCAACGGACTCAACCACCAGGGACTTTGAAATACATCCACTGAATTCCCATCAAGAAGCAATCAACGGACTCAACCACCAGGGACTTTGGAATACATCCACTGAACCCGCAGCAAGAAGCAATCAACGGACTCAACCACCAGGGACTTTGGAATACATCCACTGAACCCGCAGCAAGAAGCAGTCAACGGACTCAACCACCAGGGACTTTGGAATACATCCACTGTACCAACATCAAGAAGCAGTCAACGGACGTACAACCCTTTGACTCAACCACCAGGGACAAAACCCACTGTATCCACGATCCACAAGGAATAAACCATCCACATAATATCCAGCCACTGAATCCATCAGCCAGCAACACAAAGATAAAAAAAGATGGAAAACCTCATCGCCGAGCAACTCAAAACGGACGAAACCATAAAAAGGGCTCACACCAATATCAAAAAAGATTCACCATCGACAGAAAACGAAGAAAACTGCGGCAGGAAGATGGCACAATTGGATGAAGAATGGGACAACTTTGAACGAGAGTTTGACGAAATTCATCAAAAACTGCTAAATATTATGGAGTACTGCAGGAGACTCCTGAAACCAGAAAATCGCAGATCCAGCGCATCTCTGGAAGCAGAGAAACTACAGGAGAGTGAAAAAGCCCTTCTCAAGTTTACACAGCAGCCATATTTTCAAAATGACATTGAGCTGATCATCAAAACAGGAAAGGTGAAGAAGCCCAGCCACCTGAAAAGTCTTAACCCATATATAGATCACGAAGGCTTACTCAGAGTAGATGGGAAAATACATAGCGCAACCCTGAAATATAGCCAAAGACATCCAATTATACTACCCACAAGGAACCACATTACTAATCTCATAATAAGAAACACTCACTTCGGATGGAATATTAGCGGAACCACATCATCGAGTCCACAACTTCATGTAGCAAGCTTGATCACGAATTTGAATGAGAATTCACAACTCACAAAATTCTGGAATATCGAAGAAGCAGAAAATTCCGAGGAAACAACAAACGACAATACTTTCGTCGAAGAATTTTACTCCAACACCTTTCGACGGGACTGTAGAGTGTGTTGGTCGGCAAAATAAATATTTTTGTATTCTTCTACATTAGATATCGATATTAATATCACCAGTTATAATATTTTTTTGTACAATGTTTTTTCTTCTCTAAATATAGTGCTAATTTTTTATTAGAATCAAGAAGCAGTCAACGGACTCAACCACCAGGGAGTTTGTAATACATCCACCGAACCCACATCAAGAAGCAGTCAACGGACTCAACCACCAGGGACTTGGTAATACATCCACTGAACCCACATCAAGAAGAAGTCAACGGACTCAACCACCAGGGACTTTGGAATACATCCACTGAACCCACATCAAGAAGCAGTCAACGGACTCAACCACCAGGGACTTTGGAATACATCCACTGAACCCATATCAAGAAGCAGTCAACGGACTCAACCACCAGGGACTTTGGAATACATCCACTGAACCCACATCAAGAAGAAGTCAACGGACTCAACCACCAGGGACTTTGGAATACATCCACTGAACCCGCAGCAAGAAGCAATCAACGGACTCAACCACCAGGGACTTTGGAATACATCCACTGAACCCGCAGCAAGAAGCAGTCAACGGACTCAACCACCAGGGACTTTGGAATACATCCACTGTACCAACATCAAGAAGCAGTCAACGGACGTACAACCCTTTGACTCAACCACCAGGGACAAAACCCACTGTATCCACGATCCACAAGGAATAAACCATCCACATAATATCCAGCCACTGAATCCATCAGCCAGCAACACAAAGATAAAAAAAGATGGAAAACCTCATCGCCGAGCAACTCAAAACGGACGAAACCATAAAAAGGGCTCACACCAATATCAAAAAAGATTCACCATCGACAGAAAACGAAGAAAACTGCGGCAGGAAGATGGCACAATTGGATGAAGAATGGGACAACTTTGAACGAGAGTTTGACGAAATTCATCAAAAACTGCTAAATATTATGGAGTACTGCAGGAGACTCCTGAAACCAGAAAATCGCAGATCCAGCGCATCTCTGGAAGCAGAGAAACTACAGGAGAGTGAAAAAGCCCTTCTCAAGTTTACACAGCAGCCATATTTTCAAAATGACATTGAGCTGATCATCAAAACAGGAAAGGTGAAGAAGCCCAGCCACCTGAAAAGTCTTAACCCATATATAGATCACGAAGGCTTACTCAGAGTAGATGGGAAAATACATAGCGCAACCCTGAAATATAGCCAAAGACATCCAATTATACTACCCACAAGGAACCACATTACTAATCTCATAATAAGAAACACTCACTTCGGATGGAATATTAGCGGAACCACATCATCGAGTCCACAACTTCATGTAGCAAGCTTGATCACGAATTTGAATGAGAATTCACAACTCACAAAATTCTGGAATATCGAAGAAGCAGAAAATTCCGAGGAAACAACAAACGACAATACTTTCGTCGAAGAATTTTACTCCAACACCTTTCGACGGGACGAACACGGTTATACTGTGAAACTTCCATTCAAGAAAAGTACAACTCAGCTAGGAGAATCAAAGCAGATGACACTGGCACGACTATTTCAATTGGAAAACAAGCTGGATGAAGATAAAAAGCTCAGCACTATGTATAAAGAATTCATGCAGGAATACATTGCGCTAGGTCATATGAAAATTGCTAGTTCAAATAATTCAGCGAAGAGGTATCATATTCCACATCAACCTGTATTGAACGAAGAACGTGATACGAAAAAGCTAAGAATCGTATTCGATGCAAGCGCAAAGACAAGCACCGGACTCAGACTAAACGACATTCTTCACACAGGACCTAAAGTACAGCAGGATCTCATATATATTCTGATAAGATGGCGAAAACACAAAATAGCCATAACAGCTGACATCGAGAAAATGTACAGGCTGGTGAAATTGGACAGAGAAAACCAGCCATTACACTCTATACTCTGGAGAAACACCAAAGATGAGCCATATCAAACCTACGAATTAACCACTGTAACCTACGGTACATCACCAGCAGCTTACCTGGCCATAAGAACAATGAGACAACTAGCTATAGATGAAAAGAAAAACCACCCCTTTGCGGCTGAAATAGTGCTACGGGATTTCTACGTGGACGATCTTCTGAGTGGCGCAGACACTATTGAAGAAGCACAACATATACAAAAGGAAGTAACTGACCTACTCAAAAAGGGAGGATTCAATAAAAGAAAATGGAAATATAACGTACTGACCGAAAGCAAATCCACCGTCACGCTGGATGACAAAAATGGACCAACCAAGACGCTCGGTATAACATGGACTCCCAGAGAAGATAATATTCAGTACCTAATAAAACGAAACTCCGAACATCGGTCAACAAAAAGAAAGATCTTATCAGATATCGCCACAATCTTCGATCCTCTTGGATTATTATCCCCTGTCATTATACAGGCGAAACTGTTAATGAAAGAAATATGGAAAACCAACACATCATGGGATGAAGCACCACCAGAGCACATCAGGAACACCTGGAAAAACTTCAGAAGCGAGCTTCCAAAATTAGAAGAAATTCAAGTTCAACGCTGGATTCACCTACGGCATGGTCAACCCTTGGAAATTCATGGATTCTCAGATGCATCCCTGAAAGCATATGGCGCTGTAGTATACATAATAACAACAGACACAAATGGGAACACCCACGTCGGACTCCTCACTTTCAAATCAAAAGAATCACCATTGAAAAAGACCAAGACAATCCCGCAGTTAGAACTCTGCGCAGCCCTTCTTCTAGCCAAACTCATCAAACGCTGCGTTACGGCCCTGAATCACAGCAATTCAAAAATATTCACCTGGTCCGACTCTCAAGTAGTAATATCATGGATAAACGCTGACGCTGGAAAGTGGAAAATGTTCGTCGCAAACAGAGTTCGAGAAATCCCTAACCTGCTAGGTCAAGGTCACTGGTACTACTACCGTTGGAAACAATATCACTTGCATTCAACGATAAAGTCCAGCAAGAACATCGTAATAATCATTGTCATTGTTTTACTTATTGTTTACTTTTTAAAACATAGGAAACAACAACAAGCACCGGCTGATGCACACGCGAGCAATAGACCAGTTCATCCTGAGGAGATCGAGCTGCAGCCAATATACAATGACTCCAGACCAGGCAGCCAGCTCCAGGGATGACAACCACCTACAAAGACATCAAGACCCCAACCACATCACCATGGCCGCCGGGAATATGTACGAAACGTACAATAAATATCCAAAATTAGATATATCAAAAATTCATAAACTCAATTCAACCAAATATTTCCATTCGAAATTATTTAGATCATTCGCTCTTTCATAATTGTTATTTCCTGTGTAAGTAGGCCAGGTGAGACAAAGGATTGCAATAGTTTGTTTTAATATCGAACATTCCTCAATCCAACTGCAGCAATATCGCAAGTAAAGAAAAATGTACTGAATATGCAAAATGTAATTCGATTTCGATTATGTGGTCTTGACATCATTGTACAATTTGACTATATATAGTTTGTTAGATTAGGAAATAAAGGTTCATTATCAAGTGATCCGCATTATCAATCTCAATCCTCGAGTCTCTAAGTTTTCACCAACCCAGAACTCTTAGAACTTGAGGTATAATTGAGATACCACCCCAACAGTCAGTAATGGAATATTGAGGAGATTTATATATTGCAGTTAATCTAATTTTTTCTTCTTCGTATTTCATTTTAAATTCTATAGCAGTGATATCTCCTATTTTGACGATTTCGTGTTCGAAAACAATGTTTACTTTTATATATATAATTGTCCCATCTTTTTTATTGTATTTCCTTCATTATAAATGTGTTCGTAGCCTTTTGAATTAAATAAATTGATATCAGGTACTATAAATGTTTCCGTTAGTACAATTATGTCAAATTCTATCATAGTCCCTTCCAAAAGTAGTTCAAACTTCAAAATTCATTTGCATGCTCCTTATATTCATTTGGAGAATATTGAACTTTTTTCAATCTTAAATTTATTTATTTCATCAATATTTTCAATGATAATAGTATCAAAGTCGTCATTTCGATATTTTCTTATGTAAGGGTCCATTTCGGCTTCAGTGATTCATGCAAATTTATAAAATATAATTATAATATTAACCTTTTGCCCAAATCAATTAAGTTCTATATTTTCCAAATAAAATTTCCTCACTAGTATAATATACAATATGCATTCACTGGGATTTACTCACCGTTTGATAATCCTCGATTTCATTATTTATTTTCATATAACGTTTTAAGGATTCCTTCTCCAGAAGATAAGTCAATTCAGAATAGGCTGCCAAGGAAATTGATGGCCAAAGTACATAGAGGAATGACTAAAATATCCTAACATAATTTTTTTCTTCCTACTGCAGCTTCGAGGATCAAAATGAACTATTCAGGCTACGATGATCCGCCTATTCCTAATTTTTCAAATTCAGAATAGCCGGCTAAGAAAATTGGTGTATAGATGAATGTACCAGAATGTACTCAGAAAAAGTTTTGTACTCCAACAATCAAAATGGACCAATATTCTGTTTTTTTCTATACAGAATGCTTTAAGGATTTCTTCTCCAGAAGATAAGTCATTTCAAAATAGGGCGGCCAATGGAAATGGATGGCTGAAATACATAGAGAGCCGACTAAAATATCCTAACATAATTTTTTGTTCACACTAGTGCTCCAAGGATTAAAAGGAACTATTCAGTCTACGATGAAGCGCATATTCCTCATTTATCAAGTTCAAAATGGCCGTCCAAGGAAATTGGTGAATAAAGAAATCAGAATGTACCCAGAAAAAATTATTTTGTTTCATTCTGACAGCTCTAAAACCCCACCTGCAACGATCAAAATGAACCGATATTCTGTTAACCATGGAGTTGTTCTTTTTTTTTTCAAAATTTAAAATGGCCATCCAAGAAAATTTATAGAAGGGGTGCATGAGGAAATAAATTTTCTTGGCCATTCAAGAGAAAAAAAGAAGAGCATACTGTAGATCGTAGACAGAATACTAGTTCGTTTTAATCCTTGAAGTTAGAGCTCTAGGGCTGTCAGAAAGAAAAAGAGTAAATCTGATACATTTCTCTATAATCTTATTGGTTAGTCCTACGATATTGACCGTGGGAGTAAACATTACTACAGTGTATAAATCGGGTTGATTTGATTGATTGATTTTTTTTTATTGATTTGGTGGTAAAAGATGGATCGACCGTAAAGGTAGATCGCTGGACTCACTAGTAAATATCAATTAAATAAAATTAATTTATTCGATGGTCTATGTACAAAATCATTAAGAAAAATAGCTATGCATACTACAATTATTGTAGCACTTCATACTGCCTTCCCATCTACCAAAATCAATTAACTTCCTTTATATAAAAATGGTCATTTTCAAAGTAAATGTTACCTCACATATATAATAAATTAATAATTAAAAAATTATTCATTATTATCACAAAAACGAACTGACAAAAAATATCTGAAAATAAAAACAAAACCAACAGTACGAAGTATCAATTTATATTCTAAGCACTCCAATGACACTACACTCATCTCAGAGGATATATATTTGACTCTACTACCTACTATTAGATACTAAGTTATCTTAATCTACAATATAATTTTCACATTTTTTCTCTGAAAAGTCGTACATATTTTCAAGGTTGACCATTTATATAAATTAGTTCATTTGTACATTGTAATTTAAACAATTAATTTTATTTGCGGAATATCACAATTCAAATTTACACTGGATGTGAATTTCCTAGGCTGTGGTCCAGCATGCGGTCCTGAAAAAGTCGCTATTTTCAGTGCCTCTATAAGGAAGTGCAATAATATTTCACCACCTTGAATTTAAAACGCACATTGAAAAGATATCGAACTAGGTTTTCCCTCAAATTATAAAAATTATGAAAGATTTTCAATCTGCTAAAAAGAATAATTGCAATAATCGTATTTGGCAGATGCACAAAAGTTCATGCACAGCTGAAGGAATGAACAAAAACTCTAGTTTCTGTCTAAGGAACATAATGTATAATATATATTTTCATCAGAGCCTCGGCTCTTTTGTTGAGCCTTCTTCAGGCTGAAAAACAACGAAATAACAAAAAATAAACAGATTTGAGGAAATGTAGATATAAGGATAACAATCACTGGTCAACAAAAACAAATACACTCTAAAATATCTGAAACTTCAGAATAAACAGCATTTGAACTTAGTGAACTTACCGTCTGTGGACGGTGGATTTCTTGATGAAAATCATTTCGTTGTAACTGTGAATTTCAGTAGGAATATTGGTTTTTAAATAATGCGTATTGGAATGATAATAAATGATTAAATAATATCCTAATGTACATGATATCATATTTCCCCTACTGTATGATAAAAGTATATTTGGGTATTCTTTTTTGTGTGCGGTCCTTCCTCGATTCTGTCAGTTCTTTATTGCTGACTTGTCCGCTTATTCGTACAATGATTACATCAATGTATAATTTCTGCCTTTTCGAAAGTCTTCCGATTTTATTCCTAAGAAAGTAGTTCTTTAGATGAAGGTTTCTATCCAACTACTTTATTTAATCCCTTTTGGTAGATATATATGTATAGCCGTATTTATATTCCATTTTAATTTTATAATAACTCTTGATTATGGTTCTTTTTGGAAAAAAAGCTCAATTCATTCGAATATTGTTTTTTATTCTACAAAATGAATTATTTCTTTGGATGTTTGTTTTTGCTGACCTGGAATTTTGACTTATATTTAAATTCTTTGTTGCTTTTAGCCTGAAGAAGGCCTGAAGAATGAGCCCGAAACATCGATTAATGAATAGATGTGGCTTACAGCCAAAGGAATCATCGAAAACATTGTTGGTGCAAACGAATTAGACGACCAAGGGTGGAAATGACAGTTTACTGAACACCAAAATGAATATAGCTATGAGTCATACTGAAAATTGTTTTATTCACATTTACCATTTGAATTGTTTTGAAATCGATCGTTATCAAGGCGCAAGAAAGTTATAGCAGCAATAGCATTCTATTCTGCACTAAGACTATTAATGAAATAATTTACATTGTCATAAAAAAATTCAAAAACAAGTTTTTGAAACAAATCTTGTTCGAAAAATTCTTTTATTCTGTCAAAAAATAAAATATATCGATGATTCAAAATATAGCTCATAATAAACCTTCTCTCAATGATATAAAAGGAGATTTTTAGGTTCAGATTGAAAAATATAACAGGAGTACAAAAATTTTTGTCTGAAAACTAGGCAATTTTCAATAGGCAATAGGGCAAAGAATTGTGATATTCAATATTATTTTATACAAAGAATTACAATGTACAACAGACTTATTTCACATCATACATCATCAAGTCCATCCCTGGTTAAAAGAGGAAAAGGTATATTTACACAATAAAATGGGAGTTTTCATATCTAAACATTCATGAAATAGAGATGGATTTAACAACAATTTCTGAAAATTTCACAACATTCACTTTGTATAATAACCTGCCCGTAACAATTACAATTGGACAAGGAAATTTTACAGTTGAAAATATTCATTTTATACAAAAGGAAGCATCTTGTTGTAAAAAATTGTGCTTCTATAGCATTCTGAAAGACCGCTAACTTACAAAATATACACACCAATATAAGTGGATGAACAAACTATATAGTGAAAATGAAATGGCTGTGTTGGAAATTCAGGTTATTTCATCAAGATAAATATGGAAATTCATAGAATTCTCTTAAAGGCTGTGGAAATGAGGAGATAGTTCGATTGGTTATCTCAATTTTGATCCTACTGAAAATTGAATAACATATAGGTGAAATTTCATCTTGATCATTCATGTAGGCCGAATATTATATTTGATAAAAAAAGTAAAAAGTGTTTTCCTTTCAAATATAGAGACAGTTTTATGAACTTTGAAAAGATTTGGAAGAAAATACTATTGTTTCTACAGGTTATTTACATAATGGAGTTTCGGTAAGATAAACTATGAGCAACACTTGCTATGATAATTACTGTTTCTCCTTGAAATATTCAACAATCATGTTAATGCAAAAGAGAAATTAGAATGCCCATTCAAAGAGTCTGATAAGAATAACAAATCAAAATAATGTAATGTGTAAATGCTTCAGAACATTCAAACTTCACAATTTACATACATATTTCGACCTCACTAAGTCACTTATCGTTTGAGGAATTTTATTAAAAATCAGTTGAAATTAATAACATAAATTTCATCTACCATTAGTTCAAGAAGTACCAAATCAATAACTCATTGAATGAAATATTATTGATTATTCCCATAGTTATCTCAATAAAAATCTGAACTTGTTCCACCTCAACAAGATATCTGGACAGAGTAAAGATCTCTTTTGTCAATTTGAGAGTACACACAACTTATATATAGTAAAGTGGGGCGACCTGAATCTAAAATTGACCGCTGTTACTACTAACACTTCACATGAGATCACACTGGAAGCACCACACTCCAGTTTGTGGTGTACTTACCATTGATAAACTGGTTCTACTATGATAATCTAGGTCGTTTTGCCACTTCACCAGATTCATCATCCTCCTCATCTGAATCACCTTCATAGTCAACCAAACTCTGTAAAAAAATTTCTTCAATAATTTCACAATTTGTAATCTGGATGCGGCGGAGCGGACAAGGAGTATAATACAAGGTGTTTCTCCCAAAAGTATGTCTCAAGTATCTGAGAAACAAAAGATATTTTTTTCTCAAAATGTATGGATCATAAATAATGAATGACCGGGATTTTTTTCAACTAAAATGTTTTGGTCTCGGTTACCCCGGAAGTTGAGCCAAACTTCCTATATTTAATTACATTTTTCGATTCCCAACAAAATTTTAACCGGTGTAGTCGAGACGGGAATATTTCAGTTGAAAAGATCTCGACCATTTATTATCATGCATAATTTTTAGAAAAAAATCTCTTCTTTAGATACTGTTATGGTGTATGTTCTCCAATATAATTTAGTTAGCTGGTTTAATAAGTAAGAGAGAATTAAGAAGATATTTGTGTTGAATTGTAAGTTAAGAATGAAAATTAGACGCGTATACAGGTCATTGTGGAAGACGAACGCGACTTTGGTTGCCGATGGAGCCTCAATGACTACCTTGAAGAGACACGGTGGTTGGAAAAGTTCGTCTGTTGCGGAAGGCTATCTGGCTGACAATAAATAAGGTATCGAAGATGATAGTTGGTGTGGAAGGAGAGCCATATGCATCATCTGTTACAGTTTCTGGAGTGTCGATGATGGCAGCTACGCTACAGCTACAGCTGAACGGAATGTTCTTAAGAAAACGGTAGTCTCGTCGACGAATTGCGAACAAGATATTTCTTTTTTTGTATCTGCTTGCAGTACCGTCAAACAGGGTGAAGTGGATCAAAAATCGAGGTTTATTTAGCAATAAGATTCAAAGTATCAGTGCGAGCGGGCTGGCGTTTATAATATAGATTCTATGATCCTTTTGCTATGGATTGGCCTATTTATCAAAATTTTTGGCTGCACAGTTTTTGAAATTTTTTGGTTGAAGTGCGATCCACTTCACCTCGTATTTTGGGGTAAAGTGGATCACATTTTAAAAATCAATGGATATTCACTTTAACTATAGGAGGGTGGAAGTGGATCAGATGAAATGAAAAAAAAATCTATTTTGAGTCCTAAGACCAACAGGTGCTGTGAAATTAGAACTAGAACCATTGAAAAAATAAAAAAAAAATTATTCTTTCTGTGTAAAACTAAACATGTTTTGTTTCAAAACAAAATACAATAAACGACGAAAATAAATTTCTAACGAACATAAAAACAGTCTGTTGAATGAAGGCACTGGCGCGGCGCAGCTAGGGAAGTGGGCAACTCCCCCACAAAGATACCAACAATTCAAATTTTTTTCTAGTACAAACATTGAACGATCGTTCGGTGTGTTATGGTATATGGTATCTAAGGCGATAATACTTAATACCGTTTCCATCAGAAAAAGCATATTTTAATTTTGGGGATTTTGTTATGGTTCATGTTTGTCCAAAAAGTACTAATTTCATGTCAAAAAAAAGTAGAAGGACCATGTTTCTGATTTACCTTAGTCCATCGTGAATTAATAAGAACGTTACAATTGTGTCAAAGCGATTATATATTTGTAGTATAATTAAAATGGTGTATTCCGAAGAAGAAAAGGATGGAAATAATGAAATTATTTTTCAGAAATTCATTCATTCATTCATTGCTGTATCCCGTTGCCGGGAATGAATCTACAAAAAGACGAAAAAAGAGAAAAAAACAAAAAGAAAAGAAAAAGAAAGGAAAACAAAAAAAAGGTGCAGACTTATAATTTTTCAGGGCTAATTGCGACTGTGTGCTCTCCTGTGACTGTAGAGTCCCAACCGTGACCTACATATCTTACCACACTCCGGGCATGGATAGTCACCAACCAGATCTGGCCGCCGCTGTATCCTTCTCGAGTCTCCATTATAACTGTGTACCAAAGACAACAACAGCGGCTTTGTTTAACGAACGACATCAAGGAAAAAAATGTCTACGCTGCTTACGTTCTGCACTGGTTGCCAAATTTGACACTACTGGTTCATTCGGAAATAACAAGAGGGTGCATGAAAGAGACGAAGCGGGCGACATGGCTGTCTTAGGTCATGTAGCAATGGATCCGACCCTTCTAGTACTAGGAAATTGTCCAATGTATCTGGTGTTTCACGGTTTTCACGAATCTTTAAACAGCATAAATTCCATCCTAGTAAGATACGATTGACCGCCTTTTATCTTCGCCACTGATGACAATCAGAAGGTTCTTCCATCACTAGACGATTCAGTTTATCAAAAAACCTCCATGTACTGAATTTCATCTGAATCCAGTAAATTTTGACAAAGCTAGCGCATATTGATTAGAGCTGTGAAATCATGTTAAAAGACTATGGCGCCCGTGGGGTGCGTTTTTGGATCTAAGTTGATATACAGTTTTCTTCATATAATGACCTCTAGAATCACCCCGGGAAATATACGGACGTAAATCCTGAGAGCTTGTTCAACCATAGTGAACATACAGGGTGGGCCATCCATAACTTTCCACCCCGAATTTTGAGCTTTGGGATGGAATATCGAATAAACGCTCAGACAGTTCAAATTTTGTTCAAAGAGGGACAAAGAAATGAGTTTGATATCACTACCCTCTAGCCGCAACCCCAAACAGCTCTCGTTTTTGAATAGGGAAAAGGGGTCGAGCAGCACCTTGTTGGTAAGGCAATTCAATTTTCTGCATGGGTGTATTTTTTTTTTCATCGCTTTATTATTATACAGAGTGACTCAGTATTCCATCATTAACTTTCACACGCCGAATTTGGATCTTTGAGATGAAAAAAACGCTCGGACCAGTCAAAAAATAAATTCGATATCACTACTATTTAAGACATGTATCATGTTTCAAAACTTTCAAATTTAAACTGTTCAAACTGTTAATAGAGAGGGGCAGAGTTTTTAACTCTGAGAAATTGATTTTGTGATTTACTTTGCATGTGTTTTTTTTTTCTGGACATATTTCGTGTTTCATTTGAACAGTTATTTTTATGATTGTATGGAATGATTTTTCGAAATAAATGAATTTGGTTTGTTTGTTTACCCCTGAATCAAGCACCACACCCAGATCCTTGACCACGTGTACCCTTTGGAGGGTGACACCGCAAAGAGAATAGCTGAAAAAAGGCTCGCTCCGCGCTCCCTCGAGAAAAAGTGATCACATTACATTTTGATAAGTTCAGTTCCAGTCTATTGAGCTCGCACCAATCAGAAAATCTAAGCAAATCTGCTCGCAAACACAAAACATCTTCAAAACAAGAAATAGATTTGAATATCTTCAGGTCATCGGCAAACGAGAGAGAAAAACTGAATGTTAATGAACAAAATAAAAAGAAGTGGACCCAAGTGGCGGCCTTGAGGAACACCCAAGGGGACGCCACTTGATTCTGAATAGCAACCACGGAAACGCACAGAGAAGGAGCGTCCTCGCAAAAAACTCTATAGCCAATTCAACAGGGGACCATCGAATCCCATCTTAGGTAACTTCATCAGCAGAATGATATGATTGACCCTGTCGAAGGCCTTGCAAAAATCGGTGTATACTGCATCTACACGACACAGATTTTCCATTGCTGAACTCACTTTTATCAAGAAACACTAACAGATTGGTAGAAGTCGACTTTCCTCTGCAAAAGCCATGTTGTTCCCAAATGATTAAATTATTACAGTGCCAGGTCAAACGAGAGCAGACGAGTTTGTAAAAAACTTTTGGAAAAGCAGAATTAATTTTTGAATTAAGACGCTGAAATACGTAAATTGAACTAGTACTGAGACACCCACTTAATAAACTCCACAACCCATCAAATGAACTCTTATATGAAAAAGCCAACATACAGCCAATCAAGGAAAGACTAGAGAAACTGAATAGAAGATTTGCACAAAGATTGAAAGAAATAGAGGATGTCGAAATCATGTTCCACAAGGACCCCCCGGTAACTAACCCACGCAGAAAATTTCCAACTCGCAGTGAAAAAAGGCCGCGTGAAGTTAGCGAAAAGTTGGTAGAACAAATTCTGAAACTAAGCTCATTTATTACTCAATTTGTTCTAATTTGTTCCGTAAAAAACTTTTCAAACACCGGTCTGGTTTTTGAGTAATTCGCATTTCTATGATTTAGTGCTGACTTCACACACAGCACCAACATTTTCAAATTTCGAAAAAATTTCAATACCAATATTTAGTACTCAATTTGTTCTGTTGAAATTATCTAAATATCTCAAATAGGTAATTATGTATTCGCATTCATAACTTTTAGTGCTGACTTTACACTCTCTGGTTTCGAAAAAATTTCAATGCCAATATTTAGTAACGAATTTGTGTCCATTTGTTCTGTTGAAATTACTTCAATATCATTTTTGGTTTTTCAGCAATTCGCTATTGTTTTGTATGAAGCGTGAAGTTAGCGAAAAAGTTTCAAATTTTTACTTTTTTTTTGAGTCATTAATTAGTACCCAATTTGTTCCGTTGGAATCAGTTCTTTATCATTAGTAATTTTTTATTTATTCACGATTTTCTCTGGGTCACACAACTCGCCATCTATGAAAACCAATGTGTACTTCAAGCTCCCGTTGATCCCATCAGTATAGGAGGGGCTTCTCGAAAGCAAGCGCAATTTTGTCGTAAATCAAGTGCATGACATGCTAACTTACGGGTGGCCATCTGAAGATATTCAAATGCACCAATAATTTTTCTACCGATATACCGATTCTTCATGTGAATTTTGAAAGAAGAGAATTCGGCTACCACGAAATGAATTTGTTTCATGCTTTTTCATACTCCAGTAAGCAATTGTATCAAGCAGAATTGAATAATAATAAATCAATTTCACTTGAATCACTGAGTATTATCTTCATGACATACAGAGTGAGTCCGATCGAAATGCTCATATTCTGAAGCTTAATATTATACAGGGGGATTCACTGCGGAGGCCTATTAGATATTTATGGAGAACTTATCATAATTTTGTGCTGGAAATTTACATGTTAGAGTTTTCGACAATGAACTTTCAAATCTCTGCAAAATCTTGTTATAACGGAACAGCCTTCTTCTTCTTTACTCCAAATGGCACACGTATATAGTATATCTTTGCCTCGTTAAGTAGCTGACTTGATGACATTTTCAACAGTATATGTAAACAACTAAACGATTTATTAGTTATTGTTCTTATGAAAAAAATTGTGAAAACGTAATATTTTCTACTAAATTCCGACTTCAAAGCCGGAGTTTTATTTACTTGGAACTAATACAGGCTATGACTACTTACGGCCGTTTCCAATAACCTATCTATCCATCAAAACGGTGGATAGATAGATACTAGGGATAGACCGATCTGTCTTTTTGTGCTTGTTTACGTTTCAATATTCTATCTGCAGATAGCGATTCTTACTGGCCGCAGCGATCTATCCCTTCCTCTAAAATGAGGTCAGATTGACAACCAGAGATAGGAACTTTCATTATATATGCGCCTATCTGCGTTTCAAATAAATTTGAAGTAAACCATCGATTGTAAAAATTATCTCCGGTAGTTCAGTTTTTTGATCTGTCGAGTTCGAGCAGTAAGGGGTAGAGATAAGCATTGGAAATTGTTATCAGGGTGCATTTCAGTGCTGTTTTCTTGACAATTGAATTGTAATTAACTTTGAAAAATGGATTATTTGAGTAGCGACGACAGCGACATGGAATTATTAGAGATGGTTGATGAAAAGAAAGTGAATCGGAAGAGACCATAATACAAAAAGTTTATAAAGCACGAGTTGATTACATCATTATTTCGAATGATTACGAGTTCACATGTAGAATTCAACTGAGCAAAGGTGCTGTGAGTGAATTATTGGATTTAATTAATCCATATTTGAGGGCGCAATGTGGGAAAATTGAAACCGAAGAGTTGAAGGATTCGGTCAATCGTCTCCAACTCTCCTCTTTCAATTTATTGTTGATAGCATTAATAGCTCTGCTGGTAATAACCCCATCAGCTGCTACAAATTCTACCAAACGCATGGCCTTTCTTTGGTCATTGGTTTTGATTTAGGCTGAAAAAATCATTGCCTTCAGAACTTGAAATTAATGAAAAATGAATATCGATAACAACGGCGCTTTTATTTGAAGGTTGAGGAATTAATTTTCAAGTATTGCATGGTTCAGAATCTCGACCAACAATTATTGTGATGTATTTATTGCCGTATGCACCTTTCATTGAACGACGTTCAAGCATAGAATCTCTATAGGAAAAAAAGACATTAAGGAATTAAGCTCGTTTAATGAAATGGTGCATACGGGTATGTAGTCATACACACGATTAACCTTTTATACATAATCTTCAAATATTTACACTTTCTAATTTCTAACACACTCTAATATCTCAAACACTAGAAATGAATTAATAATGTGAGGTCTTATATTAGTGTTCTGTGGTCTGAGCTGAGTAGATCCCTATATATCCTTGCCTTGAGATAGATAACGTCAAACCATAATTGTGAAATGCAAACCATAGATAGATAACTACAAGGATAGATAGGCAGACAAACTGGAGATAGCGATCTATCCCTTATATTGGATGGGTTATTGATAACGGCCGTTAGATCATTTCTCGATATATACAGAGGTATTAATGAAAGGTTTTAGTTTCGTAATATGTGTCGTTTTTTTTTAGCGAATACTGAAATTCATTTTTATTGTGTGTTCACCTCTTTATCATGGATGTGATAATTATGTATACAGGGTGTTCCTTGTTTGTATTCACTTTCGTTCTATGAGGAGATCATAACAACGATATGAAAACCAGGCTGTTCTTCGACAAAATCGGTCATTTTTCGATTTTCGGAATGTTTCATGAAATAATAGTAGGTAATCCTCTCATGAATACCTAACATTATATCTGGAATTGACCCAAGTCATCATAGAGCAGCCTATATGAGGTTTTCTTGACGCTGAAATTACTAAGAAAACTGAAAGGTCATCGAAGAACATCGAGTTTACATATTCCTTGTCCATTGCGAATAGCCCTCATGAGCATCTTGTAGGTATATATGAAAAACAAATGTTTTATAAAACATTCGGAATATGATAAAAATTATACAAAAAGTTATAGAACACCTGTATAAGATTGTCATTTCGTTGTTATGACCTCTTATAGAAGAAAACTCGAATAAAATCGAAGACTTCTAGTGTACTTATATAATAATCAATTCGTCATAAATGTAATATGAATAAGAATATTCGTTGAAAAAGTTACCTGTGTTTCGAGAAATGATCTACGTCGTCATAGAACACCCTACAAATGGTTAATTTAGTTAAATTCCGACTTCACACTCGGAATCTAGCGAAAAATATTTCAAAAAAACAGGGTGCGGCATAGCCTATTGACCAGTTCCCAAGGGTCATTGCTTGAGCGTTGGCGGGGACAGGAAGGTACGGAAGGGCTCTTTGCGTTCCTTAGGATCTGTAGTTTTCAGTTGGCACCAGAGTGCATCGGGACTTCGTCTTCCCTACGTTTTACGAAAATAACATGTGGTCGCGATCCAGAGATCGTTTCGGCGCCATTTTGGTATTCCTGTCAATATTTCTATCCTCTCTGCAATGACAATCAAAACAGAAAGTATACGACGAGGACGAGGCCATCATAAGCACCTACTCTTCCGAGGAGGAAAATGTCAACGTCACAGTAATTTCACAGCGTAACGTTTCGATGTTGGAAACCTCCCTACAGCCTGAATTGAGGCAACTTGCGATCACACACGATCGATGTGGGTGATATCTGGTTCTAGCAAGATAGGGCTACAGCCCAGCCAGACGGCAATAGCTGTTTTGAGACAGATATTCCCGGGACTACTAGTCTAACTAAGAGAGAACGTGGGGTGGCCAGCGCGCTCACCTGATTTGAGCATCTGAGACTTCTTTCTTTCTTCTTCTACCTTGAAGATAAATTCTTGAAGGTCGTCTACATAACCTGCCACAACTGAAGCAGAGAATAACCGAAGAAATTCGGGATATACTTCTCGATATATACCGCAAAGCGGTCAAAAACTTCAGTCGTAGCATTAAGAGTATTAACCCTCATCAATACTCAAAGGTCATAGACTACTAAATACTTCTAGTAGGCTATGCGTTAGTGTATCGCTGCTGACAGCCGCCATAATAGCGATATCGTTTTCAGAACAAAAACAGGCCTGGGTTACTTAAATGAACTCTTTACCCGATATTAAAACTTTGAGAGATATCCAGGAGAAACTTGAAATAATAAGATTATAGCCATTTTGAACTGCTTCGGAAACCAAACAAAGAAACTAAAACTCGATTGATGAAATGAATGAGAATCCCAAATTTATTCAGATATAGGTAGGTATAACATCCATTAATATAAAAATCAAAAAACCAATTTTCATCGAGGTGGAAGTTGTGTTGCTCTGATAGACGAGGTAAAATGAGACTGAATAAACTATAGTCAGCATCTACTTCCTTGATGGCATGGTCTTTGTGTTGATGCTCGGAGTGATGGTGGTAAGCCAGTTCGATTGTAACATTTCTTGATTTTTAAATCAATGGATGACATGTATCTGAATTAATACCGACTGAAATTCGATGTTTCGATAAATAATTTTGACATTTCGTAAATTTTTTACGGTTTCTCAACGATCAGCCACTGACTAGTTAAACATTAAAAAATACTTAACAAATGTAAGTAGTAATTTGAAAATCTTGAGTTTTGATGAATTCGATTTGTTCAACACGATGATCTTCTCATAAACACTCTGTACATCTTCTGTGGAAACAGCAAACAGTATTTATAATACTCTCCAGCATTAATATTCCAAAAAGTGTGACAATTTTTTTCATAAGAATTCCAATAATTCGTATGGCATACTGTTGAAATTGCAATCAATTTAACCATGCAAAGATAAACTGGGTGTGCCATTTGAAATATCAAAGTTGCTATCTGTTTCAGATATAACCGAAAGTTGCAGGGGCCCGAAAACAATTCAGGGAGAAAATGTAGTGTAGAAAACCCCAATATGATTTTCAGCACGAAATTGTGATTAGTTTTCCAAAAACGCTCAATAGTATGACTTGACAGGATGATTCGAAGCGAATCGCTCTGTATATCCCCCGAATTAATACCCAATAATATGATTTGATAAAATTCAATTCTTAAAAATTCCTCCTCAATATAATATTAGGAATTAAGTATTTATTTCTAAATATGTATGTTTCGCCATATCGCAAGGAATATATATATATCGTAGTGTGAAGTGGAGCTGGTCCCTGCTAAACATTCAACATACCGGATTCTGCCAGCCCGATTTATTTCATTCAACATACCGTTGTTTTTTAATATGTCAGTTAGTTTTATTCAAAACAATGCATGAAGATGGAAGTAATGGACACCAATAATTGAAATCGTCGTGATGCTTATTTCTGCAGTTATAGTTCATTTATGTGAAGTTTTTCTTGAATTTATTAATACATAAACTTTTATTCCAAACGTTCAAATTTTCTTTCAATCTTCAGTTTCATCAAAACAATAGAAGAGGCCATTCACTCCATAATCCCTATTATGTCATAAAAAACTCTTCTAATAATTTTCATCATCATATATGTACCACATATTTTCATCGCCGAACATCCGAATATTACATCCATTTTATGTAAATCTTATATTGTAAATGTTACATTTCCTAGAAATCAAGTTGTAAATCTGGATAGAGTCATTCAATCTTTATGAGACATACCCAGTTTTTAGATTAAATTTTCAGATATGACCCTTTGAAATTTTATGATAGTTCTGATAGATTTTATGATATGTACAGGATGTCCCAAATTCGATTTCCAGTGGGAGGATCTCGGATACTACAATAGCTAGAGTAAAACCGATGACACACTTCGAGCTCTTTTCCAGAGAAACAAAGAATGGTGAAAACTGTAGTCTCCTACGATTCTTCGTTTTTGAGTTATTAGCAAAAAATGCGATTTTGACGATTTCAAAAAGTTCATAATTTTTTTATTTCTGAAAAAACAGATCTGAAACTTGAACTTTCTATAGGCACATCTGAAAACTCAAAATCGAAGGAATATATAGGGGGCTACGATTTTCACCATTCTTTTTTCGGTTTTGCTCTAGCTCTTCTGATGTCTGAGATTTCCTCACTGGCTACTGGACACCCTGCTTAATGAATTCGAATGCATTACCGAAAAACACACCATATCAAATTAAATTGAAGAAATTTTCATCGATTCCGCTCAGAAGAAAAACTTGGTAATCAAAGGGATTATTAATCGGGTCACTTCAGATTTCAGCTCTTTATCAAATGTTGCCAAGCTTTCGGTCAATCACATCACATGACCATCTTCAAGGCACTCCTTTCCCTATGAGAAAAACTCCGTATTTTAATTTTATTATTATTTATTTGAATAAGAAAGGAGGCACACAGCCACAGCCTATAAATGCCTAACCTATGGGACCAAAAATTCAAAAAATTCCCTCCTTCACATTTCGAGTAGACACATCACCCGCAATATCTGACAATCGGAATGTTGACCGACGGAGAATCAACCACCTCATCAGGAAGAGAGTTTCTAGTTCCACACACCGAAAACACGGTTGCACATTTTTATGATAAACTATCCACTCAATTAAGAAACGCTTTCCAGGACCCTCGTGTAACATATAATAATGAAACATTTTATGCATTGAATATGTCTCTAAATATTCATTTCATATTAGGGAACCGAAAGACGGAATTTTCAACCATTTCGTTTCGCCGTCATTATCTTATTTGATGTCGAGCCCAAAGCACAATAAATGTTCAAATGCACGTAAAATTAAAAAAAAAAGAAATTTTTCCAGTCTAGCCAATTAGTAATTAAGTGACTCATCTTAGGATCACTCATTTTGCCGAAGCCCAATAGGGTATTTTCCTAAATAAACTAAATAGACATAGAGACATGTCATGTACAAGCTTTTACATATTCGAATGTTTACTAAGTTTCTAAGGGTGTATTTCTGAAATGTCTGAATTTTGAAGCGAATCTTTCACGTGTTGGATAACTAATGGAAAAGGGTTTCCATAAATAATCTTAAATTCGATTTTGGAGTTTTAGGAAACTTGTCCATTTCGTCCTCTATCTATATTATTTGAATCTGGAGAATGTGTAGAAAACTCGACACGCATTTGGATATCTTCAAATGGCCACCTGGGAAGTTATCAAAAAATAAAAAACCCTCTGGCTCCGGCCCTCCGCTGTCATGCACTTGATTTACGACAAAATTGCGCTTGCTTTCGAGAAGCTCCTCCTATACTGATGGGATCAACGGGATCTTGATGTACACATTGGTTTTCATAATTGGCGAGTTGTGTGACACAAAGAAAATCGTGAATAAATAAAAAATTACTAATGATAAAGAACTTATTCCAACGGAACAAATTGGAACAAATTGGGTACTAATTAATGGCTCAAAAAAAAAGGAAAAATTTGAAACTTTTTCGCTAACTTCACGCTTCATACAAAACAATAGCGAATTGCTGGAAAGCCAAAAATGATATTGAAGTAATTTCAACAGAACAAATTCGGTACTAAATATTGGCATTGAAATTTTTTCGAAACCAGAAAGTGTTGGTGCTGAGTGTGAAGTCAGCACTAGAAGTTATAAATGCGAATACATAATTACCTATTTGAGATATTCAGATAATTTCAACAGAACAAATTAGAACAAATTGAGTACTAAATATTGGTATTAAAATTTTTTCGAAATTTGAAAATGTTGGTGCTGAGTGTGAAGTCAGCACTTAATCATAGAAATGCGAATTACTCAAAAACCAGACCGATGCTTGAAAAGTTTTTTACGGAACAAATTAGAACAAATTGAGTACTAAATATTGAGCTTACTTTCAGAATTTGATTTACCAACTTTTCGCTAACTTCACGCGGCCGTGAAAAAACAATGAAATAGAATGAATTTTTTTTTGTATTCGTATAATTCACTAGGCTGAAGGACTTCGGTCGATGGCCATTAAAGAACAGTTATTATTATTACTTATTTTTGGGAAATAAAATTGAATATTATTAGCGGATCCGTTAGCCGCAATCCCATCCAACTTCAAATGGAAACATGGGTGAGTCTTTGACTCGTACAAATATTTTAACAGTGGATTCTCGAGGTCGAAAGAAATACTTTTTTCTCTTACCATTTTTTCTGAATCGGCTCGGTTTAAGATACAGGTTGTTGAAAAATCATAAAAAGGGTTATTTTTAGTACTCTCACAAACGGTTTTATCGAATGAAATGGATTTCGGAATATAGTTTTTCATTTATTTGATTAATCTTCTTCGGACACAAGATATCACCCACGTCTTCTAGTTTTCTCATTATGACCATTACGTACCATAACAATACAAAAAATTCAAAGAATCAAATTCTTGAAACTAAGTTGGACGCTAACTGATGAATATATGAACGTTTACTGTTTTTATTTTCTCGTATAATGCGCTGTTTCCGAGTAATTTAATGTCAAAAAATAACAAATATCAATTCACCTTCACCCACCTGAAAATGCTATTGTGATAGCGCAACACGTATCGTGGTTTGAAAACCCATTTTGTGAAAATCGTATAGTCTGTTTCAAGTTCAATTATGGATTTTCATCAAGTATCGGCCACATAATTTGAAAAATATCTGTGATATTCGGAAACTTCTGAAACTCTCCCAGTCTCTGAAACCTAATCAGTTAACAATTGATTTGCTCCTGCGTAAGTTCTTACACTAATTTGTCAGCAGCAAATCAGATATAAAAAATTGTTGCCTGACGATGAACGAAAAATAAAACTTCAAGATGATAAACTTCAATTCAGAACATTGTGTTTAATAATTCGTCTGATATAGACTCCGAAACGTTACGAAGTTACCATTTTGAAGTTCTATTTTTCGTTCATTTTCGGGCAACAATTTTTTCTACCTGATTTGCTCCTGACAAATTAGTGCAAGAATTTACGCGGAAGCAAATCAATTATTTCAATTTTTGAATTGATTTTGTTTCAGAAAATGGGAGTGAAAACCCTAAAGAGTTTCAGAAGATGCAGAATCCTCCCAGATTGAATTTCAATAGATAGTCGGAAGATTGGGTACGTTGGCTGAATGAAACTCTGTTTAAGGCGCGGTTCTCACTGGAGCGATATGATAAACGATGCGACAGATGATTCGATAAGCAACCCGACCCTGATTCGACATCGATCTCTTATAACCGTACAAACGTAATGGAAGCAACTAATTCAGTGCACACTGAACCGATCGCGATACTACACCGATAAATATCGAAATCGCATCGGTTTGGGGGACAGCTGCCGGATCGCTTCAGCGACAGAAAGGTGATTGAGAATCAAATCGGTCAAAGTAGCATAGAATTTCGTAATTGATTGACGATTAAGCGCTTGATTTGGCAATCGTATCGCTTCAGTGTGCACTGGAGTGTTGCGAAGATAAAAGTTGCATCGGGCGATAAAAGATTGCTCATGTTGCATCGCTTATCGTATCGCTCCAGTGAGATCCGCGCCTTAGTTATTAGGCGCGGTTCTCACTGGAGCGATATGATAAACGATGCGACAGGTGATTCGATAAGCAACCCGACCCTGATTCGACATCGATTTCTTATAACCGTACAAACGTAATGGAAGCAACTAATTCAGTGCACACTGAACCGATCGCGATACTACACCGATAAATATCGAAATCGCGTCGGTTTGGGGGACACAGCTGCCGGATCGCTTCAGCGACAGAAAGGTGATTGAGAATCAAATCGGTCAAAGTAGCATAGAATTTCGTAATTGATTGACGATTAAGCGCTTGATTTGGCAATCGTATCGCTTCAGTGTGCACTGGAGTGTTGCGAAGATAAAAGTTGCATCGGGCGATAAAAGATTGCTCATGTTGCATCGCTTATCGTATCGCTCCAGTGAGGTTGAGTTGGTGAGGTGACGCAGGGTGACGCAGCTTTTTCCTGCGCTTCACGTACTATTTGAAAAGTCACTGTCACGCTTTATTTGCGCGGTCTTGTTCTTTTCTATGTTTTACAAAAACGCACTCTGCGTCACCTCACTAGCCTGCGTTTCTATTTGCGCCTGGCCTAAGGCGCGGTTCTCACTGGAGCGATACGATAAACGATGCGACAGGTGATTCGATAAGCAACCCGACCCTGATTCGACACGGATCTCTTATAAGGCGCGGTTCCCACTGGAGCGATACGATAAACGATGCGACAGGTGATTCGATAAGCAACCCGACCCTGATTCGACACGGATCTCTTATAAGGCGCGGTTCTCACTGGAGCGATACGATAAGCGATGCAACATGAGCAACCTTTTATCGCCCGATGCAACTTTTATCTTCGCGACACACTAGTGCACACTGAAGCGATACGATAGCGAAATTAAGCGATTAAGGCGAGGTTCTCACTGGAGCGATACGATAAACGATGCGACAGGTGAATCGATAAGCAACCCGACCCTGATTCGACACGGCTCTCTTATAACCGTGCAAACGTAATGGAAGCAACTAATTCAGTGCACACTGAAGCGATCGCGATACTACATCGATAAATATCGAAATCGCGTCGGTTTGGGCGACACAGCTGCCGTGTCGCTTCAGCGACAGAAAGGTGATTGAGAATCAAATCGGAAAAAGTAGCATAGAATTTCGTAATTGATTGACAATTAAGCGCGTAATTTGGATATCGTATCGCTTCAGTGTGCACTGGAGTGTTGCGAAGATAAAAGTTGCATCGGGCGATAAAAGATTGCTCATGTTGCATCGCTTGTCGTATCGCTCCAGTGAGAACCGCGCCTAATTTTCAATCAATTACGAAATTCTATGCTACTTTTTCCGATTTGATTCTCAATCATCTTTCTGTCGCTGAAGCGACCCGGTATCTGTATCCCTCAAGCCGACGCGATTTCGATATTTATCGGTGTAGTATCGCGGTCGCTTCAGTGTGCACTGAATTAGTTGCTTCCATTACGTTTGCACGGTTATAAGAGATCGGTGTCGAATCAGGGTCGGGTTGCTCATCGAATCACCTGTCGCATCGTTTATCGTATCGCTCCAGTGAGATCCGCGCCTTAGTTATTAGGCGCGATGCAACATGAGCAATCTTTTATCGCCTGATGCAACTTTTATCTTCGCAACACTCCAGTGCACACTGGAGCGATACGATAGCCTATAGGATAAGCAACAGAGCAATCAGTCGTCATGAGCTCCTCAGAAGAAGACGTTGTTTTTGCTTGCCGCTACTTGCAACAAAGGAAACGCAAATCTAGAAAATACTGGGTACACCCGTATAATGTTCATAATATTAAACACAGTTCGGCAGTGGTTTCCCGTGAGCTCTCTCAACATGAACAGAAATTTAGAGAGTTTCATAGAATGAGCTCAAATAGTTATCATGCTTTTCAGGTCAAAGATTATAGAGTTAGACCTTACCTAATCTAACTCTATAATCTTTGTTTCAGCTATTTCTAGAGGTTGTCTCTGGCTATTTCTTTCCACACAACACCTGTCAAATCAGTCCTGCAATAACTTTTCAGCGTATAAAACCATAAGCACGGGTTCTGCTCATCCAATTTCACGAAGGAAATAGAGGATTGCACGTCTTCTTGCTGACCTGGCATCATTCAACGCACTTGTCGAATGATACTGACAGCGCTTAATCGTCAATAAATTACTAAATTCTATGATACTTTTTCCGATTTGATTCAAAATCACGATATACGATACGATAAACGATGCGACAGGTGATTCGATAAGCAACCCGACCCTGATTCGACACCGATCTCTCATAACCGTGCAAACGTAATGGAAGCAACTAATTCAGTGCACACTGAAGCGATCGCGATACTACACCGATAAATATCGAAATCGCGTCGGCTTGAGGGATAAAGATGCCGGGTCGCTTGCCGCGTCGCTGCAGCTACAGAAATGTGATTGAGAATCAAATCGGAAAAAGTAGCATAGAATTTCGTAATTGATTGACAATTAAGCGCTTAATTTGGATATCGTATCGCTTCAGTGTGCACTGGAGTGTTGCGAAGATAAAAGTTGCATCGGGCGATAAAAGATTGCTCATGTTGCATCGCTTATCGTATCGCTCCAGTGAGAGCCGCGCCTTAGGCGCGGTACGATAGGATAGGAGCTTAGGAGCGATACGATAAGCGATGCAACATGAGCAATCTTTTATCGCCTGATGCAACTTTTATCTTCGCAACACTCCAGTGCACACTGGAGCGATACGATAGCGGCCACCGAATGCGAAATTCTATGCTACTTTTTCCGATTTGATTCTCAACCACCTTTCTGTCGCTGAAGCGACCTGTCAGCTGTGTCCCCCAATCCGACGAGATTTCGATATTTATCGGTGTAGTATCGCGACCGCTTCAGTGTGCACTGAATTAGTTGCTTCCATTAGGCGCGGTTCCCACTGGAGCGACACGATAAACGATGCGACAGGTGATTCGATAAGCAATCGACGCGATTTCGATATTTATCGATGTAGTATCGCGATCGCTTCAGTGAACATTGAATTAGTTGCTTCCATTACGTTTGCACGGTTATAAGAGATCGGTGTCGAATCAGGGTCGGGTTGCTTATCGAATCACCTGTCGCATCGTTTATAGTGTCGCTCCAGTGAGAACCGCGCCTAAAAGATCCACAGATGTGTAGTGTCATAGATTTACCTTGTTATTCTAAAGGAAATTTTGTTTCTCCTGAGTTGGCCTAGCTCATTACGAAAACTTAAAATGGCTATATCTTTTTATAAAGACCGAATCGAAAAAATGTTATGGGAATCAGTGTTTCTTTTGACCTCAAGAATCTACTCTTAAAATATTTGTACGAATCAAAGACCCACCCTGTATAGCATGTGCGGGCTCGTTGAAAAGCTCTTAGAAAATGGAACCCTACCAAAATATTTGTTTTTTATTTTTGTAATTATAATAAAAAACAGTAGTAGGCCCAGCGATCTATTTTTTCGGTGGATCCATCTTTTACCACCAAATCAATAAAAAAACTTCATAATCGAAAATAAGATCAATCAATCAAATCAACCCGATTTATACACTATGGTGATGTTTACCCCCGGCCGTCCAGTTTTAAGAACGACTATTCCACCACGGTCAATACCGTATGTCTGATATCAATGCTGCAGTCTGTTAATTTTTCACCTTATTTAGAATAGAGTGCCGAAACGAATAATAAGCTATATGCAAGGAGGGATGGAGTGACTTCTTACCAAGGATTATAAATTAGAGTTTATTATCTACAATTTCATAGGTTTTTTTCTATTCAAAATATTTTACAGATTTCCACTCCGGGAGAAAATCAGTTCAAAATAGACGGTCAGAAAAATTGATGGATAGAGTAAATAGAGGAATGGATAAATATCCTAATATAAGTTTTTGTTCATCCGGCAAGCCCTAGAGTTCCAGAGCCAACGATCAAAATGGACAACCACTAATCTGAAGACGATGAAGAGAATGTGTAGAACGGCTGGCCAATAAAATTGATGAGAAATGTATCAGATTTACTCTGAAAAATTCATATTTCTCTCTGACATTCTACGATCGAGAGTATGGTATGTTCCTTTTTTTTGTTTTGAAAATTTAAATGGCCAGAATTTATATCCCCATTCCATAAATTTTCTTGGATGGCTATTTTAAATTTTGAAAAGAGAAAAGAGGAACATACGCTCCATCGTAAAAAGAATATCGGTTCATTTTCATCGTTGGAGGCGTTTTTTCTGAGTACATTCCTCTATCCACCAATTTTCTTGGCCGGCCATTCTGAACTTGAAAAATGAGGAATAGGCGCTTCATCGTAGACTTAATAGTTCATTTTGATCCTCGGAGCTGTAGTATGAACCAAAAATTTTGTTAGGATATTTTAGTCATCCCTCTATGTACTTTAGAGATCAATTTCCTTGGCTGGATGTTTTGGACTGATTTATCTTCTGGAGAAGGAATCCTTAAAACATTCTGAATAGAAAAAAAAAATCGGTTCATTTGATCGTTGGGAGTGGCGTTCTAGGGCTCTCAGAATGAAACAAAATTTTTTCTCAGTACATTCTGATACATTCCTCTATAAACTAATTTTCTTGGCCGGCCATTCTGAACTTAAAAAATGAGGAATAGGCACTTCATCGTAGAATGAATACTTCATTTTGATCTTCGAAGCTGTAGTATGAACAAAAAATTATGTTAGGATATTTAAGTCATCCCTCTATGTACTTTAGCCACCAATTTCCTCGGCCGATCATTTTGAACTGAATTATCTTCTACAGAAAGAACCCTCGAAACATTCTGAATAGAAAAAAAAAACAGAATATTGGTTCATTTTGTGATCGTTGGAGGATTCTAGAGCTATCAGAATGAAACAAAAATTTTTATGAGTACATTCTGATACATCCTTCTATACACCAATTTTCTTGGACGGTCATTCTGAACTTGAAAAACGGGAGTAATATGAGCGTCATCGTAATATGAAAATCAATAATGATATCAGGGATTATGAAACATGATCTATTATATAATCCTTGGTATGAAATGAGAATTTTCCTTCCTCAAACATAGGTAATTATTCGGTTCGCCATACTATTATGAATAAGGGAAAATAAATTAACAGAATGCAGCATTGATATGAGAGATCGGCCGGGAGCAAAAATACGATTATATTACTTGAGGAAATAATATTAAATCGAGGAGGATCATACGTATGTATTAAAACAAATATGGTTCCATCAGGACAATAGTCTTAATCATGAATCAATTTGGAATGTTAGAACATTACAGTTTAGATATTCCATGAGCTGCGATTTTCAACATCAATGCATTTCAGCTTTCAGGATACAGAATATATCATAACGTTGAATAATTTTCCATAGATAGATTTTCCTTGAACAGATTTTTCCTAGATTGATACCTGAAAACTCCCACCTCAGAGTGCATGAACCCTTTACTTACTCGAGATCTTCCTTCATAAACTAAGTCAATTCAATTGTTTACGAAACTGAACATAACCTCTCAATGTAGTAATTTTGATAGATCCACATTTTGAACTTACTGTACATAACTGGCTTGGGGAAAAATTGTTGGGCAGTGAAAATAAGGATGACTCGAAGTTGATATTATAGCAAGTTTAGGTCTAACTGAAAATATAAAAGTACAAATCTGGGTCAGCTGATGACTGAAGTTAGTTACATAGGTTACGTTAATGTCAGCTGATGTGCTGATCTCCCTTGGATGTTTTGCGAAAATGGACCTTGTCGAGTGATAAGAAACGGTAACAGGCTCCAGGTGAAGCTGGATACGTTTACATTCGTGTTGAAAAATCTCGAATTTCTGAAGATTTTTTCTGGACTTTTCTATCTGTTCTCCGAGTCGAGAGTAGTACGTGCCTATGCTACGGTTATTCGTCTTTCGTTTTGCATTTTTCACGGACATGGACGTGCGGCGGTTTTCAAAGAAACAGAAAATTCCCAAATCTCTAAAGCAGCTGATTTTCCCCTCTTACCTCTCCCACTCGGTGCTTACGAAATTAGTAGTATAAGACGAAAGCCAAGAGGCTTAGGAGATACTAATAATTAATTAAAGGAAAACAAAGATTATGGTGGGATTCCATTATCAGTGAGCTTTCCAAGGAGGCCGAACATGGTATGTTTCCATAACGAAAGTTGGTTAAGGTGGCGACTAAGGGTTTAAAACAAGCACCCAATTTGCCATTGACAGAACTGAATGAAGGTAACTGAAAATCAATCGAGGGTTCGAGTGTGTTCATTTTGAGTTATTTGTTGAAAAAGTAGATATTAATTTTAATCCAGGTTCATGCCCAACCCTGAGTCTGACCGACCCACATCTGAAGTGCACAAGCCGGCACTGGTTAACAATTTGAAATTTATCATCATTCTTTATAATAATACATGAATTGTTTTATCTATTTGAAGTGTAATACATAATTCAATCCAGATTTGTTCTAATTGTAATGTTTCCAAATGTATCACTAGATGAATGAAATGTATTCTAGAAGTATATAGTCCATTTTAGAATGATTGACATCCCAGTAGGTCTTGAAAGTCCAGGCGAAGCTTAATATATGGTTACAAAAGATCTTTAAATTTTCTGTACTTTCAATCACAGAACTAGAATATAATTATATAAACTAGAAAAGTATATGAAAATATGAAATCGAATGATAAGTATTTACCCTGTGTGATTTATGAAAGAATAACAGTATTTGATATGCAGGGTTTATTATTATTTAAAATGGTGATTGGCAACGTTTCAGGCAGTACCCTTTTTCTAGCCTTCGAAATAATTCATTTTAAGTTATTTCCCAACTTATTTGTTGGATGTCATTGGGGTTATGATTTCAAAACATTGAAAATTCTTCGTCAGATATGTATGTCTGGAGTGTGTTTAGAGTTTGCGACAATGATCTCTGTAGGTTGTTGATAGTTTTCGTTGTGTCTGTTATTATTAATTTGAGAATTTGTTTAAGATATTTCATGTGTAACCTTTGATATTTTTCATTCAAGTACTCACTCTTAATCTCAATATGTGCATTTTTAACTTTCAAGAAGTTTGGAATAAGATCTCTATCCTTACATTTTAACAAAAATATTCTTCTCGACTTCATGTTGACCATTTTAATATTTAATTTTGTTGTCGTAAGCATTAGTTGTAAGATGGATGAATCTTGGGGCCTGTTGAGATTTTGTTAAAAATGCACATATTGAGATTAAGAGTGAGTACTTAAATGAACAATATCAAAGGTTACACATGAAATATCTTAAACAAATTCTCAAATTAATAATAACAGACACAACGAAAACTATCAACAACCTACAGAGATCATTGTCGCAAACTCTAAACACACTCCAGACATACATATCTGACGAAGAATTTTCAATGTTTTGAAATATTAACCCCAATGACATCGAACAAATAAGTTGGGAAATAACTTAAAATGAATTATTTCGAAGGCTAGAAAAAGGGTACTGCCCAAAACGTTGCCAATCACCATTTTAAATAATAATAAACCCTGCATATCAAATACTGTTATTCTTTCGAAAATATGAAATATTCAAATTTGCAGCATATTAATCTAAATTGACACAATTATGTTTCCAATTTGTACGATTGAATTAAAAATATAAACAGGTGTAAAAAATTCAAATAAGCGTCGGAAAGTTCATAGATTCACATATAATTCATATTCACATTCATATATTCATTCATATTCATATTATCCTGATTCTCCATTGGTGCCGAAGTACCCCTCAGAAGCTGCGTAAGCTTGTGCGAGTTGGGAGAATCAGTTGTGTTCTGTGTAGGCTTTGTTACTGTGTCCTTACGCCACCTTAGGCACAGCACTGTTAATTTGAACCCAACAGTGAATGGTGGCCGGTACCTGTATGGACTGGAAAATTCCTTCTCTAGGTCTATATATCAATGTTTATTCGCAATACCAACCTGAATTCCGCAACACAAAATCTCAACTTATGGACTATTACCAACTTAAATTCGATTTTCCATAGCCACCCGAGATGTCAATCATGTATGGACTATAGGTCCTAAGTACTATACTATATACAGGGTTTTAGTGAATAAGTGCGACAAACTTCAGGAGGTGATTCTGCATGAAAAAATAATGACATTATGCTATATATTTTTTGTTCGCAAATGCTTTGTTTTCCGAATACGGGGCATTTTTGAAGTTTCACTTGAAAACTGACTATTTATTTATTGCTCTGAAACCGGTCGAGATATGCGAAAGAAATTTGAAGGGTTTCAAGAAGTAGTTATTACGCATTTTCTGACATGCGATTAATTAATGTTAGTGTATTAGATAGTTTTCAATAATGTATTAAAGAAATGAAAAATACGCGTTGAGATGTTTTATTTTTTTTGCATAAAAACAGCGCCCCATACGTAAAAAAGGGGGGAGGCACTTTTTGTCATGAAAAATTGTTGTTGAAATATCTCAGTGGCGCGGCGTGCCATTTTTTTCATGACAAAAATCGATATCGTATACGCGCCATCATGAACACAAAATTCTTAATTGCATCTCAGAAATTGCGTAATAACTATCACTGAAGCCCACCAAATTTCATTCGCATATCTCGACCGTTTTCAGAGCAATAAATAGTCAGTTTTGAAGTAAAACTTTAACACCTTGTGTCTCGGAAAACGATGCATTTGCGGACTAAAGTCATTATTTTTTCATGCAGAATCACCTTCTCAAGTTTGTTGTACTTATTCACCAACATCCTGGTATAAGTATTTCTTCTAATATATTTATTTCAAACCTCGTTCCTTTTCATCTTTTCAGTGCAGTCAAGCATTTATCTTTTTTTCCCATTGAAGCCAAATACATCAGAAAACATCTCAAAATAAAATTATCCTCAGCTCTGATGGGGGGCACAATAGACCTTACGGACGCAGTGGAATGTAACCCTCTTATCAAACTATGTATCAACTATTCTCATCATATTCGAGAAGCTTATTAGAAATTTGCTGCATACAGAAATTCAGAAGAAAAATACTCACCCTCTTGAAAAGAGCTAATCGATTTTCATTTCCTGAAGGTGATGTAGTTGACTGAGCGGTCGTGTTAGCATTTGCATTGTTATTCATCACTGGGGTCTTTTGCGTTGAAGCATTATTATTCATTTTGGTTGTCGCACCATTTGCCTCTGGTTTCTTATCTATGATTTTCCCTATTTTTTCCAAATCGGTATCTATTTTCTTCCTGAAGATTTCATTGGGTTGCATGTCAGGATCGGTATCCTCATAGTCATCTTCTTCATTAAACCAAATTTCTTCTTCCTCTTCCATTTGTCTTTGATCCCTCCGATACCTGCTATTCCTCAATATTGAAGGAACCCTTGAACAAAAAAAAATATCATTTAATTTGTTGACAAAACAATTCAAACAAAACGTAAAGTTATTAACAATGCGAAACATAATTTTTACGTTTCCGTAACTCAAGCTCAACTCAAACGTAAAGTTCAATCTATCGATTTTATTGAGTACTAAATTCTTAATACCAATTTTACGTTGAAATTGTCTACGAATTACGTTCATTGTGAATGGGCCCTGATAAAAACAAGAGAAAGTGGTCTCCTCCAAAACTATGATTGTCTTACCGGTGGCTTCCTTACTTGTACTTGACTGGACATTATCACGAAAAAAATTGTCACTGATTTTCATGAAAATAATTACCAATTTTGAATTACTCCTTCATTTTGTGGGAATAATTTTCTCTTTCAGTTCCCTCAATTAAGTAACTTGAGTAAGAAGTGAAAATTCAAAAATGATTCTGCACATGATTATAGTTATCTTGGAATACTTAAAAATAAAATTGAAGGAGGCATGAAATGTCGCACCATGGCAATAATAAATCAAATTTACTAATTAACCAAATTAAGTAGTGAATATCTGCGATGAATGTGTACATCAGTATGTTCAACTTTCAAAAGGTAAGAAATAGAAACACACTACATATGAGGGGTTCAGAGCTGAAATGAACCAAGTCCATTCAGCCTAATTTTGAGATGAATGGCTTAGAAGTTGTTCATCACCAATTAATTCAAAAAGTGACTTCTTTATTTATTATTATTCTTATGTAAGCATATGCTTACATTCTAACCTTTTAAAATCTGAAGAAGTCACTTTTGAATTAATGAGTGATATACAACTTCGAAGCCATTCATCTCGAAACTAGGCTGAATGGACTTGGTTCACTTCAGCTCTGAACCCCTCATATATGTGAAAATACTCTATTGATCTATATCGATTTCGGCATCATCAGGACAGCTGAAATTGTACATTACTCGTATAGTACAGAAATTATTCTACATTATGAATCTCTCAAAAAAAAACAGCAATTTTTGATATCTAAATATTTATTTTTTGTCCTTATCATGAAAGAAGGATTCCAGATGCTCGTGTGTTTCAAATTTGCCAGGTAACATTCTCAGTTTACTAATAACAGAGTCCGAATGTTAATAGGCACCTTTACACTAACGCTCTTTCCTGCGCGACTAGAACGCCCCATGCCAATCGCTTGCGAAAGAATGCTAGTGTAAGGGCAAATCATTCGCCCGGTTTTTGGACGTGTAAAAACTCGCGAGCGACTAGCCCGAGTGAGTTTGTTTGGATTCGGTTGTTTGGATTCGGTTGTTTGGATTCGGTTGTTTGGATTCGGTTGTTTGGATTCGGTTGTTTGGATTCGGTTGTTTGGATTCGGGGCGATTGTGTATTCGCGCGGGTTTCTAATTGAAGAAGTATATACGTTCAAAATTCGTAAGTACATGTAGGTATGTATTATATTAATTAATGATTATTCATACAAGTCTTTAATTTATAAGGAACATGGGAGATTCAAGCTTCTGGAGCAGGGACTTTATGGATTCGCCATCCATTCTCAAATAGTTCCTGAAGTCCATAGGAAAATTTTCACGCAACTCAATCAAGGGAGGCATATGTCCATATGTACGATTTTCCATCCATTCTTTTACCCAACATCTTCTGTTTCTCTTCTTTGGAATATTCAGATACACTGCCAAGCATAAAGCCACTTTCAGTTTGCGTTTTTTATTCAATTTGTTCATTTCAAGCTATGGAGCTTGAAAATTTCAACATGCCACGAGTCACGCCAACCTCTCGCTTATAATGAGAGATTTCGAATTGGACGCTCCAAAGCACACGCAAGACTGCGCGAAAAGTCGTTGCGACCTCAAGACACAAAATAGTTAACACGCGCCACTCCATACCGCGCGAAAACACGAGTAACTGGCACTCGCGATTCGATCGCGAGCGAAAGAGTGTTAGTGTAAAGGTAACTATTCCCAAAGGGCAGTCAATCTTAATTTAATGGTTTCAGCAGCTTGTGAAAAATTTTCCTTTAGGACCACTCAGTTCAACGGGGGCTATCCTTAAAATATGAATTTTTTCGGGTTCTTTATGAAGTAAGAGATTGTGCTTGAAAATATAACTATCAGTTCTTGATAAATAGTTGCTCTGTACTCATTTTGTATGAATTTTATTATTGACTACTTATATTTGATGATCCTGATAAGAATAAGCATAAGCAGTAGGTTCACGTTGTGTTGTACTTTAATTTTGTAACTAAATTGGAGTTCTCTTGTAGTGAATCCCTAAAATGAATTACATTCCTATTTGGACAATATTATTACAACTATCACGTCACAATTCTTTTTGCTTTTACAGAATTTCGTATTATGGGAGTACTAACCCAGGTGAAACATACTTTGTTTCCTCTGGCCCAGTTCCAACGATTATCGATTTCAAGTTTCATGAAGGAATTGCATTTTTCATCCTTATGTCCGTCTTTCTTTCAATAATTACATTTATAAACTGTTTTCTCCTGTTGTATTTAGAACACACATATTTTTGGGTGTGAAAATCACCTGTGTGTATTCCTAATCTTCCTTTTCTCTTGATCATGTTCTGGTACAACATACCTACAGCTTCACTAGTTTCAGCTAACCATAGGGAGAACTCCATTATAGAAACCTTCTCAAGTTCTTCTTTTAGCTCCACAACTTTCCTACCCCATTCCAATTTTAGTTTCGGACGTTAGTTTTCTCACTACATCGCACAGTAACTGAGTGTGGATTTATGCAGCATCAAATAAGACTCATCGTTTTACAAGTATCACGTAATAATTATCACTTAACAAATAGACTGAATGATACCACTTTTGCAGACCAAATTAACAAATAATCAAACTTCATTTCTCTCATGAAAAATAAACTTCTTTTCTACAGAAACCTCTGTTAAATATCACTAAACCTACGATAAATTATTAAAACAGAACATATACTCCATTCACTTTTACTTTAGCACGATGTTGGCCAAGAAATAATTTTCTCAAGTTTTTGTAACTAGAACGAAGTAAGGTTGGCATTACCGTTTTCTTATATTTATATTGATACAAACCATATGATGATATATATTTTTGAAATCCGTAAAAATTAAGGTTTCAAAAAATTACACAGAAATCTAGTGTTCCCATTCAAAAAAAACATTACTTTGGGTCATAGCTTCGTAATTGAAAATTCTGCCAAAAAGGCCACTGGATTCTACTTAAAAAAGTAGCCTGTATAATGTTTTAATTTCAGAACTCTTATCATAAGTATTAGCGGATATATAAATTTATTTCGAAATCGCCATTTTTCCAATTTTCGCTTATAACTCGAAAACAAAAGAAGTTGGCCAAAAATGACTACTACTCTTGTTAGTTTCTCAGAAAAAGAGAACGAGAATGGGGTATCAGATTTTGTCTATCTCCTCTGGTTTAAAAGCTGTAGTGCTAAAACATCGAAATTAGCCCACCCTGTACACATAAGAAATTGATACGTTCTGTTACCGAGATAGCAATTTAGTTTTGAGAGAAACTTTCTTTACACACAGTAATTATTAGTATTCGTAGAACGAATATTCGATTTTCTTTGGGAGTATCAGCTTTTTATTTATTGAATAAACTTGATAGGGAAAATTGATTAGAAAATGAGACTAAATCCACTTTTTCCAGATAATTCCAAAAAAAAATATTTCAAGTGATTCATGCGAAATTTTGAAAAAATGCCAAGTTTTTTTCATTTTAATGAAGATTATGAGCTTTTCGAGCGAAAATTTTGTTCCTAAATTTTTTTTTTAATTCAATCCAGTAGGACAAAAACGGATTACTGGATTTTGGGGGTATATTGAATAAGGTGAATAAACGAGCTATCTGGTCCATACAGGGGTCAAACCAATGAAATTTTTTTCAAGCCCCCGAACCAAACACTTGCCCTTTTTTCAAATTGGTGTAGAGCTAAGGTCACATGTATCCGTTTGTCCGAAAAAACATTCGTACGAATTGAAATTAAATTTCATGAATACAAACGGTATGTCACATGCTTCCGCGTACGCCGGAAAATTCTAAAAATCGAATATTTGGTTTAAATCGACATTAAACGTTCTGTGTTCTGTCGCTGACTAGATTTGATAAAATTATGGAATTCACCGTCGAAAACCTTTCATCTTCAACAGGACCGCTCCAACATAATGAAAAATCAACATTGATTTGAGGTTAAGTTTCATCCGATAAGTTAAAATATTTTAACTTTATACGACGTCGTATGAACCGGCCCATCCATCGGATGATTGTTAGCGCCAAAAATATGGACCAATAAGAGGGCCGTCGTATCATCGTCTTTTTTTAATGACTAATGCCCGTTTGTGCCAACGAATTTAGCTTCAAAACGGACATGAATGGATTTTCCTTTTATGATTACAAGATGTAGAAAAACATAAATGCACAATTTTTTATTTTTTTAGTTTTAGAATATTGTTGTTTTCAAAAATCTAGCATAAAAAACTTCTGTAATTTATATTTGTACTCACATGTCCAATCCTCTTTCGAGACTGTTCCTTTCACGCTCCTTTAATTTGTCCTGCTGTTGATCATATCTCAACTGAAGGGTTTTGAATGTTTGAACATAAGCAATATCTTCCAGGTACTTTCCATAATTCTCAATAACATGAGTACACAACGACTTGATGTCTTCGATTCTGATGTGTTCAAATAATTCTATAATGGCGGAATCTAACAGATTATAACGTCCATTATTTTTAACTAGTGCATCAATAACAGGGGCAAACAAATGTCCTTTGATTATATACCGATTATAAAACTCGTCCTTCAGCGCTATGAGTTTTCGCATAAAACGTAACGCACACAACACAAGAAATTTATGAGAAGACTTCATTAAAACGAGAATTTTACGGAGAAGATCCCTTTGAAGTATGCAATTCTTAATCTGGTAAGTATGATGTTCCACACAGAAGGAGAGCAGTTCAAGAATCAAACCCAATAACTGAACACTTCTGAAGTCTTCTTTCTGTGGAGTGTCATTCACAGTATTTTCTATTAGAGGTTCTAAAAGGGGAGAAGAAGGCTTATTAGTATTCAGTAGGAACAAGTACGAAATAAAATCTCACCTATCAAAAAATGTACACTGTGTTTATAGAAGAAATTCAGGAAGTCTGTTTTTTCTGACTTATTAGCTGATGTTAACATATTTTCAGGATCTAACAATATTCTTAGAACTCCCATTAGCTGCACAGCTCCTCCAACTTCAGGGTCCGTATCGTGAATCATTTGTTCAATTATTATGTTCAACAACACTTGTTCCTGAAAATAATTAGGATTACAAAACTTCTTGAATATAATATAATAAAAAAGGGCAAAACTGAAAATAACGAAGGACAACAGTTTATAGAAACCCTTTCAGACCTTCAGTGCCCAATTGAGGACATTACGTTCTCTGTGAATTCTCGTAGAGAAATTAAAATTCACATAGTTAGAAACTGTTGTGGTCGCGTGAGAACATTAGAATGACTGAAAACGATACCCATAACGTCATCTATTGCTGTCTATGTACACTGTAATTCTATGTCTGACAGCAATTGGGATAAAATCGTTGGGTTATAATTGTAGTTGTGGACAGCGTGGAGATTCCCCACATATTTTCATCATTTGAAAATACATAATACGGATAAAATTGAAAAATCATATTCAGATCTAGTTTTATTGAGGTAGAGAAATGACCCCACTTTCGATTAATATACATACATATTTATATGATAGCTTTTCTTGTAATGAAATTTTTACTATTAAAGTTTTGATTGGTTTTCTTTCATTTTCAAACATTAAATTACAAATATAATAATGGAATAGCAGTTAACTCATTTTCATTATTCGTTCTTTCATTTTTCAGTCCTTCATTTCTTATCATCGATACTTCTCTTTGAAAAATGAATATAAAATTCGAGATCTGCTTAGAAGCAAGCTCATTCGGTTGAATTGGAAATTTGTCTGAATGGCCTAAGCAGTATACTTAAAGAGAGAAGAATAATAATCCGTCAATTTTGGTGGATTAATTTAATCTATGAGTAAGAAATTGGATCCGGGATCAAAATGCGGTGCACAATGAATAATAAATTTAATCACAATTTATCAATTACATTGAACCTAGTTTAACTTCAACCTGTCAAAATTGTACGGAATTGTCAAAGTTGAAATTGGCTGAAACTCAGCTAGAACTTGAACTGTACAACTGGGCTTAAAAGGTTATCTTGAGTTAAATATTTCTGTACACACGGCTATCATTGTAGAAAAAAAATCACAATTGCTTGAATAGTATTGATATCCTATTCAAGATACACACTTTGTTTTTTGTACAGGGTGATTGATTATAAATGCCCGTCTTCTCCCTTTGACTCTTTTGTGCTATGCTATATAAAAAAAATTCCATACATGATTCAGATTCACAATTAATTTTTGAAAAAACTTGATCCTACTTCCTTATTTTCATCAATGTAATCTTTTCATTCTCCTGAAAATTCTGAATCTTTTTCATCATTCATGGACATGTATCGATGTCATTGATATATATTATAAAAAAGAACGGGCCAGCGATGCTTCTCTGCGGAATGCCCAAAATCATCTTACAAGTCAGACTTGAAAACTTCTCCATTTGATTCAACCTCCACCAATTGTTTCCTTGCCTCAAAACATGATCTTGTCCACATCAGTGCTGGTCCTAGTATTCCAGACTTTTCCAGTTTTCTTATTAATTCAGCCACATCTAAACAGTCATGTATGCTTTTGTCAGATCTAGAAAAATTCTCATTGCCACTTCTTCTCAAATGCAACCACTAGTTTTGACACATTGGTATATCACTGTTTGTATTGACTTTCTTTTTCGGTATCCATGTTGCCTTTCCTTGAAAAATGCATTTTCTGTTAGAAAATTCATGACAATAAGCCATCTCCAAAACCTTTGAGAAACTGGGTTATATGCTTATTGGGTCTGTACGTCTGTAGTTACCATACTCATTGGCAACACCTTTTTTGTGTATTGGTTTGACAATTGCTATTTTCATATTGTCTGGAAACATTTCTACTAGGAGTTGTTGATATAATGTAATTGATAGGTTCCACTATTTCACAACAGTTCGTTTAATCATTTTGTTCGATATTCCATCGTACCCACTTGAATGTTTGTTTTTCAGTGTTTTTATAATTTGTCTGGTTTCTTCTGTTTATTTTTCTGACTCAACAAATAATGTTGCTCTCACTGTTTCCTTTTGTTAAGTGTGCAGTATTCATAAAAAAGTTGTTAATCTTATTTGCAATAGTCTTTGTATTTCCTTTCACTTGAAGTGAAGTTGATCACTTTTCTGAGATCCATTTAGTGATTTTATGAAAAACCACATAGTTTTGCTTTTATTTTCTGATGATTCGATGGCCATGTCGAAATGCCCTTTTTCTTTTTCAAATGATTATCATGCTGTATTTTCGTTCTTCGGTACATTATGTTAAAAACTATTTTTTTGGCGGTATGGTCAGATGTATGTGTTTCCAAGACACTGACTGTATATTGTTTCTCAATATTAGTTATAATACCATCAATACATGTTGCAGATTTCTTTGTTACTTGAGTTGGTTGATGTATTGTTTGCTCTACATTATATGTACCTATTAAATCTAAAATATTGCGTGGTTTGCTAGCATCCATTTCCATATTAATTAAATTAATATTGAAATCCACTACTGTAACAACTTTTTTATTTTCACTATGCAGTTGTTGTAAAATTTTTTCCAATGCTTCACTTAGTATAAATATTCCCATCCTTGTATACCACAATACAAACTTGTTTATTTTTTCTATTGGTGTGATATTCTACACCTACACATTCTCTCTTTTGCTTGTAAAGGTGCTACTCCTCCGTGGAGTTTTTCTTCTCTACAGAACCATGTTTTCAATGTGAAATTTGTTATTGTGTGGTATTGAAGTTGTTCTTTTGTCTTCAACTTCTCCGAGATCCACAATACATTCACTTCTTCTTTATGTTTCAGAGTTTCTTCTAAGAGTTCTGTGGCATTACCAAGAGGAATTGGGGAATTGTCGTTCCAATAATGTGAGTTAGTCGTGGACTAATATAGGAGATCCCAGAGAAGTCGAAACATCCAAGTGCAACTGTAGACCGGTTTCGAGATCATTTGCCCTCGTTAGTACAGTATAACACTGAATCCTCCGAATGGATGGTAGTCTTAAGCGATATTGGGGCGTCGTTTTAAGATATCCTCATGACGATTCGCCACCTATCACGCAAAAACTGAACCAAACCTCACTTTCTCTGCAGACTCATATAACAATTCATATTTCGACTTCTCTGGAACCTATATTAGTTCATGACTAACTCACATTATTGGAACAATGTTTCCATTAATATTCTCTATTGATCTTACATTCTGGTGTAATATGCCGAATTTACCCAAATCTCCTAGCTGATTATATTGTTTTTCACTTTCATTCTTATTTTTCTGTGTCATACCCCCATTTTCAAATTCCAAAAACAATTTTTTGATGTGCCTGTAGTGATTGTAGAAATTCTGTGCTTTTCAAAATTGAACCGTTTGATTCCCACCCCAGAAGACCAAAAGTCTGGGCTATATAATAGTAGTATATAGTACCATTTTATCAAAAAGTACTGTGACCACATAACTTCTTAGTCCATTTCCTTCCGCTGGAATTTCTTTAGTCCATATTCCTTTGTCAGTAAGATCCGTTTTCTGTTTTATATACCCATGTCCTTTATCCTCAGTGCAAGCTTTATTTGTATACCATTCGAGGTTCTATATTTTAACAACGCGCATTTTTCAGTATCATCTTTGTTTTGAAACTTATTGGGTAGCTGTGACATGTATTTCACACTAATAATACAAACCAAATTATCATGATACCTTTGTTCAAAAATTATAAAATTTAAGAAGAGGAAACTGATGTAAGATTTGGATGAAAGTTTGTTATATTTCGAATATATCAGGGATTCTCTTCAAATGTAGGTTTGGATGAGAACATAATGAATGAAGCTTGGCCTATAAAAGGAACAAAAGAATCGGCAGAAAACAAACAAGATAGAAATATTTTAAGAAAAACAACTATGCCGTTGCATTATGCACTCCATTAATGCAGACAACACTGAAGATACCTATAGTGAATGAGTCACTATTAGTGGATTCTTCTGGTAACTAACTGTGAAAGTCTCGGTGAAGGTAAAAACCATAAAATTTACTTTCTTATAATCCAAACACCCTCAGGAGAATTACCAATAGGGAATACTCCTTTTGACGAAAATGATGTATTTTTTATGAAAGATCTTTGAAACGTCACATTTTGAAATAACCATTTCAACCGTTTCCCAAAAAAAAAAATATTTCAAGTACTTAAAAATGAAAAATAAAAATGGGTATTTAAAATTTAATGCGTTTCGTTTCTATTGCACAAGTTGGCAACATCGACTGAAATGTGCGTTGATAATAAAGGACAACAAATACACTATCTCGATGAGATAGACAAAGATGGCTGTCTATGAAGTCTGCGACGAACGAGGAAGGTCGTAAAATATTATGACCGGTTGCTGTTTAGGCTCGCCAACGAGTACGCGCCTTATGTCGGCTGTAAATCAACAGCTGTTATTTTATAAACAAGCCACTGTTCTTTTTATTTTCTGGTAGGCGCTGTTGCCAAATAGTAAACTAGAAATGAAGCGATTTAAATTTCATATTTGAAGAATGATTTTGAATAGTTTCCGCGCTGCATATGAAAAATTCATGAATGAAACTCATAATTACTCAGTTTAAACTTGCATATGCTGTGATAACCCAAACTGACAAGAATTCTCCATTGGTTGTAATAAATATACTTGAAAACAGAGGTATTCTATTCAGCCCTCGAAAAACTCAATAAAATTTTTCCTTGGGTAATTTGTCCTTGTGCGATTTAAACGGACGATGATTTGACAGAAATAAATATTTTAAGAAAATACTGGACCAATTTCAAATTTTTATTGTGCATGTTTTATGTTTTCAAAGTCGCATTGAAATGGATCCTCAAAGCAGACCAATAACTCACCTATATGCTCTTTATAAATATTTTGATGCGCCTTGATCAAGAGGATTTTAGCGAAGCTATAAGAACTTTTCAATTAATTGCAGATATCCGTAATTTCTCAAATATGTCGAGAACTTGATGAAGAAAAACGAAATGTGGTGCATGTTAAACAGAAACCGAATTATATTTCGATTACTTAAAGACGTAGCTCTAGATAGAACATAGGCATTCAATTTAACTCAGTTGGTGGTTTTCATTACAAAAAATTTCGACTACAAACTTCGAACCTAATTGAAATACATACATAGGACTAGTTTCATAATAAAATAAAATATGAAAGTGGCCGGAAATGAATTCAAAAATTACTTGCTTGCGCGAGTAACAACGAGTAACAAGCCAAATGGATATTACTGGTGTAATTAAAAAAATTCAATAAAATGACATAACTGTCCTGAAACTTCTCGAATTTAAATACATAATTCTATATAATATCTTATATTAATATCAATCATATAATATATGTATATACAGGGTGTCTCGGAAAATGTGGGAAATCTCTCGGATTCAGATAGAACATAAAAATGAAGATGAGAAGTTCCCATAATTTTTTTTCCTAGCGGCCCTCCCTACGAAGATATGACCTCCTAAATGACGCCACTGGAAATCCATTTTAGTGGAATAAGTATCAAACTACTCGATACAATTTGTTGAAAATTTAATATGATTAATAGTAGTAAGGACCTCTTATATCACCGCACTCAAATTTCAATTAGCTTGTTCAGTTTACCAGGGGCGGACTGGGTTGTACATTTTAATGCTTACATTTTTAACACCCTGTATGATAAGGTGCTAGATAAAACAAATTTGGATACCTTGAACATTAAGCTAAAGAAAAGGTACTCTTGTTCAGTGTCGATAAAATGAACCGTTTTCGAAAAAAAATAATGAAAGTAAGTAATTTTTTAATTTCTATTAAAAATATGCTTTATTTTCTATTATACAACAATAACAAAAAAAAAATGAATTTCCAGTGGCGTCATTTAGGAGTTCGTATCTTGGTAGGGAGGGCCGCTAGGAAAAAAAATTATGGGAACTTGTCATCTTATTTTTTTATGTTCTATCTGAATCCGAGAGATTTCCCACACTTTCCGGGAGACCCTGTATATAATATTATGTATCTCAATAACTAGGCTTCCGCGACCTGCCATTCTTCCTAACATTGTGTCTTACTAATGTAGTTATAGAAATTTATATTATTATTGAAAACTTTTTCATTGTAATAGTCAGAAAGAAATTCTTACACATTGGTTCAAGTGGATCCTGTATATGATTGCATTTTCGAAAGTACATATTTTCAAATTCTATGATTATTTTGTGCAGCATTACATCTAGCTATATTAAGTGGTTTTGAAGTTATCAACCATATTTTAAAAAAAAGTTTCAGATAAAGGCTTTTCAGAAACTGTTCATTTCTCAGGAACACAATGCACAAACTTAGATCTGTTTCATAAAACTGTTACCAGAAAGACTTTTAATATTACATACTTCCTAAGTACCATAGGGTTCTCAAATACTGTTGGATTTCAGAGAAACGGAATGGTATGTTTTATTCCCACATTTCAATTTCGAAAAATTGTTGGGATGTTGTGTCATTCTTGGGATTCTCTGAAATAAATGTTGTGTGAGCGTCAATCTGCTATTTATCAATTTCTATCTATGTTCGCTTCTAGATATGAAACTCTGATCATTGTTAACAGTTCAAATAGTTTTCCAAAGGAAGCTCAAGTTTTGAATTATATATTCGAGAATTGATTTCTCTACATTGATAATAAATAATAAATCAGTTCACACAATCCTTTTATGAATAATAATTTTATAATAATAATAAAACATAGGCCAATGTTTTCAATTATAGTTTCATAATATGTAGGGGCCAACATAGAGGAAAATTTTCATGCTCCAATTTGAAATTTGATGACGAAACAAACTGTTGGCATTGGATGAATCGACTTGTTGCGATTGTTGTTTTCTAAAATCCAACTTTGACAGTCTCCTTCGAATCACCTGTAGATCAAAACCTAATGTTGCCTATAGAATAAAATTGAAATTTTTTCAGTAACTAATGTGATATACCAGATTGAGGTTGCGCATTGTGTATTTTGCATTCTGAGACATGAACATTTTCTTATAAGCATTCACCTGTAATTTTTTAAGTAATTATGAATACAATGAGTGTCTATACATTTGTTCTATTTTTTATTATAATATTAGGGGTTTCCAGTCATTCCTGCTCAATGCAATAAATAAATAAACTCAAAATCTCCTAAACTTGTGTAGAGAACGCTGCCCAAAATAAACTTAAAAATTTAAAAAACTTTAGAAAATTTATTAGTTTACAAGATGTCTCATTTAAAATATAGTCCATTCAAGAATGGTTGACATCCCAGTAGGTCTCGAAAATCCAGACGCAGCTTAATATCCAATCACAAAATATCTTCAATAATTTCTGTAGTTTCACTCACAAAACAGGAAAATGCAAATATAACCTAGACAAGTATTTTGAAACGAGAAATATTTGAATTCAGAGCATATTAATCACCAATCAAAATTGAAACACTTATGTTTCCAATTTGTACGATTAAATTAAGCAAATTAATAGCAGTACAAAATTCAAATTATCATCGGTCAGTGCATAGATTCACACATATTCACAATACCAACATGAATTCCTCAAAACAAAATCTCAACTTATGAGTTATTACCAACTTAAATTCGATTTTCCATAGCCACCCGAGATGTCAATCATTCTTGAATGGACTATATGTGAATTGATATATTTTTTCTAGTATAACTGGAGGTCATAAATCCTTGCAAATATCTTCAAAAAAATATCCTTTTGCCTCATTTCTTTGTACAAAATTTCGAACAGATCCTCTCTATACTTCTTATGAGAACTCTAGGGTGAGACACCCTGTATGAATTAAATATTACAATAAAAATTTTTAATTTGTTCATCAGAAAGGAACAGTTTTCCAAATACCCATGCCCACCAGGTAATTCAGAAAATCAATGCTCTACTGAAATTAAATTATGTTCTATATATCTTTTCATGCTAAAAAAATTAAGACTTACCTCTTCGGTATTATTTGCTTGTTGTAAAGTGTATTCTCTAACAACAGAAGGTTGAAACTCTGAAATGTATGTTATAATGTCAATAGAAGCACTTTTTGTTTTTTGGTCATCCATAGCTAAAGTAACTTCCAATGCAGGCAAAATACCCAATGTGGTCAAAGTCTTATAAATCATTTCCTTGGCATGTGGTTGTAAATTTTGAGAGTAATTACATAGTTCCCTCAAAAACATTATGAGGTCTCTTCTTTTCAGCTCTGACGTAGAAGTATCTGTTAGCATTGAGAATAACTCCGTTAGGAATTTTTCATCCTCTTGAACCATTGAAACAATCTCTACTTTATTGAAGAAAATGAAGCTACCTAGTGTTGATAGCATATTTTCTTCAAATACAGAAGGGGTTGGTAGAACAACATCTTGAATATACTGAACTCTGAATGTCTGATGGATCTTGGATAATAATTCGGGGTTCTTTATAGGAATTGCTTCTCGGAACTTAGCTTGTTGCCTCAAGTATTCTCTATGTTTCTTCCTATTTGGGCATGAAGCATCATATTCTAAACAGCCAACAACATCAAAAATAAGCTCATCACAAAACATAACCTCAAATAGGGCATTTTTGTTGAGCAAGAATATATTCTTGAAAATTTCATATAGATTATGTAATCCTTCTGTGTTTTCCAAACTTTCACACATATGAAAAACATTTATTAGTTTACGAATGTAACCTTCGGCTTCAATAGCTGCTGCCAATTTTTCTTTCCTCATTGGAGAGCTAATACAATTATTAAATAATTCATTTATATCTTCCAGTCTACCTAGTTCACAAGGTGGTAGCTCTATTGGAGGTGCAGAATCAGACATTTCATCGAAACGTTCATCTTCTGATTCTTCTACTACATCCTGTGTTATTTCAACAGAGGGATCTTTCCCTTGAACTTGACAAATTTTCTCCCAAATCTCATCACAACCAGCTTTCTCTTGAAAACTTAAAGCTAAATCAAAATTATCTCCTTCAGACCAAACAATCAAGGTATCCTGTTGTTTTTGGTAGGCAGTATCTGATTGAATTTTCGACTCCAGCAACAACGTACCATCACTCTCTGCTCTCACTAATAATGAAATACCTTTCAATTTCTCGATGTAGGAAGAAGAAACATGACCTGTCCCTCTATCATCCCATTGCCTATCAGCATTCAAAGCGTATAATTTCACCCTTCTTCGTGTGTCTGTCATGTTGAAATTATATATTTACCGCAATTTTGTAGAATTCCCACATTACGCCTGGAAAATAAACAAGCATAGGATAACTCGTTTATAACTTCGCAATCGAATTGAAAATGAAAAATGACGTTTAGACAAAATACTGACCTTTTCTAATAAGTAGGTTTCTTATTGAAAGTATCTTGTAGACCACAACCTGTATCTGACAATTAAATGAATTATCAAGCAAAGTAAACACGCTGATACACTTTTCACCAACTTTTTCGCGTTAAAATTGGAAAAAACTTTCACATTACATTCATATCAAGCATAAATTATAATTGAATGGTTTCATAATTCGTTACATTAAGTTTTCCAACAAATCGACTATTATCGAGAGAGGAACACAAAATATTCAGCCATATTGGATTTTCTAGCAACACCAACAACGCTCGATTAATCCAGCGCGATCTGGCGACTGAAAGAATTATTAGCTACAAACGCAGTAAGTAATACGCAACTGAACCGCTAATTTCAAAATGTTTTTATAATGCGATGAAATCATAAATGATATCTAAAAATTTACGGTTGTTTAAGATTAGCAGAGGGTGAATGGAAACTCGCAAGTTTGTTATACAGGCTTACATTATTTAAAAATCACTAAATTCAGGTACTATAGCATTGAGTGGTAAAATTTTAGCACTTTAAACCTCAATTTTAATTTCAATACTCAATGCTACTAGCTTATACCTGCAGCTTTACCCGTGTATAATGTCCGGAATACTTAATAGAAGGAATGTAAATTGATGAAAATGTATTCATTAGGTTTTCTCCGTACTGTGCCTTTGGCAAATGGTGTAAAAATATATATCTATTTAATCTATTATCTATATATATAACATAATAGATAAATGGTACAAATTGACTTCTATTATATACATATTACATTTTTCGTCAGATCAATCTCTATATGCAGCTCGAATTCTGTTCGATAGGACGAGCCTTTTCCGAAGAAATTAATAATTCCGCTATTCCGCATGTAATCCATTAGTATGAATTTCAGAATAAAAAAAATCTAGAAGCGTCGAAAATCATATAAATATAAAAATATATATATAGCATATATGCTATATTTTCTGGGATTTCTGGGATTCTTATTATTGAGTTGAATACTCGAAGCACTGCTTATTAAGGTGCGATTCCACCGGAGTGCTGCACCGTACGGCACTGTTGCGCACATTGTGCGGCACAAAAGTTCATTGCGGTCAGAGACAACCTGATTGTCTCTGAGACAATCAGGTTGTCTCTGATTGCGGTGGACTCGCCCACATGAAAAAGTAAAGCACAGCTATGCCGGTGGAAACGGACGCTAAATGTGTACGTGCTGGAGTTCTGCACAAAATGTTCGTGAAAAATTGTGGCGCACACGGTTTTGGTGGAATCGTACCTTTATACAGGGTATGGTCCGTATATTGCTGGTTTTACTGGCCCCCCAATCGAATAACAATAGAACTCGAACGTCTGGCGTTGCGTTCACAAACTTACTCCGACTGTAGAGTGTGAGTATGGCCATGCTCAGAGAGCATTCTCTGAGGAACTAAAAGTAATCAGAGATTACTGAGAGCTTGCTCAGAGTAAGTTTGTGAACGCAACCTGGGCCAATAGGCATCGTCTCTGGGACTACTGACAGTAGAGATAGCCGTAGATAGAGGAAGGTATCAACGGTAAATAAACATTTGGATTTGGTTACCAAGTTTTACCAGAGCGGTTAGTACCATTCAGGTAGGAAAAGACCTTGGACCAGTTCCGATATTGCTGGTTTTACTGGCCCGCAATCGAATAACAATAGAACTCGAACGTCTGGGCCAATAGACATCGTCTGAGGGAATACTGACAGTACTGTTCGGGAATATCTACCCGCTTTACCTCCATGGTTAGCGTAGGGCACAGATTACAGAGTAGGGACATATAGACCATATTAGTGAGGTTAGAATCACTGAATTGGCGGGAGATCCATATTCAAATTTTTTTACATAGGAATCAACTTTAAGATGGAATATCGCTAGCTAGAAGTAAATGTTAATATAAAGACATGCAAAATTGGGTGCCCCCATTATTAGAGGTTGTTTCCAAGTACATTTTACATCACAAAATACTTTTATATGTCCTAAAATTAAAATTGAACACATTATTATACGGAATATATCCGTATGTCGTAGATCATTTCTGCTATACGTCAATCATGAACCGTAACAAGGAAAATGACATGCTACGCTTGCGCGTTAGAATGATGTCAGCTCGTAGATAGAGGAAGGGGAAGATAACGTAAACAACAAGAAAAGTGTGTCCAACATCTCTATGTTTTTGTTGACATTTACTGTGCATCTACGCCATGTTTGTTTACGTTTACCCCAATATTTGAATGTTAATTATCGTATTTGTGTTCGATGTAATAGTGTTTCGATCGTTTTAAGACTTGAGTATCAAGAATTTCGTTGTCGGCATGCCAGGAAATTGTGTAATTTGTGGAAAATATGCCGAAAAAGATAAATTCGGATTGGGGTAAACGTAAACAAAAACAAGTTGATGTTGGACACAGAGAGCTGTCCTTCGTAGCTGCGCAATGCGGTATCTTCTCTTTCCTCTATCTACGTGTCAGCTTCAGAGGTTAGAAACGAAATGAAGCTACGACAAACTTCCATGGATCTTGCCGACCAATTTTATACTGATCCATTATTAAAAAAATATACCATTTTATTTCGAAATTTTGTTTTCAACTTGTTAAGAAAGGATCATAGAACACATTCCAACAGAAATAAATCTTAAGAAATTCGCTAAAATATCCAAAAACAGGCGAGAAGTACGCGGCATTTTTAGTCCCATAAGAAATGCATGGGGAATTCAGGGACCAGATCCACGGATGGATCGCGATTCAAAATTCCCGCCTAACCTCACTAATATGGTCTATACGAACAGAGACAGAGACAACCTCTGTATACCATATATCTATTATACCAATATCGATAACACGCGTTCTAGACTACGACAAAAAGTTAAGCCAAATCGTTGGGAGGAATCCACTTGTACGCATGCGCGAATTAGAAGTTCGAAAATGACAATCAAGATATTGGTTAGTTTGTTTTCATATTTGACGTTGAATGAATTCGAATGATGATTTATTTCAAATTCTTGTACACATTTTGAGAAGAATTTTATTCGACGCGAAAGTTAATGAATATTGAATTCATCGAGAATTTATCCATTTTTTTCAACTTTCAGATAAATCAACGGAAAGAGATCAAACCTAACGAGTGCATCAAAACTATTCACTCAATATTATTATGATTTGTGAAATAATAAGTGCCGAATAGGAATGGTATTGTCTATACTCAGTAAACTCAAGAGTGACATAATAATAATTTCGTTTAATATTACTGTTTCATACCAGTTTCAATATTGCGTGTTTGTGTCAACATCATACTTATCTCACCTCCTGAATTTCCCCTCTTGTAAATCTACTCAATACTCAATAAAAAATATTCTTTTGTCAACATTTAATGTAATATGTAGTTATATTTTATATATAAAAGTACAGAGTGCTCATTAAAAGAGCCATGCTTCAATAGAAGCAATACAATAATCAATTTGGCAATAAGAATATTGCCAGAAGATGAGAAACTTGTAGATACTAGTAACTACAGTTGAGCTTTATATATATAGATGTCGATTTAGATATTTCACTATTTCAGTGCTGAAAAAACAATCATATAAATTGAACTAGAATTATTACCTCAACTCCCAACTGAATTTCAAGACAATAATACACTTATCTAGATACAATGCAGACAATATACGATAGTGAACAACCTAGAAAAATGTATTCACAGTCCTACAAATTTTGTTGATTCAACATCACTTTTGTTAGTCTACGCACTCCGCAGGTTTTCTGTGGATTACACATAATATTTCACTTTTGTTATGAATCCGAGGGTCTAGTGTTGCAAAATGATGAAGTTTCAAGAATTTTGACTTCTAGTAATTAGAAATCAACAGAGAAATACAAATTATACTACGTAATGCCAACCTGAGTTTGAACCTGATTCAAACCAATATCAACATATTGATAGGTTAAGGTCGAAAATATGCGAATGGTTGTGAAGTAAAATCATTTCATTCCTGTCAATTCATAAAACCATGTATCAGAAAGAGCCAGAACTAATCAGGTATTTTTATTCTTAATATTTCTGCACAAGCGCATAAGTCGATTCCGGCCACGGGCTGGCTTCAATTTTCGAGGTCCCATTATCGATATAGAATATAATAGATATATGCTGTATACGGACATATACGGACCGCCCACTTACTAACCTAAACCATAGCCGTCTTTAAGGAGAGCCTGGTACACGATTAAAATGCAACGTCGCAGTAGGGCCGACTCTATTATGTCCTTGATACGCATGACGCTTGTAATTCGTAAGTTTAGTTGGTGAATAACCGCGTCGGCGTGAAGTTTTTGAAACAAGTAGTGTAAAACTTGTGAAATCTTGTGGCTTTTCAGTTTTTTCGTTTTGTGATACATTATAGTGAAGAGTGTTAGTAGTGTTATAGTGCATTTTGTATTGGATTACCTTTTTAACCGTATGTACATAGCCTTATGAACTTCCGTGAAGAAGCCATTTTCAATCATGGTCAAGAAATGTTGTGTACCTTCTTGTAAAAGTAATTATTTTTTAACCCGGAAAGACGGTTATGTGAGTTGCTTTGGTTTCCCCAAAAATGAAGAAAGGAAGCTTTTATGGCTCAAATATATCCCTCGAAAAAATTTCGTTCCCGCGAAACAAAGTGGGGTTTGTGAAAAATATTTTGAAGAGTCCGATATAATCAGACATGATAAGCATTCACAGCCGGATGGTTCATTCAAACTCATATCATTAAGATATCCAAAATTAACAGAAAACGCGGTTCCAAAAATGTTTCCAAATTCTCAAGCTTATCTTTCAAAACCAGTTTATAAAAAAAGAACAGATCCACAGTCTAGAAGGAATACAATTAAGTAGGAACAATGATGAAATCGAGGCTTTTTCAAATTCCGATAAATAAGATTTTGATGATCTAATTAATAATTATTTCATGTTTGAGAATATAATGTTATGTTTAAGAATAGAATATGTTTTGTTTGAGTATGTTGTATTGTATTTAAAAATGATGTTATGTTTAAGTATATTTTGTTCATTCAAAGTACATAGTTTATTGAGTTGATTGTGAAAAATGTGCAATTGAACTTGTTCAACCCAATATATCGATTCATTTCTGCAATATGTTCACATTCCTATATACATGTCCCGTTCACTGGCTCCTTCAAGTATTTCATGATCTGTTTTATATCTTCGTTTACACAATTTTATGGCAAGAGAAACCCCTACACTCCCGTGGTTCTTGCTGAACTATAAATTGAAAAACGAATATCATTTGCCTATAAAAAAATGAAAATCCTTTCATTCGATTTGAAAATCATTTCAGGAATATTTTCCGAATTCCATTCTTGTGCAAACTATTATCTCCGCTATGAATTAAATTTATTGAATAAGTAGAGCATCATACTATATTCTTTCAAGTTTTCCATCAAAAAAACATTTCAATAACCATTTAATAACGTTTATAGGATTCGGAAACGCAAGCATACAGCGCTACGTACTAAACTTAAGTCGGCCCACCACGTTGGCCAATCTGCTGCGTTGTCAGATCAAAGAGTTGGTTACTCTTTGGTCAGATTGTGTTCCAGGCTTTCTCTATAGACGGCTGTGCCTAAACTAACCTAAACTAGCGTCTATTTCCTGTGCTTTACAAATGAACCTTCATTTGTCATTTATCCCTGCTGTGCTGCCATCTGTAGTGGGAAGTGGGAGTTATGATGTGCGCGGTCCAGAGATATCTTCTATATCTCTGGCGCGGTCATATGTTCCTGAATGTCAAAATTCAAATTTAATTAATTTAACGCAAAGCGGATTTTCGTATATAAAGTTCACGTTTTGAAACCCCCCATCCCCCCAATCAGCAGAAATGAATAGTCTGTGTTATAAATGCGGCAAGGTGTTTTGCAATTCCAACATATCAATTAAGTTTGACACGCCAGGAATTTTCACAGAGATGAAACTACTGAAATCGCTCCTAACTTGTACAAAAATGCAGCGAAATATAATTATAACTGCCATTGTAGAAAGAACTCTAGTGATAAAAATAATTTCACGAACCATCAGAAGATCCACGGTGAAGATTCATCTTCTGGTAGTGGTAGTTACCAATCGGTAGGTAGGTATTCTTCTATAAAATTTAGTCATAATATACAGTCTATCATATTTTCATTACTATTTCAGAATGAAGTTCATAACCAGTTGCATAGTATTTTACATGAGATAGATCAACAAACTTTACGTAGAAAGCTGTTCAATTTCCTAAACCAATGTGATGATCCAGATGTAACAGATTGTATCAATTACTTCAAAGAAAATTGGGCATATGCTTACAGACTCCATGCTGGTATTAATACTGATATGCATCTAGAGAGATTTCATAAGACTCTTAAATATATGTACCTCAAAGGAAAGAAAGTTAAAAGACTAGATAAGGGAATATGTGCAATCGTGCAATTTGTTGACAGACTTATATCCCGTCATAAATCTGCAGTAAAAGTCAAAGAAATAAGAGTTCGTCATGAAACTATGACCAGCTTGGATAAAAATTTATTGATAGAATGTGAAGATGGATGGAAAATACCTTCAAATACATCTGAAGAAAACATTTATTCAAAAAACAGAGAGCGATTGCCAAAAATGCCAACTTAAATGTACATTGTGTAACATCTGCATACATGAATATATCTGCTCTTGTATTGATTCACACAGTTTCTGCTTCAAGGAAAGAAAATCTACTTCGGCATGGAGGACCAAACTTTCAAACTGATACTGGTGAGTGGTTTAACATTGTAGCAATATGATAATGCCATTGAAGATTGAGAATAGTTATTTTATACCACATGTTGCATAGGAAGAAGTCAACTATCAAGGTAATATAAAAAAAATTTCATTATTGGGTTTAGGACATTTAGCACATTACTATCCTCTTCTTCTATTTCTATTTTTTTCACAAAGCTTGTTATGGATATTTATGTATTATGTTTGGGTGCTTGTAGGAAATATTGTCCTTATAATAGCAGGTTGTATATTATCTTTAGATATTCTTTTGAAAGGGAGAAATAGCAACTTTTACAATCAACTTTTACAATAAAGCAGGTATAAATAAATGGCAACAAGAAGCAGATCGTAGAACCTGTTCCAGATCTCGGTGTAAGCAGAGGAAAATTTTATTAGGGTTCTATACATAATCTTCAATGATACAGGAAAAAAAAGATAAAAACTATTTGAGTGCACTTCTCTGTTATTATACTTCAAAGTAGTGGTTAATTTTACTGTATCCCCTGTTTTAGACAGTAGTAGGTGAAGGAGTGTGAAGACACAAAAGAGAAGAATTTAATTCTAAATGAAGTTGATAGGAAAAGAGACTTGAAGAGGTCCGTAGAGAAGGAGAAGGAAGATATCAGGAACGAAATTGCGAGTCATTTGAGGAACAGACATTCTCCTACCAAATTTCAAGTCATTAAAAATAATTTAGCTCTGGTTTCACCTACACTCGCAGCTTTAGATGCTAATAATTCCGTACCTTCTACAAGTAGAATTCCACATTATATGAAAATTGTTCCACAAAGATCACTGTTTTCAACCAGAAATGAAAAATCAAAGAAAAAAAATCATTCTCCTTAATCTGTGTAGAATACAGTACCTGTTTCAATAAACTATTTAAAATTTTCTTTGACGTATCATTGATCCCAATTCCATAAAATCCCTTTCTGAATTAAGGTTTATTGTCACTTCATTATACCATCCCCTGGAATAAATACTCACAGAAAGATTTAATTCACACGCTGGAAAAATTTTGCTAATGATAATAGGTCGTTATTTTAACCTCAGCGGAAGATGGAGCTTTTCTACTCAACTGAGGAACATAACATATATTTATTCTCATAATTATAACATAAGAATGCTATTTTGTAATTCCAAAGTAGTTGCACATCATTCCTCATTAATACTGATATCTCTGAAAGTGTTTATATTTAACCATGATAACGTATATTATTTAAAATAAAATGTATCCTTTGCCAATCCAATGATGATTGATGAAAGAGAGCCTGAGCCTAATCTTGTTTATCTGCCTATTCCCAGAGACAGAGTTTGTCTCTGCTATTCCTATTATTAAACAACATAAAACTGGAAACGGTTCCAAATATTATTAAACCTTTTAATTTGCCCGCGCTGCGGACCATAGAGATATGATTACAAATATTGGTCGGACACTCTGTGTTCTGGGTTCATTTGTAAGGCACAAGAAATAGACGCTAGTCTTTGTAGGTACGGACTATGGAGGGTAGAGTCGCTCTTCCTCTATGGAGTGGCCTATATCATTGAACTCTATGGAAACCATAGAGTTCAATGGTGACTGATGTTGAACCAAATTGTCAGGAATTCGACATATACGGACCGCCCACTTACTAACCAGAAGTAACCAAAGTGTATATACGGACCACAGCCTATATGTGTCCCACACATTGAACTCTATGAGAGTTCCCATAGAGTTCAATGGTCCCACAGAACACACCCTTCTTGACTTACATACAAATGTGTATATCATTGAACTAAACCTGAACTTTCTTTAGTTCAATGATGTATAATACTAGTACTGGTATTATAGGTCCATGAAGATATTGGCGCTGCATTCGCCATAATCAGTTGTTGCGCAAACAAAAGATTAGTGGTTTTTGGGGTGAAACTCCCTCTTCTATGCTCCAATCTACAACCAAATATGGCCGCCTCGAATTTCCGATTGAAGAGGAAGTCGAACCGAAAATAACCGAATGATTTCCGAATCTTCGGATTCTGATTGACAATTTTGACATTTGATAACCATGAAATGAACAATGTGATTTTTTTAGCGTTCTTCGAGTTTCGTTCATGTTTTGTTTTTCAACATCAACTACTAAAATTCTATACAAATTATTTAATGAGGTGAGTTTTCACTGTTGAATTTGAAGTAATCGGTAGTATATGAACTTCTATTTCACTGAAATTTTTTCCTTAGGTTTCTTCGTTCCGTCAAGCAATGGGCTATTGAGGAATAAACTTTTATTTAGGAACGAACGAATGGTACTTGATGTGATTGGGTAAGTCTAGCTATATTTTATGTCTAAAATTTTCATCATCCCTATTCTATTCTACACTTAAGTTTAAAATGTCAGAAACTTCAGTAGTATCTCCTGTTTATATGTTCAACTCTTATGCATGTAAATTTCCGTCATGTAAGAGTGTTTTTTACTCGCATGTTCCTGCTGGTTTTGAACAGAAAAAGTTTTTTTCATTTCCAAGAGATACTTCTCGAGCAGCAGTTTGGAAGCAAGTTTGCTGTATCGGCCCAAGCACCAACGTTAAACACTATCGTGTATGCAGTGATCATTTCTTACCTTCGGATTATAATAATCCAAGAGTACCGACCCGTCTTAGTTATCGAGCTGTTCCAAGATTTCTGCAAAATTTGTCTGTCTCAAATGATCATTGTTATACAAATACAGAGTCAAATATATCCCCCAACATCCCTTCAGATATCTCCAAACCTGCTTGCTCTATCGAACATGACCATTGCTACATGCCCAAATTTCCTTCTGATAGTATGTCTGTTGTTTCTTGTCAGAACAGTTCTGATGACAGTTTTAATAATGAAAAAGCTGCTACAATTCCTTCACAAATTTCTATTTCAAATTCTATAGATTCTATGATTAGTTCCCCAAGCTCATCCTCTCATCCCTCAGAAATAATAAACACAGATACTACTGAAGTATCATTACATACTAGCTATGATCACCCTGTATCATCTTCAAGCAGTTCTGAATATTCTATAATTAATGATGATTGCACTGATAAGTATTCATTTTTGGATGAAAACAATTCAGGATTTGCAACACCATCTAGGCCAATTAGTGAATCAGTTAGGCATAAAGAAGAGAGAATGTGGAGAATAAATAGAAATCTTGAATCGCGATTATGCAAATTGAAAAATTTGTTACACAATGAGCGAACTCAGTTAAATTCATTGAAAAGTTTATATTCCGAGGGTAGATTTCAGTTTATAGAAAGTAATTTAAATGAATTCACCAAAGGTTTTTTCAATGCTCAACTGAGAAATGTGAATAAATCTCCAACAGGGCGAAGATGGTCAGATGAGGATAAGACTTTTGCTATTTCATTATACAAAAGAAGTCCTAGACTTTATAGATATCTTAATTCGTTTTTTCAATTACCTTCCCCTAGAACATTAAAAACACTTCTTTCTAAAATTCCTTTCGAGTGTGGCATTATAGAACCTGTGTTAGAATATTTGAAACTGCAAACTGAAGATATGGACGAGCTTGATTGTTATTGTGCACTTCTTTTCGATGAAATATCTCTTAGTAGTGGGCTATCTTACGAAAGTCACAAACAGAGGATTTCAGGTGTTGTTGACTTAGGTCCACTAGGTAGAACATCCCACCTAGCAAATCATGCTCTTGTCTTTATGATACGGGGTATAAGAAAAAATTTTAAATTCCCAGTTGCATATTTCTTTACCAAAGATACTGTGAAGAGTATCGATCTAAAACAACTAATCATTCTTGTAATCAAGCAACTAAACAAGGTGGGGATCAAAATTTGCGCCACAGTTTGTGACCAGGGCACTACCAATAGAACTGCTATCAGTTCTTTAGTCCAAGACACAAATGATAATACTTTTCCTTATCATTTTGTACTTGATGGACAAACAATTTTTACCATCTTTGACGTTCCTCACCTTTTGAAAAATACCAGAAATTCTCTTATTAAGTGTAAAATAGAATTTGCTGATGGAAAGTTTGCATCTATGGATGACATGAAGCAAGCATTCCATTTAGACAAGATGAAACGCACATATAAAATTTTATCCAAATTGAATGAGAATCATTTTAATTTCAACGACTCATACATGAAAATGAAAGTGAGTGTGGCTGCCCGTCAACTAAGTCACACAATGGCAATGGCTATTGAAACATTTCATGCTAGTGGGGATATGGAGCCTTCTACTTTGGGAACAGCAGAATTTTGCACAATTATGGATCATTTATTCGATTCACTCAACAGCTCCCAGTATCATAATTTTGAAGGGAAAGTGTATCGATCTGCTTTATCAGAAAATTCACCTCATTTAGAGTTTTGGACAAAAATGTTGCCTGAAATTAGAAATTGGAAAATTTTCGAAAACGACAAAGTCAGAAATAATTTCAAATTTGTTGAGGGCTGGCAAATAAGTATCAGATCAGTCATGGGACTCTGGGAATATTTGCACGCGAAAGGGCTTAAATATTTGAATTTACGAAATCTAAATCAAGATCCTTTGGAAAACTTTTTTGGTCAAATAAGGCAACATGGTTTTTGTAACACAAACCCTACATGTTTACAGTTCGTTGCGGCAATAAAAACAATTGTTATAAATAATTTCAGTTCGCCATTTTCTAAGTCCTATAATTGTGAGAGGGATTATTGTCAGGCTTTGGGTAACTTTGGGAGTTTTATTCAAAAATATGTATTCTCAGATCAAGTAGTTGCTGAAGAAAACAGTTTTTTCCCTGAGGTAAATGATGATGCAGATGACATGATTGAAATAAACTATGCTTCCCCTTATGTAGCAGGCTATATATTGAAAAAAATTGATGTGAGAAACTGCAGTAATTGCAAAAAAAATTTATATTCAAATGAATTATTAAATGAACATTTATATGTGCGTTTTAAGGAGTATGATGAAAAAGTTAGATTAAATTACGCTAGTGAAAAGTTGATCAAATTCATTGATATTCTACATCAAAGGTTGTACACATTTTTAGATAATTATCGTCATTTGGATAACTTGGAAGATAACTTCATCAAAATATTTAATAGTGAATATGCCGAGATCACTTTTTGTAACACTCATGATATAATCAAAGAAATAACCAAAATTTGCTTCAAATTAACTATTTTCAAATACATAAGAGATAAAAAGCACGAGAATAAATTTTTGAGTACTGGTCATTACCGAAAAAGAAAGCTATTTACTGAAAGCAAAATTCCCGCGAAGAAATCAGCTTTTTCCTGATTCAAATAATGGTGAATATCAAGGTTCTGATCAATTTTTCCGTAACCTATATCTACATACTTTTTTTTTAAGTTTTGATACTGCTTTCTTCTTTTTTTTTCATGAACACTTCAAGGATGAAACAACCCAAAGAGATGATTGAAAGACTGATGCGTCCTGCTGTCCTGTGATATTATTGTTATTGGAAGATTTTTTTATTTGAATAATATATTTTTTTAGCTAGGACTGTGATATTGTAGATTAGATAGAAATATTTACTTTTTTGTTTATTTTTTACATGTATTCTCGAAAAATGTACCTGATTTTTGTTCTTATAGTCATTTTGTTACATTTTTTTGTATTTTTGAATGTATGTTTACTTTGAACCTTTATTTTACTGTGAAATATTTTTTTAGTTGCTACTAATCAATCAGAAAATCCCTTTATTTTATCTGAATAAATCTTTATTTTATTTCAATAAATTTAATTCATTCAAAAGTTTGGTTTATGTGATCATAATGTAATCTAGGAGTGATAAATTAAAATTTCCACAAAATAATTGAGTTTTTTACTTACACTCTTCATAATGTGATAATATTTCGGTAATTAGGCTATCTATCATGAAATCTGTTAAAAGATGCGGAATTCATGATAGAATCTATAGATTTACATTTTAGATATAAATAGTGCAGTTGCCTGAGAACGCCTGCAAATTCAAAATTCCCGCATAAATATGATTCAAAATTCCCGCCGTTCATATTACTTCACAACCAAATATGGCGGCTATATATTGACATTTGGTGTTGCCTAAAATTACTTAGGACATTTCACTTCTTGTATATTAGTGTTCTGTGGTTATCAAAATCAAACCAATTCATCAAATGAAAACTCTTTCGTTAATTCTTGGCTGTATTGTAAGTAGTATTAATCTTTTGTAAGTAATTAATTGTAAAAAATTAAGGTTAGTAACTGTTTGTTTTTAAAAATTTTTCAGATCATCTGGCAAAATTTTCTTCGAATTGTCAGAAATTTTCAAATATTCACATGCAACACCCGATAATGGATGTATGCTAGAGGGTGAGCAAGTGTGATATGCCAACCATCTGATTTATGTGGAAAGAAAGCAGTTACAAAGGCTGTGGTCCGTATATACACTCTGGTTTTTTCTGGTAAGTAAGTGGGCGGTCCGTATATGTCGAATTCCTGACAATTCGGTTCAATATCTGTCACCAGAGTAACCGCTCTGGTAACTTTCGGTTACCAAATGAATATACGGACCATAGACAAAGGATACGCTAGCTGTATTCGGGTTCGGCTTTCGGACAGTCCGAGAAGGGTTCTAGAACTGCGCAGAGGATTTTATTATTTACTAGCGCGCAACAGTTTTGCGCAGTTTTAGAACAATTCTCGGACCGTCCAAAAGCCGAACCCGAATACCGAATACAGCCAATAAATAATGCGGGACTCTATCAACAAACATCGGCCCTGCAAGGACAACCCATGTCCACCCTACGTCGCCGTCTTATCGTTGTATATATTATAATGTTCATGTAATTTAGTTGTAATAAATTTTCTTGAAGAGGTGCACTGTTTTATTGAAAAGGTGTATTCACTATACATATAAATGGGAATAGTATAAAAATATCGGTACAAAATATTAACAGTATCAAAATATAACAAAAAAAAAATAAACAACATAAGTACACGTCATTAATTAATACACGTCTCAATTAATAATAACGTCCAAGCATTTTTGTCGTATCCTTGAGTCATTTATGTGAAGCTCCTGGTGCTGAAATAAAAAATTATGTGTTATGTTTACATAGTTTGACTTCTATCAAGATCTCTGTGCTGTCAATGTCAATCAAAAATTGCGCACATTGTGGCAACGTTGGATTTCAATGCTGTTTCTAGTTGCCACATTGTGCGCAATTTTTGATTGACATTGACAGCACAGTGAGCTTGATAGACGTCAAAGTATGTAAACATAACACATAATTTGAATATTATTTCACTTTTAACAGAGAGACTCTGCAAGGGCACAATAACTTGTTTTGTAGTAAATACAACCTCGTACAGTACAGGAGCAGTGCTGAAATATGCTTGGACATTCCAGACAAACCTGCTTTGTATGTCTATTTCATCTTTCCAATCCTCAGATCATCAACTATAGATAACATTCCCTCAATTTGATGGGGTTGTCCTTGCAGATTCGATGTTTGTTGAGTCCTGAGAGAGAATGTTTATTGTATCATTTGTAACTGCTTTCTTTCCACATAAAATCAGATGGTTGGCATATAACACTTGCTCACCCTCTAGAATACCTCCACTATCGGGTGTTGCATGTGAATATTTGAAAATTCGAAAAACATTTTGCCAGATCTGAAAAATTTTTAAAAACAAACAGTTACTAACCTTAATCTTTTACTCCTCAAAATATAACCAAAAGATGAATAATACTTACAATACAGCCAAGAATTAACGAAAGAGCTTTCAGTTGATGAATTGGTTTGATTTTCACATTTTGATAAACAAAAACCACTAATCTTTTGTTTGGGGAACAGCTGATTATAGCGAATGCAGCGCCAATATCTTATGACATAAATGTCATTCGTGAATTTACATTTCGCACGGCATGGCAACGTTGGATTTCAATGCTCTTTCTAGTCGCTCCTCTATAATCTTTGGTTATGTTCCTCTTTGGTTATGTTCAGCAAAGTCTGTGTTCACTGTTCATATTCGTGTTCTGTGCTGTTCAGCTTCTTATCGTGGATATCACATAAATAAATTATGAATAATTTAGAATGCTAAGGAGATGGATGAAAACGATAAATTGAAAAAATGCAATATTCGAAGAAAATATTTAAATATCTACGGACAAGTAATATATCTCTCCCTAATGAAACAGGATAATTTAATGATTGTTTCACTGAAAAAACATTCAGATATTCGCCTATATTCAATAGTTTTTACATTGGGCATAATTTTGAATGCCTTCAGTTTCAAAATTGATCTCATAGGTACCATCCTGTTCAGTATTATAGTGAGTGTTTTAGTCGTATGTATGTATATGAAATTGGGTAGCATAACTGAAGGTTTGTCAATAACAATCTTATTGAAGTCAAGATTATTTTTGATTTATAATTTTTAGAGGCTCTCATAGCTATCAATCCATTGGGATATCAATTAAGCACTAAATATATAATGGGCCAAAAATCCACGTTCATTCCATTTGAAAGAGTACAAAATATTTTCATCAATGAAGTAATATACAAGGTATCAGGAAACTGATTTACAAAAGCTTATCCTTTAAAATATTGTTGGTTGGTTAATATTCTGTTACAATCTATTCTACTTTTTCCAGCAAAAAATCGTATATTTATTGACGATTTTAACCAAAGGATTAAATGGTGATAAGCTAATTCCCTTATTTATAGTGAGTAAACAGTATTGAAAATACTTGCATTAAGGTCGAGCACCCACAGTACAACTGTTTTGTGACAAGGGTTGTAAACCAGTTTCACTCTGAAATAATTTTACTACCATGTTGCAAATTTTGTCCACTTACCCATGATACTGATTGTAGATGGGTTGATTTATTTATTCAAGCAGTGCTTTCGTTTTTTGAATCAGGTTAAATTCTTAGTCCCATGTAAATGATAACACCTTGAAATCTATTTTACTTAGAAATAATTTCCAAATCAAAATATTGTGTAGGTAGGTCATTCAATAAAAGTCATTAGTACCTACATTGGATTATAGAAATTTGCATATCTGATATATTCACTTGAGTGCCAATTTTCTTGCCATGCTCCTTCTTTGGTAGCTTATAATTATAAACGGAAAAATTAACAGCATTCAGACAATTATTGAATTCTAGAAAAAGCACCTCGCTGAGCAGGCCTTGAACATAGCATTGTCAGTCAGAGGCTTTAGCCACTGAGCTACTGAGGAGACATGATGATTCCATATACAATGTTGGGAAAGTATTTCCACAGATTTCATATGTTTTTTCCAAAATTCAATATTTGTCTGCATGTCGTTAATTATTCAAGACATCAAACTATCATTTATATACATATGATTATAAAGTTCTGTGTACTTCTCCACTTCTTGCAAAATTTATATAATTGAATTGATGCGGCCTTAATAGAAATTCTAAATTTATTACATGATTATTGACTAAATATCTGCGAAAATTACGTAATTCAGTTTCTAATGAAATTTATATTGTCTTCTTGTTCACTCAAATCTGCAATGCACCTGCGACCACGAAAACAGTTTTGTTACAACACTTGTCATGAAATGATTGCAGCAAGGGCGCTCTACCTAATTGCTCTACCATTGAATGAAATGTTTCATATAAAAGGCAAAGAATAAACCTTGACTATAAGAATAGAATTAAATTGTTGTGAAATTTATCCATTGAATTGATGGTTTAGAAGATTAAATTTAAATTCATTTTTTAATATTATTGTAGTAATGGTCTCAAAAAATTTCCAACAATTACGAGAATTGACAAAATGACCATTGTCCAGGGTCAAACTGAATTTGAAAATCCAAATAGAAGAAAAATTCTCAGCAGCATGTGGTTGGTTGGAATGTTTATATGTATAGGTGAATTAATATTAATGAAGAGATATGGTCGCTTTTAATGGGGAAAAATGATTTTTTCCAACCAAATTTTTGGTTTGAAGATTCGCCTTTTTTATCAATTATGACTAGTGAAAAATACAAAAATGCATGTTTCATTTCAAATTATTATTATTATTATTACTTATGATAAGAGCAAAGAAAATTCTATAAAACTCATTGAGGGGAACTGGGAAGTAATACCTCAAGAATCTCCATTCAAAAACGGAATTTGCTAATTTACGCTTTCAATTTCTTACGTGAAGTCTTGATTTTTTTTAATTAAAGTTAAAGGACGTCTTGATGTCACCCCGTCTCTTTTTTTTCCAATTTAGTTGTTTTTTTATGAAAAAAAAAACTTGAACTTTAGTGTCCATAAAACTTGTTTGCATAATCATTTTTCGACGTTTTTCGACACATTACGTATGATTCTGTTATCTGTGACATTACGATAAAAATAGCGACTGGGTGACATCGGCGATTCAATTCTTCATATATTGCAAAGATTTTTATACCGATATATGCCAAAATTACGCTGAAATTCAGGAATATCTGAAAATTATTCAATATTCCTAATATTACCTCTCACGTGGTAATTTCTACTTTTCAACAGTACGTAATTCAGGCTATTGCTCAAAGATGCGACACATTTTTGTATTTGCGGTAGCATCCGTAAAGCAACCAATGTCGATCGTCTTGATCTATGTACTACGTCCCCTTAACAAAAATGCTCAGAATAATCGACATGAAAAAAAAATGAAGGAAGTAAATTTCATTCTCGCAAAAACAAGTCCAGTTTAGTCTTGGATATATTGACATTTCACGAAATGACCACTGCCTTAGGCAATACATTCCATTGGTGAAATACTCTATTCGGCAGGTGCATGTGAACCTCTCTAGCTATTTTCAACTCGTGCCCCTTAAGACGAACGTCGTCAGTTGTCGTGAAGGTTGTACGTTGTAATAAGGCTAAGGAATTTTCATCAGGCGAAGACGTTCTTCGTAACAGGGGCGACCACGACCGAAAGGGAGAGTTGCTCTACGTTGTACGGCCTTCAGGATATCAAACACTATTCGCAAAAACGAGAGTTGGGCGCACATACGACTTATACAAGCCTGTACAGTGTGGCCAGATAAGATCTTTGAAAGGTTTTACCTTTCACGTTCCTCATCTGGTTGGTGATATGATGACTATCCTTACGGATAGTCAAGCTGCGATCAAATCTCTCGCGGCAGACAAATGCAACTCGGCACAGGTATTTGAATGCAGATCTAAACTCACCAAATTGGGAAGTTCAAACAGACTGCAACTGATTTGGATACCTGGACACTCTGGCTTCAGTGGCAACGATGTATCGGATGCTCTGGCCAGAAAAGGCGCGACATCAACGCTTATTGGCCCGGAACCCAGTATAGGAATTCCTAATTCCTTAATCAGGGACCGAAACAACAGCTGGATAAGGCAAAAGGTCCTGGAGCACTGGCGCAACCGTCCTGGATTGCGTCACTCGCATAGGGCTATTTCAGTGCCCCCGCCCATACACCAGTCGCTGGCTAGAATTTTCTAGAACTAATCTGAGATCCATAATAGCGGTTTTTACAGGACACTGCAGACTCAGAGCCCACCTCAAAAATTCAGCATCGTCAATGACCCACTCTGCAGACTCTGCTTAGAGGAAGACGAAACAATTGAGCATATCCTCTGTGACTGCCCGGCGGCAGACAGGGTCAGACTCGGAGTTTTCGGCTCTCCGAAGATGATCCTAGAGGAACTCAAGAATCACTCCCCCTCCGACATCATCTCCTTTTTGGGTAGGATGGGACTAGAGGGAGAGATTTAGCTCTTTGAGCATGCTTGTGTGCTACAATAGACCGTTGGTCGCGGTGGCAGGTTTGGGTTAGTCCGTCCAACACACCCAGCAATCAGTAATCAGATATGATTACTCCACGATAGTTTTGAATTCACTACCAGCACTCCGAGATCACTGCAGGTGTTGGTCGGCGCAATATGGAGAACAACATACTTCTACAAATTAAGGGGAAAGAGCCGGTCCTTAGATGTAGGCCAGAAATAATAAAGGCCCACCACAGAGCTCTGTGGTACTCCACTCAGAACTAGTTTGCTGCTACTAGATGTTGAACCAACCTTCCCGCTGTACTCACACTCAGATATAGATGAGGAAATCTATCGTTACAGTCCACCGCGGGCAATAATGTGTCGAAGCTTATGAAGAAGTCGTCTTCGGGCAAACTTGTCGAAAGTACTGCGGAAATCCAAATATACAACGAACATCTCCCGCGCTCGATTGACCATCCTAGTCCAATGCGAGAGGCAACAAAATATATATATTTGTGACAACCGATTTCCCTCACATGAAACCATTGCTGTTGTGGTATAATATTGTTAGAGGAAAAATAATCTTGTATCTCATAGATCTGTAATTGCCTTCACTTTATGTATCACCCTGAGAGGTAGCTTTTACATAATCCGTTTTCCAAATTTTAGGTCATTCTCCTGTTTCTAAAGATTAGTTCATAAAAATTGACAACGGATTTGCAAGCTGTCTTGCACAGGTTTTAAGCAATTTAGCGGAAATGCTGTCTATTCTTGCTGACTTGGAAACATCTAGGACAACTAATCATCTATATTAATAAAAGAGGATCTATGGTTTACTTCAAAATGCTTTATTGTTCAAACGATCGCACCAAATTGGACAATTCTTTTTTTGTTGTGTTTATTATTGTTAGGGCAAGGTTTATATAACAAAATATTCCCAAAAAAAATTGTACAGAACAGAAAAAAAGGCATTCCTTTTTCTTACGACCAATCGAGCAATCACGATGAGTTAGTTATTATTATCTACCCTAGAAATAATTTAAATGGCAAATCTAGGTTTGCCGGGTCAGCTAGTTTTTTATAAAGCAAGTGGTCCTCAAAATCGTCAGTGCTCAGTGAATTGCCTTTCATGGTTGGTTGAACGGCCTAAGGCAAAAAATTATCGTGCTCAATAATCTCGGCAACCTCCACCTCCTCACCTGTCATGCTTCCATCCTGATGTGTTGCGGTCTCTTAAACTTTACCTGTAAGAAATGATAGACTGGTGGTGTAAACATCAAAAAGCAGGAAATTGTACTCAGTCAGTATTTTTTGTTTAGTATTTTCGAATCACCACAGATTTTACCAGTAAGGTATACCGTCTGTTCCGATATTCCTGAACAGTACTATCAGTATTTCAGAGAAGATGCCTATTGGCCCAGTCGTTCGAGTTCTATTGTTATTCGATTACTGGCCAGTAAAACCAGCAATATCGGAACAGGCCCATAATCTAACGTATTTGTAGAACTGTTTTGGATTCTTGGAGTTGGCGATCTTCCATTCGTATCATCACCTTTCCTTTCCGATTTCTTTCCTTAGTAGATTGAAAAAAGTTATTGATCAAAGGCTTTAATGGGAAGGAAGTGTTTGTACGAGTTTGTGTATTCTTAGAAATAGGAGAAAACTCCAACACCAATCCACTTCCTAGATTATCGTAGTTTACAAATTCCCTAGATACAAGAGTTTTTATTATCGTGGGTGTGTGGAAAAATTGAACATTATATATTTATGTACTTCAACGCTACGTGGTCTGATTTGCCGATTGGTGGTAAGGTAATCTAATAGCGTTTTCTATTGGTAAAACTAGTGCTGCACTGGATCACAGAACATCAAATGTGAATTAGGATATCTTGAAATTTGCTATTATAGCGAATTTCGGTGGTAAAACTAAAGGGTGTTTCAAATTGCGCGGTTTTTTTTAAGAATAAATAAAATATAGATGGCGCACTGAATTCGTCTGGGTATTTTGACATTTAAAAAGTGTGATGTATGACATTTATAAAAATGGCTTCGTACACGATACAACAACGCGTTCAAATTGTTAAATTATTTTATGAAAATCAGCGTACTGTGAAAAGTGTTTTTATTTGAATTTTATGGTTTACATAATCGTCCATCTGAAAGCACTGTTGGTCGAATTATTAAAAAATTTCAAGAGACCGATTCGGTGATAATCGAATTTTTGTTGCCTGAATCAATAAATATTGATCTAGAGGACATTTGCTTTCAACAGGATGGCGCTACACCTCATTTTGCAAATGACACAATTGATTTGATACCGTTGGACTATTTTCTTTGGGGTTATGTGGAAAGCCAGGTCTATAAGAATAATCCACAATCAATTCCTGAACTAAAGGATGAAATTATTCGTGTCATTTGTGATATAGAGCCTCCATTATGTCAAAATATCATTGAAAATGTTAACAAAAGAGTGGACGTCTGTAGAGCTGCAAGAGGAGGCCATTTGTCAGATATTATTTTTGGTACATAAATGTCATAAATGATACTTCAATTACCTATTAAATGTTTTCGAAAATTAATGCAAATTATGTGTTTTATTTACTCTTAAAAAAAACGCGTAATTTGAAACACCCTTTAGCTTCAGATGCATTGTAATGATTGTAGTGACATCAAAATATGCACTCGCACTGCACTAGTTTTACCAATAGAAAACGCTATAAGTCAGCCAAGCGATCTGACGTGAACACCAGATATAAAGTGGACGACAGTTGGCCATTCTATAACGAGTCTAACTGCTTATTCAAAAACAGGGAAATCTATATTTCCAGAGATTTTTATTTGAATCAATACATATATATGTATTTGTTGCAAAAAGAATATTGAAACCGGAAAATCAGTTTCTCTACATAAAAAGTAATAGATGTTGCAACAAAGTTTTTCGATGGGGGGGAATGTAGTGTAGCCGCAAATGATGAAAATCGTTTTTCACCCCTAAAAACAACCACTCACCCCTGTTTCGGAACTTTCACCGACTTCGTTTTATATATATGAAATTACTTATAATTCATACTAAACTTTGCTACCAACCACACACTTCTAAGAATTACTTTTTCCCTCAATTTTCTATGAGCTTGGGCTAAATGTATTGTGTGAATATATGGCGACTGTACGATTGTACAATGTCCTGGTCATCGGGTCATCATTCAGCAAGGAATTTTATTAGGCTTCTAAGCATCGTGGATCTGCATAATCGTAAAAATTGTAATGGATATATCCATTATAATTTTTCGTTTCAAGCTTTATAACAGGGATAAGTTAGTCGGGAAGAACAAAGACGATCGAACTTAATTGATATTATTTTGTTATACAGGGTTGTTCAAAAATAGGGGTACGATTATACAGATCCATGATGCTAGAAAGCCTTATATAATTCCTTCCTGAACTCTACAATACTATGTTGACGTTATCACGATCCTATTCGAAATCTAAATGATCGCGAAGTAGCTAGTTCGCATTTCTACAACTTGTTATATCTCGGAAAACTATGTTGTACAGAGTATTTTTCATGAGGAATAAATGCCGCACATTTATGAGAATGAATTCACCAGAGTCTCTAAATTCACATCCATTTTTATATTAATTCATTCCATGCGCCTTTTAGGAGCTCTTTTCAAATGGAACATTAGTTTGGATTGGATTAAAAATGTTATCGTGGGTTATTCTCGGAAGTTAGATATATGCCTTTGCGGACTTTCTCATGGAACTTTTCGAACTCTACAAAATTGCAATCGTTTACCCAGCGTCGGCCATAATAGCCTGAAATCAACGGCTTCATTCACGACTTGTTCATGAAAAAGCGATATTTTTGTCCCCTCTTCATTATATGGAAATGAATTTTACACGAAAATCTAGTGTACAGTGAAATTTCCATCCAAATCAGGCATCTGGTTCCGGAGTTATGTAAAGACAAACAAACAAACCGACACTTTCACATTTATAAGGATAGTAAGGATTCACATCTAGCTAGCATTAGTTGTACCTCCATAAGATCCCAAATGTAAAAAAATTTAATATGGATTTCCCGCTAAATAAGTGATTCTGAGATTTTGATGGGAATCGAAAAAACGTTTATTCGAAATTTTCAAAAAAATTGCTATGCGCACGCTACCTACATATAGTTTGCAATTTTGCATCTATCAATAAGAAATTTTGCACTTTTGTGCCCATCTGAAGCTTATTACGTCCAGTTTCATAATCAAAGTTAAAGTCACTTTAAGCTTAAAGCTTTCTTTACGTCCAGTTTCATAATCGAATTTAACGTCACTTTAAGCTTAAAGCTTCCTTTACTGTCATTTTTAGTACGTCAGGCCCGGATCTAGGGGGGGGGGCAAGCGGGGCGCTTGCCCCAGGCGCCAGCTTAATGGGGCGCCAAAATCAACCAGAGGTTAAATTTTTTTTTATTTTCTCGGAAAAAATTGATTCCCTAGTGCTAAAATAGAAACTATAGAGTGGTAACATGATAAACCATCACTATGCCAAAAATCTTTATAATCAATGAGGGATCAATTAACTGCATATTATTCAGTCATCTACGAATGACCGCCACACCAAAGATTATAGAGTTAGTTAACCTAACCTAACTCTATTATCTTTGCGCCACACTTGGGTGAAATAGGTTAAGAAATCGGATATGTCTACAATGTGTCGCGAGCATAGAGCCAGTCATTTCTTTGCCTTGGGAATTACCGACCCATCCCCATCTCATCTGGAACTAAGGGCCAAAATTTCCGATATTCTATGGACCATAACTTAAAAACTAATCCTTTCAGCAAAACTCTGTTTGCATATTCGTAATCTACGCCCTCGATTTAGTAAATACACCAATTTTGGTGGAAATCGCAGAGATCGAAAATTTTTAAAATTTCCCATTGCGATTTTTTGAAAAATATTTTTGGTCTCCGATCCAAACCAAATTCATACTGTACACTAATTCGAGGGCTTAGAATACGAATATGCAAGCGGATATTAAAAAAAATATATTTTTCAAGTTATGGTCGATGGAAAATCGGAAATTTTGGACCTTCGCGGAAAAAATCATAAAATCTAAACTGTTCGCGGTAGATGAATGAAGTGTGGTTTTTTATATTGGCAAAGGACCAATCTATCACCAAAAAATCAGCATATGACTAGTGCCTTTTTTCTGGCTGCTACAGCTCCTCAAAGTTGACCAATTTTTTCGAAATTGTACACTAAAAGTGATTTATTTCTCGAAATACTGATCCTACAAAAAATCTAATTGCATATTCGTGATCTACGACCTCGAATTAATAAGAAAAATGACCTCGGTCAATATACGGTAGCTATAAAAATCAATTTGTGTTCGGAATAATTTCGTTCATAAAGCGCGGGTAAAAACGATAGGCAAGCGCGGATTGCAAACGACATTCTTCTAAATACAAATTTTTTTATTTTTCGAACGATTTCAACCCGTATCATTTTTTCTACTAATACGAGGTCGTTGCCCAGCAAACCAACATGTTACATGCATAAGGGTGCTACATAACATAAACAGAACATTTGAAACACAACTGTGGATTTATAAATAAATATTCCATATACATAACGTTCTCATTTCACGTGATACATATCAAACATAATATAATATTTATGTATCATATACATTAATTTGTTATGTTTTTCATGAAAAGTATATGGTATATCAATTTCGTATTATCTATGATATGTATCATTTTGAATGAGAATGTTATGTATATGGTATATTAATTTATAAATGCACAATTTTCATTCAAATGTTCTGTTAATTTTATGTAGCAATCAGAGCATTAAATACATATTATTACGATATGAGAGTATACACATAACATATACCTAATTTTTCAGCTGTCATCCCGACAATGAAACTTACGGTATGATTTATTGAATCGTGAAAAAGTACAAACATCAGTACTGAAAGTAGCTGTTATCGAAACTGTTTTATTCAATTTTTTACTACTAGCGGATAGAATCCGCCAAAATAGGCGCATTATGAACTTTGATAACTCAACTTTCATAACCTCAATTATTGACGTTCGGAGGAAAAAGAAGGGTTGTGTGATTAGGCTGAATGTTCACATTCATGCATCAGTATGACAAATTTATTATTTATAATATGTATTTGCAAGGATAGTAACCCTGATTCCATTCGTCAGAGATACAATATTTTGTATATCTGATGATTTTGTGTGACAAATGAAAAGCAAATACTCGAGTTATTTTTTAAAACATAAAGAATGCGATTTTAGTTCGAGTTTTGAGAATTATTTGGTTTCCGCATTGATAAAAGAAGCAATTTTAATTCCATACAATTAATATGGTGCACTTATATGAAAAGTCACATGTTTCCATAGCTAGATAGGTTGGAGGGACCACTCAGGAACACAAGATGTCGAAAAGTAAGCAGGTTCGAGCCCGGAATGAGAAGGAATTTTAGGTCGGTGCGGGAGACAACCACGGATCGTAGACATAGGTTACTAAAGAAGTCTCATATATGAATACTGACAATCAATCAGGTGTAACAATAAATTATCGTTCTGGTACAGTTTTTGCCCAAAATAAGTACGTATTTCATCAAATATGGCGATCCATTAAATTTTGGATGTCCTTGTATTTATTGAGGTTATATTTCAAATTGGTATCAGATGTTCTGTACCAGAGCTATCATCCTTTGCACATAGCATGTAAGGTACAAAGTACCCATATGTGTACCGAACATGTAATATTGCAGTTTCGTTACAGTATACATAGCGAAAGGCGGACATAGAGCTCTCGTTGGAACGATAACGGATAGATCGTGTACGGAACTTTGCTATGTAACACGGAACGTTGCAATATGTATGATACGTTGATGATATGCAATTGTGTTTGCTGGGTGTTTTACGAATATGCAATTAGATTTTTCCAAAGATGAGTAATTTGGAAAAAATATCTTTAAATAGAACAATGGGAAAAAAATAAGAGTGATTTTTTTCCCAAAATACTTATAATATCTTAGGAAAAATTTAATTGCATATTCGTAATCAACGATCTCGTATCAGTGAAAAAAATAACTCAGGTTGAAATCGATGACGAATATGCCATTAGATGTTTCCTAAGAACCTTAGAGGGGGGGAGGGGAGCGCCATCATGAATTTTTGCCCCGGTCAGAAAAAATCGTAGATCCGGGCCTGAGTACGGTTAAAGGAAGCTTTAAAATTAAAGCGACTTTAGGTTTGATTATGAAACCGGCCGTTATTGATTTTGGTCAGAATCTGGCCGTTTTCGAGTTTTCTCAAATATACGGGGTCCCGTTTTTAAAATTTGTTGTTTGTTGCCCGTCAGGTATGGACAAATTTGTTACAGAGGTATACAGGACTGTATGTTAGGCAGTCAGTATATTTTCTTCATGATTTCTTTATGATACAATATACAAATTGATTCATGAATGAACAAAACACGGCCGGTTTCATAAAGCTTTGACTGTCCAATCAACAATTTGACAGTCATTCCATTCCCAAATTTAAATCAATAAAACCATTGAATTTCTGAATATATTGAAGTAGTTGCAATTGAGAATCATTGAATGGATGTATGAAGGTCATAATTTCCCCTAAATGGGTCCTTCATGCATGGGATGCTTATTGCATACAACAATTGATTAACCAATTCTCAATTGACTTGCAGTAAAATGTTCATTGCACTTCGTAGTGAGTAGTATTTGCTGAAGTCATTGAGTAGTATTTGCTGAAGTCATTGAGTAGTATTTGCTGAAGTCATTAGTCATTGTCTTTTCGCCCTGAAAATTTAGTCCACTTCGCAGCACTGAAAATAAAAACCAATGAATGACCGAGTCGCATTTCAAGTTTTATTTTAATAGTTACATTTACATTTTCCTTAGAAATGTGAAAAAGTTAATCCATTTCATTTGATCCACAATTCTTCACCACGCAATAATTTTCGAACGAGATTTTGAGGTTTTCACTAAGAAATTAGTCAAGAAAATTCAATAATCAGCAACTATAGAAGGAGGAGATATGGGTAAGAATAAAACCTAGTCCTAGTCCCAATACTGGTATCGATCTCAACATTTCCGACTTCCCAAAACATATACAGAGTGTCCCGGATAAGATGGGAAACATTTAAATGTGAGATAGAGAATACCTAGAGGCAGGGGCGTCGCCAGACATTTTGCCACCTCGGCAAAATAAAATTTTACCGCGCCCACAAAATGATATTTTGCCACCCTGCTGTGACTATATTAAGTTTAAGTACATTATTCTTTATGGAATAACGTAGAACATGTTCAAAATGTAGATATTTAGAGATGAGTCTTTTTTATAATTTGATATGCCTTAGTAAATGTTGAATCTAAAAAAACGATAAGAAAAAAAATCTACAGATAAAGAGATATATCCTATATATATCCTATAATTATCCTGGAAGACGGTCCCAAATCCCAAAAACTGTACAGTCCGTGACGTTTATCAAAGAAACCGACTGGATACAGAGCAATAATTCAAGAAAAGGGACAGTAAGTGAAAGTGGAGATATTTGCAGGCTGACTTTGTTATTTGTGAGTAGAAATCGGCATCTTTGATCGTTCTCCATCTGGCGGAATTCCCCTTGTTTCTGGTTGAAATGCGTTTTTATTCGTTACTTTGAGAACATATGTGAATTGTTTGGCAACTAAGCGCGAAAAGCCGCCTTTTTGATTTCACTCTAATAATTAATAATGTTCGTCTTTTCGATTTTGTGTGAAAAACTCGTTTTATTAACTGATATGCCGCCCCGGCAGGGTGACTGTTCTGACGGCGGCCCTGCCTAGAGGATCACGAAAAACCCCCATATCTATGTATGTAGTACATTTAGAAGTTCTAGCAGAGACAATCTCTCTGTTCTGTCTCTGGTTCTAGATTATGATTTACAGGGTGTTTTCCAAATTGGAATGGAATTTAAAACCACTCTACCTCCTGAACGGAGTCACCGATTCATCCGAAATTTGGATTTAAGATCAGGTTCCAGAAGAGTGCAATCAAATGTCATTTGATTTGCAGGACCGTATCAAATAAATTTGGGCAGTTCTTAAAAGTTCACGAAATCACCCTGTACGATGAATTTCATGATTTCTTCGATATCTGCGTGAAATGCGAGATTCATTTTTTCAATTCGCTAATTAATTTGCATGGCACCATCCAGGTTGCCAAGGACTTTTTTTTCTTGCTAGTGACAATAATTTTTTCTCTCGTGTCGATATTTAACATCCTATTCATAGCAGAGTTAATTTTGAATCCTTATGAATTTAATTGATTGAATATATATTATTGAATGTTATTTTCAGTTTTCATTCGATCGAAAACATCAGTTTTCTGAAGCGTAACTCATGGATGTATCTTTAACAATCATTCATTCTTAAGTTGTTTAATTAGCAAGAATAAACTATAAAGTGATGGATAAGTAAGAGGTGAAATAAAACAAAAGCTAGCGGCTCTCATTGTTCAAAAGGAAGGCAAACTAGATCCGGGACACCCTGTATAATATTAAAAATTAATTTATCGAAATGCAGGTCGAAAAAAAAGCGTTTTCCTAACAAACTTAGACTGTATCTTTTTTACTGACCCTATATATGTAAACGAAACGACTGCGACGTTCTCAACATCAGAGAATGTGATGTGTTTCAGATCTTATCCCTATCTGAACAGAAAATTCATTATTATAGAACACCAGAAAACGAAAAATTATTATAGATAAAAGATCATCGTGACATTGCACAACCGTTGAGTAATCGTGTTCACACAATACATATGCATTTTGCTAATTTTTGATATACATAGTTGAAAATTTTTCACATTTGACCCTTGTATCTAGAAAACTAGTAATATACCTTTCATGCCCATGGAAACTTTTGCCAGGGTGGTCAAAATTTACAACATTTCAAATTTAACCTAAAGCCATTTTTTATTCAAATGGTGCAGGGTAGTTGATATCTGTTAATATTTTTCATTGAAGGCTCTTGTTGAGAAAACCTTTTTTACATTCATAGAAAAAAATAATCAATACTTCTATAATAATAATGCTTGTTTATAATTTCTGAATAGAATATTACAATTTTTATTTCAGGGTGCTAAGCCACGGATTGATTGTCTCAAGTTTTTGTATAACGAGCTTTCGAAAAATTAAGGATGAAGTTCAAATGGCATCAATTATCCTAGAGATCTGACATTTCTTTTTTTCCGCCAATATTATCATTATTCTCATCTGTTCAAGCAGCTGGCAACTTAATCCATCATCTTTTGTCTGAAAAAAATGAAATGTTACGATTGTAGAAAATAAGATTTGTTTAAGATAATAACATCGGGATACTTAATTAAAGAAACTTTCAATATACACTAATATACATTTCGCCAAAAAAGCATCGCATCGGCATATTTAGAAGGTTTAGAAAATTAGAATATTTAGTTTAGAACATTTTAATTACTTGTTCTTGAGAAATTATTCTGTATGTTGCTATGAACGTTCATTTCAAAAGAATAAGTATCGTAACGTAAACTGATAATAATCTGGGGCCTGCAGTTAAAAGAACAGACGGATAACACGCAGAATGTCATTTTTTTGCCAAATTTTTTCGCGGTCTGAAAGGAGCGATAAAACATTGTTTTTTCTTTTCTCTCTCTGGTACTGATAACCACATAATTTACTGCAAATATTATGAAAGTTTGTAAATGAAATACAATGATATAGCGCATATGATGAATGGATACTTTTTTTGGCGAAATGATATAAAATGCTGGATATATTTTGTATTATTGTAATAATAAATTCTTTCAGATATTAAAGCATCTTTTTATAAATACTATTACTTTACCCCATACTTTATAACATTATGTATACAGGGTGTTTAACCATTAACTGCTCAAACATATCTATACTCCATTCACTTTTAAAAAAGCACTTGGTGGGCCATGAAATAATTTTCTAAAGTTTTTGTAACTAGAACGGAGTGAGGTTGGCCAACGTCGTTAATATCGTCACGAAGTTGCCACTTCTGTTTCCTCAGAATTCCATCGAATAGTGTGTGATGCTAATGATTCTACTCCATTAAAGCTGCAACAGGATCACATAGAAATCGTCGAACAGTCTGCAGACAGCAAGATGCAGAAACTGGCTGGCAAACCTTTACATGGAAGACACCAGAACAACGTGAACCATGTTGACGTAACATATCTGCGTCGAACTATTGGTTGACTTCCGGAAAATTGTTTCCCGAGACAGAGGCCTTCATCATTGCCATCCAAGTTCGAGTGATCCGAACAACCAAATATATAAAATATGTTGCCAAAGATACCTCAGGGGCGGACGATAGATGTCGTTATGGCTGTGAGACACATGAAACTATTCAGCACATCAACGGGGGTTGCAGACACGGAGTACAAGAATAGAATGGTGTTTCGAAGATTTTACAACAAGAATTGGCTATAAAATACCAACTTCTAAGGTCAAAAAAAGTTCCTTCCATCCAGATTCTGTAGTGGCGATTCCAAATGTAATAACTGCGGGGTGAAGTAATAATGTAATTAAACACAAACCCTACTTTCCAGTTCTTTATTTCTTAAATTCCAAATGAAGAAACGTGGAAATTATCGCCAACACATAACATAATACCAATGATAACCAGACTTTCACAGACATTTTGTCAGTCAGTACATAACGAAGAATGAATATTATCGGACGAACACATATGTGGAAAATTTTGAGTGAGATCAAAATCCCATCTTATTAAATATTTAAATTTACTCTCGATATATAACATATCCTCCTCCCTCCTCCTCCTCAGTCCTTTCTCCTACGCAAGGAGATGGTGACGTCATGACGTTTGTTCGACTGTGATCGACCACTCGTCTCTATTCTGAGCCCTGTGAGAAGCCTCCGGAAGGGAAAGTCCTGTGTAAGTTTTTATTTGATCAGACCACCGTAAAGGAGATCTGCCCCTTGATCGTCGACCCTCGACTTTTCCTTCAATAATCAGTCTCTCCATTCCTTCTTTCCTCCTAGTGATGTGACCAAAGTACCTCAGAATATTTCTGTTAATTTTCGTGACGAGTCTTGAATTGATCTTTAGTTCTCGAAGAACAGACTCATTTGTGCGTCGTGCTGTCCACGGGATTCGCAATATCCTCCTGTAGACCCACATTTCGAAGGCGTTAATCCTCCTTGCATCCGCTTTCTTGATGGTCCATGTTTCACAGGCGTATGTTGCAACGGGAAAGATTAATGTACCTGCCAGACGAAGTTTTGTGTTTTTAGTAATGTCGGTGTCCTTCCAAATTTTCACCAGTTTGACTGTTGCCGTCCTAGCCATCGCAATCCGCCGTTTAATCTCTTCTTCACATCCACCTTTATTCGATATTATTGATCCTAGATAGTTAAAAGTATCCACCACCTCGTATCCCGCTATGCTTGTGACCCCCGGTTGATTGCCTTCAGCTCGATCGATTATCATGACTTTTGTTTTCTTAGTATTGATGTTCAATCCGTATTGTTTACTTATGGTGTCAAGTTTTTGCATTATCTGTTCAAGTTCCTCCTCAGATGCAGCTAATATCAGGGTGTCGTCTGCGTACCTTAGGTTGTTGATTCTGCGTCCTCCCACTGTTATTCCTCCACTCCAGTCTTCTAAAACAGTCCGCATAATGTATTCACTGTATATATTGAACAGCAGTGGTGACACAATACATCCTTGGCGAACTCCAGCCCCCAGCCTGAACTGACTCGAGTATGTATTACTTATTCGTACCTTGGTCATGTTGTTTCCATACAAGGCTTTGAGAAGCCAGATAAGATGATGTGGAACACCCATTTCTTTCATTATTTCCCACATTCTTCGCCAATTTACGCAGTCAAACGCTTTGGTATAATCTACGAAGCATAGGTAAACTTTCACATTGAATTCACGCGATTTCTCGATAATTTGGCGGATATTCAAGATCTGCTCACGGGTGCCCTTTCCAGGGACGAATCCTGTCTGCTCTTCTGAGATCTGTGGTAATAGAAACACTTTCAGCCTCTCATTGATGATATTGAGGAGTACTTTACTTGCATGCGATACGAGAGCTATTGTTCTGTAATTATTGCAGTCTGTTGGGCTGCCTTTTTTGTAGATTGGAACAAACACAGATCTACACCAGTCCTTCGGCCAAACCCCCGTGTTCCATATTTCTTGGCATATTGTGTGAATAATGTCAATGCCGTCTTCTCCCATGCCTTTTATTGTTTCAGCTGTTATTCGGTCTTCTCCCATAGCTTTACCAATTTTCAGCTTTCTTACCGCATTAACCACTTCGCTTCTAAGGATATTCGGTTCTTTTTCCCAAGCTGTGATTTTATCAACCGCATCAAGTCTGTCATCAGGTTTGGTATTTGAGTATAGATGCTCACAGTGTCTCTTCCATGTTTCTGCTATTCCTTCCAGATTGGTTATGATATTTCCTTTTTCATCTTTAATGATTTGGGTTTGTGGTTTGAATTCTCTGGCTAGATATTTTACCTTGCGGAATAGTTCCCTAGGTTCCTGATGATCAGAGTGTTCTTGTATCTCACAGCATACAGCACTGATGTGTTTGTTTTTATCTCTTCGGCTTAGATTTTTTATTTGTTTATTCAACTCTGCAATTCGTCGGTTTTTCTCTGCAGCGTTCATTACGCATTTTTTTAGGTCTCTCCGCTTCTCTACAATTTCCATTGTTTCATCCGACATCCAGTGTTTCCGCCTCTGCAATTTTTCTTTGGAATTTGCTGAGTCGATAGCATTGAGAATCCACTGTTTTGCGTCATTCCAAGTTTTTTCGGGGTTTCCCGTAGCTTTCGGTTTTATGCTACTATACTTTTATCCTCCTCCCTAGTTAGGACTTATTGACAAAATGTAAAATTTATATCAGGTAATATAAATCATCCTTTTTATTAAGTACATTTAAATGAAATACCAATGTCCCAAATACATGGACATTATGATTTTTTTCTGTTTTCGTAACCACAAAGAATTAATTCAACATAAAAATTCTCAATCTAAATATCCTTGAAATTTTCTTCAAATTGAGAAAACAAATAATTATTTTTCTCATGTCCAAATTGACGGTAACTATATGATGAACGCGGTCGTATGAAATATTCAGTGCTTCAGATATCCGTTTTAGCCCAATTATTTTTTACATAAAATCATGTCATGAACTGCATCGATATTTTCGGGGACTGACACAGAAACTGGCCTTCCAATGGAAAATTTCCCTCTTTTGCTGCTTGCAGGCCAATTTTTCACAGTCGCATACGAAGGACATTTGATCACCGAAGGTATTAAGCATATCTTCGTAAATCTGCTTACCTCTTAACCTTTTCAAATACAGGTACTTGATGATGGCTTGATACTCCAATTTTTCGATTTTCACAATAATCATCAAACATCTTTCTTTTAATTTATTGCGTAACTCTGATTAATTTTTTGACCTCAAACATCACACTGACACCTCTAATGAGTTATTGTTCGTTGCTATGGTAACGCAATATTTTTTTATGCATGGAACTGGTCTAGGCTAACTAGATATCAATAACCTCATATATGGTCAGGTCTATTGTTAAATATTTTCCTGTCTGTGAGAACCGTGCATTCACAGTAGAGCCTGTGATTATTATTTCGGATTGTCCGAATTGTAATTGTAATAAAGAACTTTTTTTGACCTTAGAAGTTGGTATTTTATTGCCAATTCTTGGCAACAGCATCATGTCTATTATTGTATGATGTGATGTGCCGTACAGCGGTACCGACAGCTATCGTCCGGCACTGAGGCATCCTTATTATTATTATCATTCAGGAAATTTTGAGGTCGCCCATTCTCCGGAAGAAAGCCATAAGAATAATGGGAAGGTTAACGTTAAGGGAATCGTGTAGAGTTTTAGAAAAAAATCTTGTTGATGAATTCCTCCATGAGTGTGTTTGAATTATCAATCGGATAATACAAGTGTGTTTTTCCCTTCCTTTATTCGATTGTACAGGAAACTTCGGAAGGAATGGCATTTTAATACTATATGTCTTATATGTTCCAGAATGTTTGATATTTTTTTTTAAACACAAAGATCTATTTTGTCAACATCTTAATCTCAAAACGATCATAGTATTATACAAGAACATAGTCATTTAATTTGCTCAAAACAATATATAAACTGCTCGGAAGCAGAGTACAGATACTTGAAATTTTTCAACAAACTCCGAAAGGTCATACTGAAAAGAGATACACTGAATTTTTTCAAGAAGAAAATTTTTCATTTATTATTGAACATGGAACCATGTATGTAGTATGGAAAAATCTTCTGGGTGAAAAACGCTTTCTATTGATACTATTTCATTTCTCTTCTTGTTCAACTTTAATTGCTGTGAAAAAGGGATCTTTATTTATATTAGTGAAGGTTTTGGCCAGAGTTAATGAGTGGCCTGGATAAGTTGGGCTTAGTTTGCCTAGAGTATTATGTTTGAAATAGCTATTATACTTATGATACAGCAACTTCTAAATATGAAACTTATCTGGTGTCAAGCCATAATATTGTATTGTATTGATCTTGATCATCTGCATTACACTGTTGAGTTGCCCAATAAAATACAATTCAAAAAAACCACCAAATTTATCTTGAATAAAAAATTTACTACAGTGTTGTTAAGGATTTTCAATAAATGTCATCGTAGAAAGTTCCGGAAAATTAATTCTTCATTTGACTTTGATACATTGTGAATGTCGTAGACACTATCCAGATGCGGCGACAAACGAGCGATTTCGCCGATTTCTGTTGAAAACCGCGCGTTTGCATGCGAACGGAATCTACTATGCCCTAATACCTCGACACGCAAGAGTCGAAACGCGCGTATATCGCTGCATCTGGACAGGCTCTGAAGGGATCAATAAATATATATTTTTTTTTTCAAAGTTTTAAAAATAAACAGCCATGAAGATGAGCAAGTTGTCCTACCAACTGTTAATTTATGTGAAATTCTTATTTAAAAGTGAAGTTACTCTTGCCTTAAAATAAGAAATAGATCACGCCTTCAACAGTAAGGCAGGTAAATAATAAACAAATTAATTCAGATGCATAACATCCGCAGATAATTAAATCAACGAAAGCATATGGATGCATACTGCTATCTTCGCTCTGAGAGTTAGGAAATTGAATTGGGTTGGTTCCCGTTTCTCTGTCAGATGGCGGTACGATGTATTTATACATCATACCCGCTACTGATATGAAATAAAAGGAGCCGGCAATTCATAGCATTTCGTTGACGAATGAGTTTTGTTGCTCTGACGAGGTCAAATAAGACCGAAACCATGGTCAGCATCTACTCTTTGTCGACGAAATGAAAATTCTGGTAATACTTCGAGCGATGGTAGTTTGTTAGTTCGATTTAGATCGTAACATTCGTTGATTTAATTATCTGCGGATGTTATGCATCTGAATTAATTACTTGCCTTAAAAGTTCCTTCAACTATTTCGACCTCTAACTGCAAGACGATTTTTGTTGAGGAACTCAATATTCTTGTAATTATCCATTAATTCCTTTGAGGGATACCTATTCCCTACCACAGCATCAGATGCATTTCAACTAAGGGTTGATTTTTTTGATTCAACATTAGTTACATTAGTATGTAACGTCTTCAACCTTCAGCCAAAGAAGATGACCAACATTAACTCTTCTCAAGCAGCTGTATATTATGTGTCAATAATTTAATTTTCTTACATAGCAAAAATAAATATATTTAAAAACTGATCTCTTGTCCGTTCCATGCAAATAACTAGATTAGGAATCCCTTCGATCAGTTTGTATAAACGTAAATGATGTTCATCACATATTTTCGAATTCCTAGTAATTTCACATTGTAATGAAATACGTAATTACTGAGACTTTTACGTAGAACGGACGACATAGCGCTGATTTAAAACCAAAAAATGTTTTAACAAGCGTGAAAACCTCATATTTTCGTACTATCAGTGTGGAATGTGTCAAATTACCATCGCCAACCGCTAACTTTTAAAAAGGCGAATGGAGTATTTATAGTCATGTAGATGATCAATAGAAACATTTTCGCCTGATCATCTATGTTTGTTTGATCGATTTCTGGTTACATCTTAGTACATCATGAGTTCCTCTAGATCCAGCTGTTCCATTCAGCTATTATTTCGTTTCCTAACTGAATTAGAAATACATATGTACCATGTACCCAAATTAATTGCAGTCTTTTGCACTTTCCTAACTGGGAGAGGTTAGATCTGCCAATGCAGCTGAACACTGCGAGGGATTTTATGACAGCTTGACTGTCTATTATGATTTTAATTAACCTTTCTGTCCACCAGGTGATTGGCACTACGGTTAAAGCAAAAATTTCCACCTGGAATGCTGTTGCTAGCCTTTCCAGAGTAGCACTGAGCTCGCTCAGCGGTCTGCGACTATACTCTCAGGCTTCGGGGCCATGTTTGGTTCCGCATCTTTTATTAAACCAACTACCTACACGGTCCTTTTAGGTTAAGTTGCTTGTAGCATATCCAGTCTGCTGGGAAGCAAAGCACTGAAGTTTGTGTCCAGGCTGGTTTTTGTAACCAATAGATCAGTTCTCACGCCCAGCACCTCATCAGTGTCCAGTTCGGCTAAGAGCTGGTTGGGCACGAAAATCAGTTTATCAGAATCGATGGCGTTAGGTTATAAAGCCCGTGAGTTGCTTGTCTCGCCTACCCTCGCACAAAAACTGTGTGGGAGCTGCAGTTGGAGTAGAGAGGAATGCCCCTGAAATCATAAGGCATGCTGCTCTTTGGGGTCTCGCAATTTTGTTTTGGGTTTGTTTGCGCTCTGTGCAGGACCACCAGGCAATGCCAGCGGAGTTGCTTCGGCTCAATCGCCCAATTTTTTCTACACATTCTTTGACACACCCAAGAGGAATGTTGTCTTCGTGAATGGTTTTGTCCACTTGAAAGTTGCAGTGAAGCTTTCTATTCCAGAATAATGCCCAGATTTATTTCTTCGACGAGTGGGATTGATTCGCCATAAAGAGTTGAAGGAGTATTTTGAAATTACCTCCTCCTCGCTATATCATCTGCGTAAGCTTGAATGTATACATCAAGTGAGCTGATGATAGCCATCAGATCGTCAACAAAGAGTGACCAGAGTAAAGGAGCCTGAACGCCGCTCAGTGGGCACCCTTTGCCTGCTTTAAATCTAAATGTTTCGTCGCAAAGCGTGGTTATGATGTTTCTTGAGCCCAACATAGAGCTGATCCAGTTTGTTATGATATGAGGGACGCCCCTAACCTTAGCAGCTATCACCAAGGACTCAGTGAGGGTAGCCTCAATCTTTCAATATCTAGAAAAGCACATACCGAGATGGGATGAAATTCCATGCTAGGCTGAATCTGAAGTGCCTAATTTCACTATAACCTTAATAAAATACTGGCGAGAACCGAACTCCCTATCGGGTGGAATGCGGTAAATCGACTGTTGCATGGTTACGAAAATCCATAGAATATAATATATATAATTCACATTTCAGAGAAACGGTTCAAGCCTTCCAATTGTGGTGTGGGGAGTTTGATTCTACCCGTATTATATTGAAATTATAGTAATTTTTTTTTTCATTATTGGATGTTGTTATCCAGGACATTCCAACAGACATGTAAGTATCACTCAGCTTTCCTAGGAATACCACATATTTGGAATAAATTATTTCAGGAGTCCTAGACTGATATTTGGAAGATTGTAACAAGAAAGGGAGAATTATTTTGTAATTCTTTAAATTAGTCTTTAAAATGAAAAATATTGTGAACAAAAAAAGTTTCAGCAATTTTGTGAGATTTATTTTCCTCAGACATACCATAATGTCCATTGCTTTGAATTTTTTTTTCAGTATTGCATACCATACATATTTGTTTTGAGCATCAATAATACCAGAGTGTGACCAAATTCCATTATTTCAAAATTTACAACCAACTAACCACTCTTGACAATACCTATAATATTGCTGAAAAATTACATAAGAGGTTGTGTTTTGAAAATGGGGTATATATTATAAGGCAGAAATGTGTTTATCCTGTTTACAGCGAAGAACCCTGTGTTTATAACAAATTATCATTGAATAAGTTTTTTTCAATATGGGTTATCAATTTCAAATCAATTCAATGAGAAAAAAAAATATTAATTACTGCTTTCTTCCCTCTATTACTTGGTTTCAGGAATTTATAGATTCTACATAAATGAAAAAAAAAATAGAATGGTATTTTGGATCTTATGATGTTCTTCAACTTCAATATCGCAAAATGTCATCTTATTCTTCAGACAGATGAATTATCATTACACTCAAATAGGGAGAGTTTTTTTAGCGTAAGTTTTTATGATTTCCCGCTTGTAGAAAAATATCATTGTATCATACGTAGATATTTACTTCACTTTGAATTCATTTCCACATCTCAAACTGAGATCTGAAACAGGCAATATAGTTTCTTGTGGCCATTTTTTTACAAGCCCTATAATGTTCAATATGTATTTGAAAAACCTGTACTGCTTTCATTCACAAATACATATATTACATCAATTCAGGTTCTTCAGAGGGTATAAAAGTTAATCAAACTTACACTGTCAAAGTTATTGCATATTTCAAAAAGTTCATCTGGAATCTCCACCAGTGGTAAGGTATTCTCTTCGAAATTGGTATCTTCCAATAATTTAATATGAGAAATCCTAAAGTGTTGATATATTTTTTCGATTGACAAAGGGAAAACTTTCCTAGTGTCCATCAAACGATTTTGAATTTGAAATGATAGGGGCTCTAAAATTCATCATCATTCACAACATATTATTTTACCAAGTATATGCAGTTTCATATAGCTTACCCATTTTTGTTCAACAGATATTATATTACTTTTAAATTGAGTCAAATGAGGCCCTGGGTCGTTTGTTTGTTGGTCGTTGGATATTTAGACTACGTTCGGCCAGTAAACACCGGTACAGAGCGAGTAGAACTAGAGTTTTATCACATCACAGATCAGCTAGGGCTAATGGAGCTTGTACAAATTGGCAATTTTTGAATGAACGAATGACAAATGTCAACCACAAAAATCATGGGAAAAATTTGAATTTGAATGAAATTTGTTCGAAAATGTATATGAATAGATAATTCTTAGTGTGGATTAAACGGAAATTCTACAGTTTTATGAATAGTTTGTTTATAAGTTGTTTTTTTATGGTTTGTCTCGTTTCATAACCCTACTTCTACACAAACTCCTTTCGCGCCCCCATTGAACTCTATGAAGTTCCCATAGAGTTCAATGCGCGCCCCACCTTGGGAGCTGGGGCTCATAGAGTTGATTCCGAAAACTCCACTCCGCCTAGAACGAACGACACGGAACAAAAAGTGCTTATAGACTTATTGGCGAATCCAAAAATCTAAACGCCGCCTAGCGGCCAAATCACAAACCTAGAAAGTGAGTAATAACTTGTGTTTTACTTCTTTGGGTTAGATATTTTCATAACATATTCGGTTACCAGTGGACTATATTCACAAAACTTTTTGGATGTCTGACTAGAAAAATAGGTATTAAAATAATTTAGTGAGTATTTATATCAGTGTCATTCAGTTGAGAAACTATTTACCAATTTTCACTATAATTTTAGGTTAGGAGATATCTTTGTTCTAGATGAATTTTCTAGTGTTGGACGATTAAGAAAGGCAATGCGAATTTTCATTTCCATGATTTCAATAGTGCCGAGAAACCTGAGCAGAAGAAAGTATATGAGATTAAATTTCTGACATACCTGAAGTTGTACATGCATTACTGGACTTGCAATCTTCAAGGGATGATACGTTGGGAACATTTTAAATGAAAAGTAGTGATTTGACTTGGAATTTTGCAAGCAGTTGAAAGTGATCAATAATTAAACCGTTCGACAAGAATTTCAAATTTCGTTAATGAAATTACAACTGTAGAATTAATTTTCAGGCGGTCTTGTTGAGTTAGTTGTAATTACTGGAAAATAATTTCTGTGTTGGCATTTTGAACTGCATAATATGTTTTCATCCAAATAAATTATCTCAAATATTTACATTCATTTATTTCCACAAATTACATAATTCATGTGAGTGTGATGATAGAATGAAATCTTCTGGATATAAGTTCTTGTAAAATCTTCCATCAAACGACACCAACATGTTCAGGAAAGTTCTGGAGGAACCCGAGCACAATCAATAATCCCATAATTATTCACTACCTTCACAAATATCTCTATAATCGAATAAAATCTACGATAACATTGCTTTCACAATAGAGTTTTCACGATGATTACTCATTTTCCGCCATGTTTGTTGACAAGTCGCAGCGCCCTCATCGGTAGTTGGATTCGCCTATAGAGTCTACTGGCCGAACGCTCCTTTTAATTGGCGAATCCCATTGAACTCTCATGGAGTTCAATGGCGAATCCAACTACCGATGAGGGCGCTGCGACTTGTCAACAAACATGGCGGAAAATGAGTAATCATCGTGAAAACCATAGATTAAGGTGGTGTAGATAGGAAACTCTCACAATATTTTGAAACATTGTTCACCGCGACCTCTGGTGGACTGGGGTGAAGCTTGAGTAGATCTGGTTTTGAAAAAAAAGCTGTGTGTTGTCAAACAAAAAGAACGAGTATAATTTCTGTGTTTTCAGTATATTCTCCATACATTGCAGGAAATTCGAGTTGTCCATGTGAACGCAAGAAAACTACTTGACAATTTATTCGTATCAAATAACATAAACACCAATGTACTGGTATTTAGTTCAGCTGAAATATCAGTAGTTTAGTGTTTTTATGATACGAATAAATAACCGCAGTAGTATTCTTTCATTCGCATAATTTTCAAAGTAAAAAACCGATTAATGCAAAGGAAAAAATAAGGATAATATGGCATTCTTTAGAGTATTATTTTATTAATTGCATGGATCAACAAGTAATAAAATATACTCTATAAAGGTTTATTTTTTCGTTTATACCAGGAGTCCAGTCTTAAATTCGAACCATTTTAGTAGGTATAGGAAAGTTTTTCATGATAAGCTATTTCACAGTCGCCGCAATCGTAACTTTCACGTAGAATTACGCCTTCTCCAGCACGGGAATGAATTTTTTTTTCTAATCGGATATCCGGAAATATAGTTTGATATTTTCCCTTTTGATATTTACTCTTTCCGATACCTTTTTGATCAATAGTTGAAAAATATTAAAATTGAGTCATTTCATAAGTGAGTAAAATTGGTAGTATCGTTCGTTACAACTTCAAACATGTATCGAATGTTCACAAGTCCATTTGAAAATGCATAATTCAATAGGTAAAAATAAAACAGTTAACTAAAAATGTTCTTCGCATTACCTGAAGGGGATGAAAAAAACCTCACAAAATTATAGGAATAATAACTCGCTGCCTAAACTAGGATATATAAAATATTTTCAAACATTTCAATTCGAAAAGATTAATCTTCAAAATTTCAAATGACAGAACACACTTCTCTCCTTGTCCTGTGAATGAAGTTGAAGGAAATCTACTTTTTTCTAGCGTCATCTATTAACTGTATATTGAAAGAAACACCTATTAATTCACCCCAGGTTAAGAGAGGGCGCAAAAAAACGGTTTCGTCTCGTGGTATGGAAGTTTCCAATCTACATAACTCTAATCTATGGTGAAAACTCTATTGTGAAAGCAATGTTATCGTAGATTTCATTCGATTATAGAGATATTTGTAAAGGTAGTGAATAATTATGGGATTATTGATTGTGCTCGGGTTCCTCCAGAACTTTCCTGAACATGTTGGTGTCGTTTGATGAAGATTTTACAAGAACTTATATCCAGAAGATTCATTCTAATATCACACTCACATGAATTATGTAATTTGTGGAAATAAATTAATGTAAATATTTGAGATAATTTATTTGGATGAAAACATATTATGCAGTTCAAAATGCCAACACAGAAATTATTTTCCAGCAATTACAACCAACTCAACAAGACCGCCTGAAAATTAATTCTACAGTTGTAATTTCATTAACGAAATTTGAAATTCTTGTCGAACGGTTTAATTATTGATCGCTTTCAACTGCTTGCAAAATTCCAAGTCAAATCACTACTTTTCATTTTCTTGAAGATTGCAAGTCCAGTAATGCATGTACAACTTCAGTTATGTCAGAAATATAATATCGTATACTTTCTTCTGCTCAGGTTTCGAGGCACTATCAAAATCATGGAAATGAATATTCGCATTGCCTTTCTTAATCGTCCAACACTAGAAAATTCATCTAGAACAAAGATATCTCCTAACCTAAAATTATAGTGAAAATTGGTAAATAGTTTCTCAACTGAATGACCCTGATATAAATACTCACTAAATTATTTTAATACCTATTTTTCTAGTCAGACATCCAAAAAATTTTGTGAATATAGTTCACTGGTAACCGAATATGTAATGAAAATATCTAACCCAAAGAAGTTAAACTCAAATTATTACTCACTTTCTAGGTTAGTGATTTGGCCGCTAGGCGGCGTTTAGATTTTTGGATTCGCACGGATACTCAAACACTGTTTGAGTTTTGAGTATCCGAGGAGACTGCCCTCTCTTGCTCTTGCTCCTCTTGTATGGAGCCAAACAAAGACAACAGGTTATCTCTGGCGACAAAGACTTTAGAGTTAGGCTCTAAAAGAACTTTTAGAGTTCAATGAATTAAAATAATTATATTAATTATTAATATAAGAGGAGAGATCAGAGATATAGATATATCTCTGGGAGAGAATCATAGACTTATAATAATATGTTATTTATAAGTCTATGGCTGTGGTCCGTATATACACTTTGGTTTCTTCTGGCAAAGAGTAACCAACAAGAGGATGCACTCTGTCATTTTGGCCGGTTGGGTTTCAATGACCCTGAGGAAATACTCATAATTCGATATTCGAACTATTTTGAAAGAAGTCGCATTATTTTCATAAACGGAAATTGATTCGTTTCCGACAGGATACGAAAACGAAAGCCGATATCTGCCGATATTCGTTCGGTTCGCAACTCGCAATTTGATTGGACGCCCAGATTCTGATTTGACTGCGGATGAAGCTGGATTCACAATCAATTCGCGGGCCGAAGTGCACTTCGGCACGAAATTTACCATTCGCAATAATCCTGGAACCAAATACTCAAATGAATCAAAAATGTAACTGATCAAAACATAAGCATCAGCATCATCTATAGCCGGCACGAAATTCCTTGCCGAAGTGATAGTTTGCAACTTGCAAGAAATTTTGTCTTGAATTTCATTGTGAATGGTAACGGAAAACGCCATCTGCTAAGCTTCCGTGCCGAAGTGCACTTCGGCCCGTGAATTGATTGTGAATCTATGTTTGTCTATGTTGTGAATGTAGCTTGATTCTGTTCGCAGTATTCTGGCGCGTATCGTGTCCCCACTCCAAGGTTAAAATTCCATGAGTCAGATTTCGCCTTGTAAATTGACAGAGTGGAACAAAGATATTACACACCTATCTTTGGAGTGAAACCTCTTGTTGGTTACTCTTTGCTTCTGGTTAGTAAGTGGGCGGTCCGTATATGCCGAATTCCGGACAATTCGGTTCAATATCTGTCACCAGAGTAACTGCCAATTCACAATGATGTTAATGGTTATGGTAATGTTAACGGTGAACTACATGTAAACGCTTAAATAATAATAAATAATAGAGCTTCTACGATACTGTTCACATCAATGTTAATGTCAAGCGTAATGTTAATGATAATGATAAATATTTCTTGAATTTATTATTATTTAAGCGTTAATATCGTAGCTCACTTTTAACATTACCATTACCATTAACATCATTGTGAATTGGCAGTAACCGCTCTGATTACTTTCGGTTACCAAATGTGTATATACGGACCATACGCTATGGAGAGAATTTACTAAACGAAGTTATAATTTCTATGGTTTGCCTTCTTTGCGAGTCTATGCGTTGGCGGCAAAGTACTTCAAAAAATATGGGTTATATCCCAGACAACCCAAAGATATTGCACACTACTACTCTGTAATCTGTGTTGCACACCATATCTTTGAGACAACCAGTCTCTGTTAATGTTTGGGTTATTTATTTATGTATTTTCACCAGTATCATATTTTCATTTTCACCAAGGAGGTATATAGCTGCATCCTCTTGTCCCTGGCTGCATCTTCTTGATGTTCAAGATTTAGTTTCAGTGAAATAGTCTTACGGAGTATATGACCTTAGATTAAAAAAATGTCAATAGATACTACAAAAATTCAGAATACAAGCATATCAGATGAATTAAAGATTTCAGAGAAAGCTAGTAATGACGACGAAATTAGTGAAATTAAAGATTCTGATATTGGCTGTGTAGGAGGACAATGTAAACCAAATAATTATAATGCTGAAAATGCTTGTCATGAAGTTTCGGTTAATTATCCTAGTGCACTATATTTGAATGATGTTTCAAGATTTCGTCATGAAAAAATGTTGAATAATGAGGACTATTTTGATTCAGTTTCTAATAATAAGCAGCAATGCAGGAAGAACAACGATGTTGAAACTGAGGAACTAGTGAATGAGTTTATCAGCAGAAAAAAAAATAGAAAGTTTACTGTTTTCCATAGTGATTCCGAAGATGAAAGTATACCTACTGCAATTTGTGAAGGAAATTCTGATGATCAAAATAATGACTCTGAGAAGGTTTATAGGAAAAAACATAAAAGAATAGGTGTATTTAACAGTGATTCAGAACAGGAAAGTGAGGATGGTCCAATTCAGGGTTATGATATAAATGAAAAATTGGAATACAAATCTGTTGCTCACAATGATAATGGAGGACGAACTGAAATAAATAGACAGCATCAGGTAAATTGAAAATGTTTTACTAGCAAATATTCTATGTTTATTTACGAATTATAAGCTGCATTTAGGCTTCAATTTTAGGACAGTTCAAGAAATGTTTTAGAGCTGCGCAGAACTTGTGCTGTCTAGTTTCAAATCCTAGAACTGTTTGAGGATAGTTCTCATTTAATGAAAAACCGAACGTGACAAATTAGTAATATTGTTTTAAAAGACAGTTGTTGCCTCTCTATTTATGGAAAATCTCCTCTTTATCCAAAAACAGTTATTTTTCGAGGACAAGCACTGAATTTGGATAATCTTAGGACCGTTCCAGGATTATTCTAAATAAAGCTAATGGGTACCTTCTTTGATTCCCACTAAGTTTCTTGAAGCATTTGCGGTTATAGTAATTGTAGTTACTCTGGAGTTTTATTAAATATCTCTGTAATATTACACATACAGTTCCTCCAGCAAAGGTAAAGAATTTATCATCCTTGTGAGTTATTATGTGCATATTCTAATCAAGTGATATGTATTTCAAGAATAGTTGAATTTTTTATTCCTTATTATTTTCTAAATAATGCTTCTGCTCAACTTTACTACATTTAGTAGGGAAGCCCCGAGGGGTGAACCGGTCATGAAAATGTTGTACACCACAATTCAGACAATTCACGCAATTCCTATGATACCATATGAAACAATTCAGACAATTCCAACAATTCACACAATTCAAGAAAATTCATGGCAATTCCTGACAATTCACTGAGAATTCATGAAAATTCAAAACAATTCATACCAATTCAATACAATTCATGGCAATTCAACACAATTCAATACAATTCATGGCAATTCGTATTTCAGAGTAAGTCTCAAATATGCAATATCGAAGTTTTTTCACATCATACTATACTTATTCAGACTAAGGTCCGGTTTCATTAGCTAGATCGGAGAATCAACGCTTGATTGGTGAATATAATGAAACAACATTGACATTTTTGCAATCGATTTCAACAACAATATGAAACAGGATAAGTGAACTGCCAGGAATTGTTGAGAATGGTCGTGAATTGACAGGAAATGTTGTTAATTGTCGTAAATTGTCAGGAAATTTTGTGGATTGGCGTGAATTGCTAAAAACTGTCAAACAATTCACGAATTGTTTGAAAAATTTTATGAGTTTTGTGGAATTGTTATGAATTCCAAAGTTTTTTTTAATTATTAGGCCATGTGCTGACATGAAAGCTTTAGTTCTGCAATTTTCTAGTCGCAGAAATCAGTAGTACACACGAAACATATACTGGATGCATGTCCATTAGGTATATGCATATTTTTTTTCCTTCCCCAAACATGATAATCTAAGTGCGTTAGATCGGGTTGACGTGGTGGCCGTGGAACCAGAAATTTTGTTTTTACTTTAGTAAACAGTGGAAAAAAATGAGATGTGTAGATGAGAATTACGGACTTTTACTATTATTCATTATTTAATTATTTGAAAATTAGATAAATAATTAGAACTGAAAGTTACTACTAGATATACCTACTATTGGTTGAATATTTCAAAAATGATGAATTACAGGTACAGGCATATAGTTGATGTGAAATTTTTTGATGGTTTTCAGAAGTAAAAATGATAAGACGAAATTTAAATTAAGAAGTGGAATTCATGACTCTGAGTTATAAATAAAGAGGTTAACGGCATGCAGACAATTATTGAATTCTGAAAAAGTACACCTCCGGGCAGGATTCGAACTAGCGGCCCTCTTGATTCCCTGCAGATGTCGCTAAATGTCGACGATGCCATGGGTAATGGGTGAAAAGGATCTTGATCTCTCACCCTTGCGAACATTGAAACGGTCGCGGGTTCGAATCCTGTCCGGAGGTTTACTTTTTCAGAATTCAATAATTGTCTGTATGCCGTGAATATCTTTATTTATTGTAAAGACGTACAACTTAACTCCAATAATAAGTACTGAAAATTTCATTCTTCTAGCCCTCAAAAGGTGGTGACTAAAATTCAGTTTTTATTTTTCTTCTAAAATACCAGTATTCCATAACACGTAGACTACGTTCGTGTATTTTGGCTGGAGGCGATCATTTCCAGCATTTATTATGAACCCTCCACATTTTGCTTGCGTGTTATTGCGTGAAAATATTGTTACGATCCGTTTTATTATACTTTTATTTTATTATTATAAATTAATTTGTAATTCAAATCAACGGAATCGCAACTTAAAAAAAAAATTCACAAGTGACTTTTCTCTTAAATATTCTGACTGACAATCCCATATCTTTTTTTTTATGTCTCCATGCCTACCCAAAATTTCCTAACACAGCAAACTAAACGAAATTATTTTTAGAAAACTTAAACCATAACAAAATCCCCAAAATTAAAATATTTATTCCCCAAATTGGAAATTTAGGGAATAAACATTTTAAATTTAACAAACTGAATTTTACACAAAAAAAAATTCATTTATTATTAACCTAAATCTTTTTTCTTGAACTTTTTATGATTTCTCCTTTTTTTTTTTCCTCCTTAAATAATTTTCTCCAATCCATTCCATTTTTTCTCTCACTCTTTGGATGATATTCACCCATTTTCTGTTCCTTGTGTAATTCCACAACAGGACAGTGAATTTTGCTTTTACTTTTCCATTGAAATTCCATTTTTTATCCCCTAACTTGATTATTTCTGACGTAGAATTTTCTTTGTACATGACTCCTTTTGATGTTTCATTTTGTGTTTCATCATTCTCCTCTATTTCATTCATGTCATCATCCAGTTGTTCCTGTACCTCTTTTCGAATATAATGCTTTGTAAAATCTAATTCCTCCTGATTTCGTCTGTCTGCTTTTTGTTCCATTGATAAAATATTTGTTTCTTTGTTCTCCATTCTCTCCGCACATTCTTTAATTTTTCTTTCTGTTTCCATACCATTTCGACCAAATTTCCCAAATTGTTCATCCACTTTGTTGGAATGCTCATCAAATTTCTTAGAAAGTTCATCGAATTTCTTGTTCATATCTTCTCTCATCTTCAAAATAATATGCAGTATAGTGGAATTATTGTTTTCTTGTGCTCCAGCTAAACCCTTGTTTCTGGATTCCATATTTTGAGTGTTTCTATCACTCAAATCGCCCCACGTTGGGCGCCATTTTGTTACGATCCGTTTTATTATACTTTTTTTTTATTATTATAAATTAATTTGTAATTCAAATCAACGGAATCACAACTTAAAAAAAAAATTCACAAGTGTCTTTTCTCTTAAATATTCGACTGACAATCCCATATCTTTTTTTTTTATGTCTCCATGCCTACCCAAAATTTCCTAACACAGCAAACTAAACGAAATTATTTTGGGGAATAAATATTTTAATTTTGGGGATTTTGTTATGGTTTAAGTTTTCTAAAAATAATTTCGTTTAGTTTGCTGTGTTAGGAAAAAAAAAGATGGATTGTCAGTCAGAATAAATGGGAGAAAAGTCACTTATTTTAGTTTAGAATTGAATTTCATTTTCAAGTTGCGATTCCGTTAATTTGAATTACAAATTAATTTATAATCAAAAAATAAAAGTATAAAACGAATCGTAACAATATCTTCTGTAGTTCTTCGTATGATTTTCGGTGGGATTAAGAAAGAATGACCCTGTATACTAGGTATGCCCATATAAATGAATAGATGCTACTCATTTCTAAGACTAGAAAGTTGCACAACTAAAAATTACATGTCAGCGGATGCATAATCTAATATATAAAATTCTCGTGTCACAGTTTTCGTTGCCATACTCCTCCGAAACGGCTTGACCGATTTTGATGAAATTTTTTGTGCTTATCCGGTATCTATGAGAATCGTCCAACATCTATTTTTCATCCCCCTAAATGTTAGGGGTAGTCCACGCCTAAATTTTTTATTTATTTTTTAGACAAAATTTTTAATTTCTATTTTCTTATGATACATACATAATACAACATACAAAAGGAAATTATTTATATGGCAAAACAACGTTTGCCGGGTCAGCTAGTAATTATAAAAAATCTTTGCAATTCATAACAATTCCAAACAATTCGCGAAAATTCATGACAATTCACAACAATTCCTGACAATTTACGACAATTCTCAACAATTCCTGGCAATTCACGATAATTCATGACAATTCCTGGCAATTCAATTCAATTCATGACAATTCAAAACAATTCCTACAATTTGTACACCGCAATTCACGACCGGTTCACCCCTCGGGAAGCCCATAAACCAAAATAGGGATTCACTGGAGCGTTGGGAAACTTAATGGATTGTGAAGATTTGTAGATGGTAGAAAGAAATGAGTTTATGTGAGGAATGTTATTTCATCAGTGGAGTGTGCATGTACAGGTGGCCAGAAATATTAACAAAAATTATTAAAAATAGATATACTTGAGTCTGTCAGTAGTGGCGGATATACCAACGCCGAGAAGGCCTGAGCCTAGGATGGCCAATCCTGATGAAAAATTCCCTGGTGCTGAAAAGAAATAATTTGAAGAAGTACCTACTCAGAGATAATAAATACACAAAATTTATAACTTCTATATGTACTATTTGGTAGAAAAATGCTCAAACAGGTCAATTTTTGTTTAAAAATACTTGTTATGTATAATTGAGGAGTTCATCATGCACTCTCTATGAGCGGTGAAGGGTAGCTGAGTTCTTGAAATGGCAACCTAATAGTTTTGTTCCAGAAATTGATAGATCTTTTGTTGCTGAAGATAATTATTATAATTGTATTTTTTCTTTATTGAAATGGAATGGTTTAACTTATCGAAATCAAATTGAATCGCAATTGAATGAAATAATTAAATACATTTCAACTTGGAATTATAAGAATGGTACTCCTAAGAGAAAAAAAGAATACTGTACCACCTCACATTACGTAACAAAGGTGAAATTCGAATTCATTGGGTTCAACCATTCCAACCCTAAAATAAAAAAGGGTTGAGAATAAACCCCATCAATGACCACCTCCATCAAAAGATCTATTCATTCCAGACACAAGAAGATAGGGTTGTCAAATACCCTTTACCCTTCGTAGATGATGCATGACAAACATATAAAACTATATATAAAATGTTGCATAATTCAAATTGAAAATTGATCTGTTTCAGCATTTTTATGCAAAAATATTGAATACTAAAAATACTGATTTTGTATGTTACTTTTTATTCACTCTGTATAATCTAAAAGTTCGCACACATAATGGCGGCCCATACTGCACTACATTATATAACAATAATTAAATTATCTTCCTAAATTAATTTAATAATATTAACTATAGTATATCCAAATCCAAGAGGCCAGCGGTAAACATTGCAGCATGCAGTGATCACGCGTCAAGAACGTGATAACGCAGAGGTGTACTAATAAATTGAATTCCGAGAGCGTTATATTTTAAAACTTTTTGAGTGTTCCAGTTCCGGTGAAAAATATGTATGCTTATCTACGAGTCTCAGTAATGAACAATTAATCTAAAGTTCCCACTTTAATACATACTATGTATATAAATGTGTAACAATATTTTTTTTGTAAAAGTGACTACCCCGTAGTGTCGTCAGAAGATGCAGAACTTTCCTCTAAGTTGACGATGACTGGTGTTATATCATCCATAATATTATCCAGTTTCCACATGTCTACCTCAACTTTTTGTTTGACATGTTTCACGCACTTTCTCCATCTTTCGGAAGTAACCCGTGAGAGAGCCTCTTGAAAAAGATTTTGGAAGTCAGCCATTTTAAATGTGGTGTTTTTATCTGCCACAAAATTCTTGACATCGGCCCAAATCCATTCAATAGGGTTCAGTTCGCAGTGGTAGGGCGGTAATCTAAGTACAGTAATATTTTGGGCCAATTGCGGTTTCATCCATGCACGATGTATTTTTCAAAGTTTTCTTTGTTCTGCCTGACTATCTGCAACAATTGCGCTTTTATGAGGTCAGGGGTGAAATCAATATTTTTCTCCCTCAACCATTGTTGGATATCACTTTTTCTGAATTGTGAATTAGGAATTTTTTCCATTTTCCTTGAATGGTAAGGAGCATTATCTAAAACTACTATAGAATTTTCCTCCAATTTAGGAAGTATAGCCTCGACCACTTTTCGAAGGACTGACCATCCATTTCTTCATGGTAGTTACCAGTGTTTTTGGATTGGAAAGTCCAGAGTCCTCCAGTTAAAAAACCAGTGTCACTGCCAATATGACACACTATAATTCTTTGCCTTTTGCCTGGAAAAATATATTCACTTCATTTGAAAAAGAATGTTGAAATTGTTTTCCACCAAAAAGGTACTTACATCAAGTTTCACAAAACTTTGATTGCTCGATCAACGATTTGGCATTCGATTTCCCGAAGGAAATCATTGAAACTTTCATATTTCCGAATATATTGGAGGAGTAGCAGTTGAGAATCATCAAATGGGCGTGTATAGATAATTATTTGGTGCAAGAATGATATTCAGAATGCATATGACCAACTTATCGACTGAAAACTAATTGACGTTCAGCCGTCAATCGATCGTTGATTCTCTGATCAAGCTTTATGAAACCGAGGGTTAAACTCAAAATTCAAGACCTTCCCAGACGGATTTTTAATCTAGTAGATAGTGCAGCAAGTAACGCTTGCCGAGAAGATGTAACTGTTTCATCGGTCCACACTTTGGATTTAGTATGACCGGCATTTACCCAAGTTTCATCCAAGTAGTAAATCTTCCTGTTTTCATCACGGAAGGTCCTAATTTTCGTGAGATAGTTTCTTCTCCAACATTTAATGTCGTCACGGTCCATTAAAAAACTGTTGCGTTGGCGACGTCCATATTTGAAATTAAGTTTTTTCAATATTATAGAGAAGATACTGTTCTTAAAATTTGGCTAGTTCGAATCTTCATTAACTGTTTTTAATACTTTCTCTATAGTCGGGTGTTCATTTCTGAAGAAAAACTCGTGAACTTTTCGCCATATTACATTTTTATCGAAATCTGATAAGGACTCCCATTTGGTGGTCTGATTTTGATTTGTTGCCGGCTGTGATAGAACACCGGAATTTATGTATTCGGAAATAATTCTCCTAACACTTCGAGCTCCAATGCCAAGTCTCTCAGCAACTCGGAGTTCTACGTCCTTTAAACACATTCCTGCATTTTGAATAATCTCAATTTTATAAGTATTCAAAATCATATCTTTTATCTCGGCACTGAAGTGTCGTTTCAGACGTCTCTTTTTTGGAGGACTTAAGTCAACACGCGATTCCTCAGCAGTATCAGTACTTGACATTATCTTAAATGCTTGTAACTTGAATAACTTGCTACAACTATAAACCAATTTACGAAAGAAAAAGCAATGAATGACCTCTGCAGTTCTGCACAACAATTCGCATACAATCAATGAATCAAACGTAATGCGGTTCTGCATTTTTTGTTTTTTTTTTTGTTTGGTGTAGCAGGGGGAAAATCTGCAAGACAGACGAACCACCCTCATCTCCTGAGGGGGAACAGTGTGGGGTTTCTCACTCTCCTGAGCTCGAGACCCACTAAAAACCCTACTGCTTCTTGAATTTTGGTTCCGGGCATTTGCCTATAAACCGTTCATCTCTTGGTCGGTTTTCTTCTCGCACACTATCGTGCTGGGATTTATGTGTTTATCCTCTATTGGATTAACACTTTATTGAATTTCTCAATAAGTTTCTGTTCTTATTTTAATCTCTTTTTAATTGATCTCTTGGTCTCCTTCGGTAAATTCGCATTCTCCTTTTGTCTTCCTCTGGATCGTAGTCCACTAGTCTCCTGAGTTCTTGATTCTGATGGGTTTTCGCTGTTTCGAATGATTTCTCTGCTTTTCTGTTCATGAATTCCGTTATGGTTTCCCATTTCAGGTCCTTATAAATCTGTCTATTCCTGACAAACCAAGGTGCATCTATTGCACATCGTAGCAGCTTGTTTTCAGTGGCCTGAATTCTTTTGATATGGCTCTTTGCCGCGAAACCCCAGGCAACGGATCCATAAGTCAGTTGAGGCCTAGCAACGGCTTTGATTATCTTCAATTTTGTCTCTTTCGAAATGTGGCTTCTTCTTCCTATCAGAGGATAGAGTCTATTCATCGCTGCTTTCGTTTTGTCGATTGCTTGTTTGATATGACTTTTCCAGGTAAGTCCTTTGTCAAGCGTTATTCCTAAATATTTGGCTTCATTTTTCCAGTCGATTTATTCGCCGTCAACATCAAGTTTTGTTGTGGGTCGCAGTCTTCTCTTCTGTAGTAATAGTGCTTGGCTCTTTTGTCCATTGAGCTTGATTTTCCACTTTATGCACCAGTCATTTGTTTCGTCAATCGACTCTTGTAGAACTCGTTCTATTATTTCAGGGTTTCGGTGTCGAGTTGCTATGCCCGTGTCGTCAGCATATAACGTTAGCATGGTTTTTGGATTTTTCGGAATATCGTGGATGTATATGTTGTACAGAAGTGGCCCAAGTACTGATCCTTGGGGTACTCCAGCCTCTATATCTTTTGTTGAGGAGCATTCTCCTTCCACTTTCACGTAAAATCTTCTATTTTTGAGATATTTCCTGATCAACTTGCATATTTTGATCGAATATCCAGCACATCTCATCTTATATATTAATCCTTCATGACATACTCTGTCGAATGCTCTGGCGACGTCTAATAAAACAAGACCTGTAGCTTGTTTATTTTGGAATCCCTCTGTTATGTACTCTGTGAGCCTTAATAATTGTTGTTCTGTTGAATGCTCTCTTCTGAATCCGAACTGTTCTGGTGGAATTAGTTCCAGATTTTCGGTTTCCTCATTTAGCCTCGTGGCGATAATTCTTTCTACTACTTTTCCTAAAGCCGACAGTGGACTTATCGGTCTGTAGTTTTGTGGAAACTTCTTCTCTTTGAATGGTTTATTGAATACTATGACTTCTGCTGTTTTCCATTTTTCTGGGTAGTGTTCTGTCCTCATAATTCCATTCGCGATATTTGTTAGAGCGGCTATACCTTTTCTAGGTAATTTCTTTAACATACCATTCGTTATTTTATCGCTTCCGGGAGCTTTCCTCTTCTTCAAACTTCTAATTATTTCCCTGATTTCATTTGGCGATGTTGGCTTGTCTATTTCAGCAGTCGCTGGTAATTCATCCATTTCTTCATCATTTTCTTCAACCAGTTCTTCCAAATCTTCATTATCGTCGTCTATCCTGTAATTTATTCTCGATTCTCGTTCGATCTAGTCCGCCAATGCATCTGCCTTATCAGTATTGGTATAAGCCATTCCCCTTTCTCCGTGTAGGGGTGGAATTTTAGTCTTTTCTCCTCGTAGGCTTTTTTGCATTCTCCATGCAGAATGATCGATTGTATTCAGTTCTTGAACCCTTTTGTTCCATCTGCTTGTTCTTAGATCTTTCAGGGCATTTTTCAGAACTTGGCTATGTCGGTTGAGGTTCCTTCTATTTAGATCATTTTTGTTCATCCTATATATTCTTCTGAGTCTTCGATTTCCTTGTATAAGATCTTTTACTTCTTTAGGAGTATCGCCATGCGGATGACTTGGAGCTGGTCTCGTGCTTTTTTCGTAAGCTTTCAATATAATCTCTTCCAGTTTATCAACCGCACATTCCAGATCGTCTGGAGGGTTTATTGTTGGAATTTCTGTTATTTCCGATTGTATTAAATGGCTGTATTTAGTCCAATTGGTATATTCTCTTATTTCCAGCAGTTTTTCTCTTGGTTCTTCTCCAATTGTCAATTCCACGGGATTGTGGTTTGAGGTTCCATCTTCCAAAGTTTCAATCGAGAATTCTTGAGTTATATTTTTCAATATCGCGATATCTATTACATCTGGTATTCCTCTTCCAAAAGCAAGATATGTCGGTAGCTCTGGTCCAATAACTATGGCATTTTGTTTTTCGGCGAAATCCTTGAGTTTTTTGCCATTTCTATTCTCTGTTATGCTATTCCATAATGGGGATTTACAGTTGAAATCTCCGATGGAGATTTTCGGGTTTGATCCTTCCAACATGTTGTTTATCTCTTCTTCCAATAGATTGTTTTGTGGTGGCTTATACGCCGAGGTTATTTCGACTCTTTGCCGATTTAATTCGGCAACAATCGTCACTTTTTCTGTTTTTCCTTGTGTTTCGTCGGATCTACTTTTAAAGTAGTGTTTCAGATCTGTTCTCACCAATATTGCTACTCCTCCTCCGGTGTTTGTAATTCTGTCACATCTATATTTTTCATAATTCATGAAATTCAGTCTTCTGTTCCGGTTTATTCTTGTTTCCTGTAGGGCTATAATATCCGGTTGTCTTTCTGATATCATTTGTTCTATCTCGGCTTTCCGAGTGTTGATCCCGTTTATGTTCCACGAGATTATCTTGAGGGATTTCTTCCTAATATCCGTAAGGTCCATTAATTCAGTTTACTGAATAATGCTTGGAGTTTTTTCTCCATTTCCCTCTCAATTTTCAACATTATCTTGTTGAAAATTTTTTTCCGTGAAGAAATCTAAATCATCGGCTGATTCAGATATCTTTTTCTTCTCCTGTTGACTGTTCACAGCTTGTTTCATTGTAAGCTTTTTCTGTCCTTCTTTTTTCTGGACGGGTTTTGGAGTCTCCCTCTTCTTTTCCTGCTCTGTAGGTTGGGTCTTCGCTGCTTCCTGAATTTTTTGTTCAGAAGTTGTTGTTTTTGTTACCTTCTTTTTCTGTTCAACTGATTTTCGGGAATTTTTCTTTCTGGTCACCAACTTGAACTCGCTACATCCTTTGTAGCTAGCTGGATGGCCCTCTTCTCCACATAAGACGCATGTGGCATTTCTCTCTTCACCTTTTCTGGTGAGTGTGCAGTCATTGCTGCTATGACTTCCTGAGCACTTCACGCATCTCCACGGGAAGGAGCATTTGTTTTGTGCATGTCCGTACCTTTGGCACCTAAAGCACTGGCTTGGACTTTCAGGCCTCTTTTTATGTTCAACCACAATACAGAGGTTGTAGAGTCGCTTCACTTCGAAGATTTCCTTTTTCTGGGTTTTAACCAGGTAGAGAGGTATTGGCTTCTTTGTCTTGTTCGATGTCATTCTGGACACCTCAGCGTCTGATATTCCCTGGAATATCACGTCTGATATTCCCTGGAATATCAGGTCCTCCTTAATCAACGCAAGATCAACGTCGATTGGTAAATGCCTAATAACGGCATATATCTTCTTCTCCTCCTCCATTTGGTAGGTAAAAAATTCTTTACCATGCTGCTCGAAGAATGTAGTGATTTTTCTGAAATCATCTACGGTTGACGCGATGATTTTTATACCGTCTTTAACTGTAGTTGCACGGTTGTAATTTATCCTTTTTGTGTAGAGAGCTTTAGATATCTCTACCCAATCTGAGGTGCCCATCATCGTGATGGGTGGAATTTTATCTCTTTTAGGCACTTCCGCCTTCTTGACAGTCTCCTCATCAGAAGAGGAGCTTTCTTTTCGCGCGCGTTTAGTTGGGGGCGCGTTTGGGGCCTTCGCGACCTGCGTTGAATCATTTTTCCTTGTTTCGGGTTGTGAAACAATTCCTATAAGGGAATTATTCTTGGAACCCGCTACCGGCTTTGTGATTGCGGCGTAAGTGGGAGATTTCGTCATATTATTGCGGGTCATTTCCTCCCTCAAGAGGCGCATCTCACCGACCAACTGTGACACAGTTTCAGTCAGTTTTACTATTTGAGCTTTCAACTGCCCATTTTCTTCTCTGAGCTTTACAAGCTCCTCGTGTTCGCCTTCGCTGAACTCTTCAGCATCGGTCGCTTCCATGTAGGAACCCTCATTATCTGAGGTTTCCGACATGGTTTTATAATCAAAAATCTCAAAATATCAAACAATTTGAAAATAATAAAATATTCAGAAATCTTCACTGAAATAGTCTAATATAAAACTATGGTATAAAGCCGAATGTTTTATACGCTATGATAAAAATCAGAAAAGAGATACGAAAAATAAGCTCACCTGATGTTTTCTGCAGTACCAACGAGAAAAAAAAATTCTCTGGACACTTAGGATGAACACCAACTTTGAAAATTTTAACGAATTAAAATTCCGATAACAAATATAGAACCTACACAAACTTCACAGACGGAATCAAATATTCCGTAGCTTGGTTAGTGGGCACTTTCACCTCCGCTTCTCTTTTACGGCACTGTGACACTTCGACTTTCTCGTCCGCTTTCTCTTTTATAGCACTAGGAGCACTGTAGCACGTCTTCTCTTGTCAAGCGAATGACTCGGTTCTGCATTACTCCCACCTGCAAACATGGCGTTCCTGAAGCTTTGACCAATAAGAGGAGTACCTTAAATAAGATCACGCGTTAGTCAGTTTGTTTACGCTGGCCTCTCGGATTTTGATAGACTATAGCAGCTTATTATAGTTGACTGTTTCGATAAAAGTTAGCAAAAAAGTAAATTCATTCTGTAGTCTATATGGCATGTGCGCAACAGCTTGTCATTTTCTGATAGCGTTTATATCCTACATGTGTCTGAGAGACACTGAACTGACTAAACCATGCAAGGTACTCTGGATTGGCATTTGCAATTGTAATTTTGCTTTGCGTTACGATGTATAGCTGAGCAGCTACGTGAAGCTGGCGCCCCCGAATGCGAATTTTGAAACAGAAATTTCAGGGTCGTTGGTTCATCATAGGTCCATGTTTGTCGACGCTTTTTCTTTCATTTGCCCAGGCACCGTTTGAGAGATATGGAGAAAGAAGTTTTTTCGGTGCATTTTCTGAACAGCATACACAAATAGCGAAAACGTATATTTGATGGTATAGATTGTTTGTCCGAGGTAAGTCCATTTTTGTTCACCCTAGGAACTATTGAAATCAATCTTTGAAAATTGTAGAAAATGTGAAGAAGATGGCTTCCTAAATGCTAATTTTGAAACTAAAATTTCATGGTTGTTTGTCCATCGTAGGTCTAAGAGATTAACAGATTGTTGGGTGTGCTGGACGGACCAACCAAACCTGCCACCGCGACCAAAACGGTCTATTGTAGCACATAGGGATGTCGGAAATGAAAAAAAATATCGATATATATCGTATCGATATTTTTTAGAAATATCGATATCGATATTGATATTTTTACAAAAAAATATCGATATATCGGTACGATTTCAAAAATGACAGGTATTACAGCTCTGAGAATTCATGCAACAGTAGTAGGTTAAATAATATAAAAATATTGATGATTTATAAATTGAATCAATATTTATATGAAGAAATTTTTATCGGTCTGTAAAAACATCGATTTTCTATACAGATTCGATAGCTCGAATTTTATATCGATATATCGAAAAATAAAATATCGCCAAAAAATATCGATATATCGAACTGAAAATATCGATGTATCGATATTTTTTCAACAACCCTAGTAGCACACAAACAAGCTCATACAGCTAAACCTCTCCCTCTATTCCCATCATGCTCAGAAAGTAGATGAGGTCAAAGGGGGAGTTCCTCTAGATTCAGCTTGGGACTCTTGGGAGAGCCAAAGAGTCCAAGTCTGCCGCTGAGCAGTCACAGAGGATGCGCTCAACCGTTTCGTCCTTCTCTAGGCAGAGTCCGCAGATCGTAGTTCTATGTTCGTTCCCCCTTTCGCCATTTGTTCAGGCACGATTTGAGAGATATGAAAAAAGAAGTTTTTTGGTGAACTTTCTGAGAAACAACATTAAATTCAAAACTTTTGAAGATAGATTTCTACGGTTCTGTGGGAGGACAAATGAAATAATTGGGTGGACAAAAGCGGACTAACGTTGGACAAATGATCTATTCCATAAAAAATACGTTTTCGCATTTTGTGTGTTTATATACAGGGTGACTGGTGACGTGAGGGACAACGGCTAAGAGGATATAGAGGACCTCAAACAGAAAGAATTTGGGTTTTAAATGTCCCGTAAAGGTATTCGTTTCAGAGATATAGGGTGATTTATGGAAAAATGCTAAATGTATAAACTTCTATATCTTCGTTAAAATGGTAAAATTTTGGCTGATATTTCACAAGCTTGCTCCTATAGGCACATTCATATGATCTAACTGTTGTGGAGTGAACGTGTGTTCTTTAACGCTATGATTGAATGATGAATTATCAGCGAATTTTTGGTAAAAATTCAGATCAAATTGTATAGGGTGGAATTTTGTTGTTCGTGTCGCAAATATTTGAATGAGGGAACTTGAATGATAATTGATAAAACGGTGAAATTGTTTATATATTCCCAATAACGTTTCTATTTTTGTCTGTGTTGACAGGCAGCGTGCATTCCCCAGGGTGGATTCCGGTGAAATATGTTCATTGCATGACTCACTATCGGAGCGAAGATGCAAGATAATCTGACTTTTCCATATCGCACCGAATTCCCCGATTCCGATCTTCCGCCTTCTCTGTTTAAAGTCTTCCCTAAAGGCCCAAGGAAATGAAGGGTGTCTTCCTTTTCGTCCTCATCTTTGTTTTATTTTATGTCGCTATTACCGTTCTTGCTGACCATCGAGGTGGAAAAGTTTTATTAATATTATGGATGAAGAAATTATAATAATAATAATAATAATATTTATTCAGAGAATGCAACAAAAAACAAGTCAATATAAATTTTCTGTTCAGAATATTCTGGAAAAAATTGAAAATTGTAAAACCGAGATAAAGAATAGCATTCAAGCTTGGGAATCTTATAAATTGCTGGAGTTTGAAGCATTGAAATTCAAAATTCGCTCGCTCGAGCAGGAAAATATGTTTTTGAAAGATAAAAAAGGTCGGCTGAAGAGAAAAACTAGAGAAAATAATATTGTTGTTTTCGAGTGGACAGCATCTAATGAGAGTATAACTTCGGATTTCATTTGTAGTGAACTGAAAAACCTGTTGGGGGTGGATATTGATCGTAAAGATATAAATAATTTTCATTGCCTGAGTAAAGGATCGAATCGACCAGTGAAGGTTGAATATGTTTCTTATCTAAAAAAGGTTGAATTAATCAGAAATTATAAAAAATTTAGAGGAAGGGGTGTTGCTATCAGAGACGATTTGACGGAACTAAAACGGAGCGAATATGGGATGCTGAGAGGATATTTGATTGAGGAAAGAGAGAAAGGAGAGAGTTGTTATATCAAGGGCAATAAACTTGTTTTTAATAATAGATAATATACTCTCCAGGAATTGGAACAGGCCCGAGAACCACCCACTACTCACCGATCCAGCAGTAATCCGGTGACCCCTACTCAGTCATTCCGAAGACGCTGAAAAACGCGTTCAAGTCCAACCACCTAAAGGTGTGAGGTTTCAGTGGACCGTCAGTTAAGAAATACATCAGTATTTGGTAAAAGCGCTGGAAGAACTGCGAAACCCGCATAATATGCTAGATTGCGCTCGAATTCTCAGAGAAAGGATTTGAAATAGTAACCATATTCATCTCACCGTATTGTTGTTTGTGTGATTTCTGTTGGGTTTTCTTCTTTTTTTTTGCATTTTGATAACATAACTTCTTTTTTTTTCTGCACTTTTTGAATGAAAAATGGATCCATTCATAAGGGAATATGGGAACGAACCAATTTTAGCGAATATTGTTCCTGATATAGGTTATTTTTCAACACCTAAACCAACAACACTTGGTATCCAACAACTTGACATCAGAAGTGTTATGAAAAATATGGATGAGTTTATTTTGTTTTTGAATAGGCTCGCACTCGAGATTCAGATTGTTGTTTACTTGAAAAATGTCAAAAAGTTATTTCTCAATTTGTCGACTGGTGTGAGCGTACCAAACTTATCATAAATTCAGAGAAGTCAACGATAATCGAGTTTCATAATCAGTATAGGGAACCTTTTTTGCGATCACTCAAACTCAAGGAAAGTATTTTAACAGCATCACCACAAGTCAGCCTTCTCGGCACTATATTGGACAGTAATTTGAAATGGTCGGCCGAGATAGATAAAATCGGTAGAAAATTGAATAAATGCTACTACACTTTGTACAATAGACCATATTAGTGAGGTTAGGCGGGAAATTTGAATCGCGATCCATCCGTGGATCTGGTCCCTGAATTCCCTATGCATTTCTTATGGGACTAAAAATGCCGCGTACTTCTCGCCTGTTTTTGGATATTTTAGCGAATTTCTTAAGATTTATTTCTGTTGGAATGTGTTCTATGATCCTTTCTTAACAAGTTGAAAACAAAATTTCGTAATAAAATGGTATATTTTTTTAATAATGGATCAATATAAAATTGGTCGGCGAGATCCATGGAAGTTTGTCGTAGCTTCATTTCGTTTCTAACCTCTGAAGCTGACATCATTCTAACGCGCAAGCGTAGCATGTCATTTTCTTTGTTACGGTTCATGATTGACGTACCATCAGAAATGATCTACGACATACGGATATATTCCATATAATAATGTGTTCAATTTTGATTTTAGGACATATAAAAGTATTTTGTGATGTAAAATGTACTTGGAAACAACCTCTAATAATTGCGGCACCCAATTTTGCATGTCTTTATATTAACATTTACTTCTAGCTAGCGATATTCCATCTTGAAGTCGATTCCTATGTAAAAAAATTTGAATATGGATCTCCCGCCAATTGAGTGATTCTAACCTCACTAATATGGTCTATATAAAGAAATTCATTGACGCGGACGCTGCATTGACTTATTATTTTTCCAACGTATTCTCATTGCTGCGATACAATGTTGTCTGGGGGGCAGCTGTGGATTGGAGGAGTGTCTTCATGTGCGACAAAATGCGCTTCTGAACACAGAAGCGCATTTTGAGGTTGCTCATTGGCATCGATTCGAGATTGTCCGTCAGACCCGCTCTCAGCTCTCATTGCTCATGGTTAATTGTCTTTTCCTTGTGTTTATATATATAATTTCCTTGTCTTTGTTCACGATATTAAAGAAAATTTGACAAAACGATCTGAGTGTTATCAATATACTACTAGAAATATGCATAAGTTATATATTCCAAAGCACTTTCACTCTTTCCATGAACGATCGCCATATCATGCGGGTATTAGGTTGTATAATTTGTTACCCTGCTCTTTAACTGGGTTGAGCGCCGGGGCGTTCAGACGGCGTTTGAAGGCGTGCCTCATGGAGAATTGCTTTTATAGCGTAAAGGAATGTGTTCAGTATTGCTGTAATTAAATAAGTTTTGTCCTTTTGTCTTCTATTTCAGTGTCAACTATATTTGTCATTTGTCATAAAGTTATATATGTATGTTATTTAGATTTGACCTACCATGTATTTGTTGATGGTCAATAAATTATTTATTAATTTATTTATTTTATTTAGTTCCTACCGAAACATGTCTCGTTTATGACTTAGATGTGCTGAAGATTGATGGATTCACCACTTTATATAATTAGGGGTTACTCAACAAGAATGATGGGGTCATAGTATATATTCAAGATGATATCAAGTTTTCCATGAAGTAAAAAATAATCTAGGTGATCACCAAGTAGTTGTCCAGATAATTTTAACGTCGATTTACAACGGTACCTTCAATCGGTGGGAAGGAAACAGCAAACAGTGTGAGTTGTGTACCTGCGTGGAGTGTTCGTCTGTGAGCTGAATCAATAATTAGAGAAGTCAATTGAGATGCTCGAGGAATTATTGCAGGATGTTTGTTATCTGGGTGATTCGTCCGCCTACACGAATAACACCTTCATGATCGATGAACGCAGTGAGTCTACTGAACACATGTGATGATGAGAGTTGTACCATTTTGAAGAGCCTTGAGTTCTTGAGGAAAATACACTTTTTGAGTTGCCTTGATCCAATAGATCCATGTTTTTTCCAAGTTAGTTGAAGTGAACGGAGATGACAAGTTCAGACTTGAGGAGTGTCTGAGTCGGGCCAGGACTCTTGAACAAAGAGAGGTTATTCTTAAGAGTTTATAGAGAGAAGAATACCTGTATATAAGATCCTAGGAGTAGTCTTGTGTTAAGGCCGTGAGGAGGTTCTTGGAGGGTCTTGCTTCCGATTCGGTGTCAATTGTCGTTGCCGGCTGACGATTGGGCCAAGAATGTGGTTACTTGGAAATCCATGGTGGTCCCGTCCACTATAGAACGCTGTTCAGTAGCTGAGATGACAAGAGGTCAGCAGAAGCACAGTACGCTGGATTTTCCTTGCCTGAAACGTATCCCCATTGCACAGTTGGAGTTAGGTCCTGGATGAGCTCTACCCTGTTTCGAACAAAATCTTTCCAACCATCCAGAGATTGAGAGAGAGAGATGAGGAAGAATGATAGCACCATAAACATCATCACCCAGTATCATGTCGATGGGCCATGAGGTGTAGAACTCTGGATCGACGATCTTCAAATTGTCGAGGCGAGGCAAACGTTGTCGTGTGCAACAATTGAAAGATGGCAGATTAGTAATAATCAATTAAAGATGACAAGATATGAGCATTTACATTAACAGTTTCGTTGTTGCGAAGAGATCTAAGCGTGATCGAGACTGATCCTCTTGATCGTGAGGCGGCTCCACCAACTCCAACGATGGCGACTTTGGATTGGCTTCGAGGAAGCCGTGCGAGGTCTTTAGAGATGAACGAGATTTCCGATCCAGAGTCGATGGGCAGTATTGAGTTGTACGAGGTGACCGGTGTGAGGACGCCGGCTAGAGAGGTCAGTAATGAGATGAGCTGTCTTGGAGGGGCTTTGACGACTGCCGGGCAATTCAGGCTCTTTTTGAGGTGGCTGACTTGACTCCACTGGTTTTGTGAGTAGGCTTGGATGAGGTGACTTTAGAAGAGGCGTCATTTGAGGTGGCAGCGCGAGAGCAGAGGGTCTAGAGCTGGGTCTTATAATAGAAACGATGACCCTTTTGAGACGAACATGGGTGGGTTGAGATGATCCTGTTACAAAGAGCGGACAAAAGGAGACGTTTGTTCTCATATTGAGAAGTGAGGCCCTCCCAAGATATGGGAAATGAGGCACCAGTGAGAGCCAAGCCACAGATCAGCTTCACAGATCAGTCGACTGAAGAGAAGATCTGAGGTAATGGAGGCGTTCAATATTAGAAAATAGAGTTCTGCATTACGAAGGACTGAAAAAGGCCCTTTAAAGCAGGCCAACCTGAGTAGTCGCCAGAGAAGACTGGTAATGAAATGTCTGAGAGGTGAAGCTGAGCAAACGAAGACGAAGCAACCGGTTGAGATGGCATTTGAGGTGGCTCGAGAGACTCCTTGAGATGACGAATGCTTGTGGAGATGAAGGCGTGAGCAGGCTTATTTAGAAAGAATTCATCTTACTCAAAGTATTCGTGGTTAAGGTGCACAATTTCACATGAGACGCCAAAGAGGAGAAAATATGATTAGTGAACGATGATCCAACTCGACTATCCTGCCCGAAGGACCAAATGCTCAAAATCGGGGGTGTTATGATTTTGTAATAATTGTGTGGCTCGATAATTGAGTTGGAGATGGTTTAAAACATTTATTGTATGTTCGTCTTTTTTTCGTTATTTTAATCATTTACTCCTTGTTATACTATCTAAGTTCCATAAAAAAAAAATTAAATTTAAACAGTTCCTTTTGGGTGTTGCAGTTTCTTTGACCATTAGTATATTATAGGTATAATTGCATGGAAATCAGAATTTATAATTGATGTCTCTATGTATAGTACTGAATATTGTGTCGTTGAAATTAACACTTCATTCAAAAATTCTACACGTGATGATTTGTAAGTCTGGGAGAGACAATGACGATGTGTCCGATTGGTTTTTTGGAATAACTTATTCTTATAAGCAATCTGAAATCAAATTATTATCCAGTTCACCAGGGTTTGCTGAGGGTTTCCTGAACTTCTGAAATACAATAGATATTGCACTTTTCACATTTCTTAAAATCTGAATTATACATCCACTTGAACGTTCTGCTCTGATAGCTAACATAATCCATTTTTATGCTAATAATTCGGAGTACTAAGAGTTCTATAAAATCCTCAAATTCCCTCCCAAATTTCCACAAGTACACATTAAATTACAATTACATTACAATAACAATTACATTAAATTGAAATTATCAACTACGATGACAATATTTATTCATTTTCATACTTGTGTTTTGAGTCGGTTATATCAAAGAGTAACAACTTTTTTACTTTTTGGTTATATTGGTTATGTACGATAGTAACCGATCGAATACCGAATTTTTATATAGAATAGTTTAGCGTACAGCGTTATCTTCCGTAAATTACGTCAGGCTGCTGCGCCCAATCTGCTCATGCGTACATGTCAATAACGTTTGTGGTAATAGCGCGAGACAAAATTTGAAACTGCAATAACTCTCTATTAATGGAAAAATAAGAAAAGTTTAGCAGTATTCTGTTAACCCTTTCAGACTTTTATCCACTATGTAAAAAGCCAGAGTGCCCGCAAATATTTCATTTTATAGATGACCAAGCACATTCGCTAATGTACTCGTATTTCAAAAATGAACAAAAAAACGTCTTCACCTTTCAACGTCCTTCATTTTGAAAACTGTCCTGTTATTGGTATTGGTTTATACTGTTTATATGAACTTTTGGACTTAAAATAAACTGGTGAATTATTTTAACTAAATTTTTAGATACCTAGAATCTGTAGGGATCATTTCGCTTTGGGTTCTATCAATTTTATTAGAATAAATTATTTTGCTTGCAGGATGAAATAATCTCTACTTTATGTGATCCAGAAAGCTCCGATGAAAATAATGAAGAGGATTCAGAGAAGGGGGAAGAAAATATTTCTGACTCAGAATTAAAAGCATTGCAATGTCATGAAGTCATATCTAAATCCAGAAAAGGATTAACGGAACAGAAATGTGACCATAAAACAGAGAAAGTAAGTTCAATTTTCTTAAATTCTTCTTCCAGTTGATAAGCAAGTTTAATTGACAGATGACTGCAAAAAAAGCACTTGAGCAAAGAAAAGAAATACTTGCTGAATCACAAAGGAGAGTAAGAGAATCAAGAGTTTCTTTACCTTACCATAAACCTAAGACTAGGACTCTTAAGGAATTTTTACAAAACCGCCCAAAGTTAGCTGCACCTTTAAGTGAAGTTTCCCAAGGAGCTTCTCGATCTATATCTATAAAGATGAGCATTCAGCAATTAGAAATAGTCAGGTGAGCAGAGCCTACAACTTTTCATTTATTTATATTGTTTTCGTGAGCTTTTTCAATTTCAATATTTTGCAACTAAACAGATTGGAAACAGTGTATACGTTTTTTTGACGAAATTAGATATTTGAGCAAACAGTTGGGAAAAGTATTAGTTTTCGTAATGAGCGTTTTCCTAACGTGTTGCACACAATATTTTTTCTAATGTTGAATAGGATGTTGCTATCAATTCAAAATAAAAGTACTAAAAACGTCTTTGAAAGCTTCTCTCGGAGATTCCTTTAAAATGATCTAGTGACAGAAATTATTCAATTTTTCACACCGTTACTATGAAAGCAGGTATCGTTTCATCATCAGTTGCAAAATATTTTACTTTGCGTAAAGTAAAAAGTTTCACATCGTCATTGAGTTTTCAAAAGTGTCACTAAATATGTCAATATTTGAAAAAACAGAAAACAGATTTTGTCTGCTTTTTCATTCCTTGGTGTTATATAAGGATGAGGAATGTTGCAATACCCCATTTTTCTTATACAGGGTTACAGGGAAAGTCGTACTGAATATTAAAGGACGTTATTATTCAGGTAATTTCTGATGGATTTGGTTCTATAATATGGTGTCCGAAACTCAACCGTTGTGGAGATATTGAGTTTTGAAGATTTTTTCGAGAAATCGTTTATTTTTGGCTTTTTTATCGATTTTTTTGGGATTAGAGCTCCTAGGGGCCATTTTTTTTATGTATCTAGTCAGAGGGCATGTCAATTATAATAATAAAAATTATCAGCCGAAACTGAACCTGCCACTGACAGCTCAATACGACTGCTCGACAACGGTTAGAAAGAACTTGCACTAAGTGTTTTTTTTGAAAAAATCTCTTGGAAGTTATTCGACATATAATTTTAAAAACTTCTAAGTATCTTTCTCTAATCAAAAAGGTATAATATAACACTTGCTATTAAATAAGCGAAATATCGACCAAATGGCAGTATACGTAGTAGAGGGTACATTTCAGTTTGAAATAGAAGTAGCTAAAATATGTAAATGAAACAAAAAAGAGCTATATTCTTATAATTTATGTTCGACATGACTGCCGCTATTTCTTACACAAATTCTTATTGTTTTTATCAAATTAGTTTTCACGACAGAAGTTCGCAGGTACGCCTTATTCCTCAGCCGCATCAATAATCTTATGTCTGAAAATATCGACATTTGCGATCGGCGTCATTTGGTCGTATACTAGGGTTTTCACATGATCCCACACATAAAAATCTATCGGCGTTAAATCGGGGCTCCCCGCCGTCCATAGTATGGGTCCACCTCTTCCAATCTATTGGTATTGGCATTTCTCACCCAACCATGCTCGAACACTTCTACTGTATTGTTCTGGGCAGCCATCATGTTGAAAGAACATGTCTCGTCTCAATGCAATCGGCAAGTCTTCCATCAAAGAGGGTAACTCTTGGGCAGGAAGTATGGCCCTATCAAGTAATTTGATATTATGGCCATACACACTGTAATGAACCCCAGTTTTCTGAGGAAAATTGGAGTTCATCTTAGTGAATTTTTTCGTTTTAAATTTCCGTCTTTGAAAATATTTTAATTCTCGAATATTCCGTACGTTCATTCCGACCGGCAGAGTAAATGTAAAAAACCGCTTATCTGTATTTTACGTTGTGTTTCTTACATGCCGCTGAAGATTTCGACGTTTTTCATCTGTTGATATGCGATAAACCGGAGCTGACGACGTTTTTCAGTCTTGTCGTATTCTGGAATTTTCGGATTTTTACCGTGGGAGGGGATATGCCTATAAAAGCAAATTTTCCCCCCGCGACAGTCACTTTTGAATTTTACTTCAGTGCTTTCCTTTCGCTTGAGTATTATTTCGCTTTCTAACGTGGTTTCTAACTTCTATTATAAATTCAGTTGATTTTCCGTAGTACTTTCGCCGTTGAGAATAATCATTTTGTGTTATTTGCATCAGTGCTTAGAGTTAATTTTTTAGTTTTTTTCTTTTTAAATCCTTTGAGTTTCAAGTGCTTGAAACAAAGGAGGTAGGTCCCCGTCTGTACCGTCCAGTTTCTTTGTTAGACCTACGCCGTTACTTCTTTAACTTTGACACTGCTGTACTGTATCGTTTCCTGTTGTATTTTATCGTTCTTTACCCTGTCCGCGTTCCGCGTCATAAGTGTTAGATCCGAAATCTCTTTCTTTTCTGTCAATCATGGTGTGCTATAACCCTTGGGGCAGAGAATAAGAGATACCGCACGTTACTGAAGGGAAGGTTCCGTCAACCCCCCTGTCCGCGTTCCGCGTCATAAGTTTTAAATCCGAAGTCTCTTCTTTTCTGTCAATCATGGTGTGCTATAACCCTTGGGGCAGAGAATAAGAGATACCGCACGTAATCAGTGAAATCCCGTAGTTGCGTTAAAAATAGACATTTTCTTCGCTGTCAATCATGGTGTGCTATAACCCTTGGGGCAGCGAATAAAATTCTCGAACCGACCCGCCCTTATTGTGTTTCATTCCCGGAGAAATACAACTACACACCGATACCGTATAGCAAGTCCTTAGCATTCGTCAGTTCTGGTTGGCGCATTTTTATTGAACCGTTAATTTTTCACTACACCCGGTACAAATTTCATAAAGTGCTCGTGACCGGATAAGATTTCCCGAATGTATTTTCACTGATAGAATCACTCATATTTTATATCCCACATATCTCCCCTGTACATATAATTAGTTTCCGAAGTTGTGAATAAACTTTTACATAGTTCGATTTTGACTTCTTCGTTGTCGCTACTACCCTAGACAACACCGAGCTCTGTCTCTGGCTAGCAGCTACCCTGGTAGGTTTGCTATTCTTCCTATTGAAAAGAATAGCTGGCGCTCGAGATTAAGACTTCTCCGAGAAACGCACGTTACAACACATTTAAACTGCATCTCTTTTGTGACCCTTTTATTCTTTTTTTTTGGTTACCTTCCGCTTTGGGAGACCAATAATGGGCGTTATGATGATTAGTGATGCCGTCCTTATCAAAGTTCGACTCATCTGTCTACATGATTTTATCAAAAAAGTTCGAATCATTCAGCATTGAGCATAAATGTGCAGGAGTCCAGTCGCCTCAGTAGATCCCCTTCTTCATTTATTTATACTGGCTTGTGATGGTAAGGGACGTAAGGGTATTGAACAGAAGTGTGCATTACGAACCACACTTTACACTGGGAAATACCAAGCCGTCGAGCGACAACATTTGTTGACGTGGTTGGGTCCGCTTCAAAGAGGCGTCGAGTTTCATTTGCTTCCTCGTCGTCGTCATCCAGAACACGAGGTCTTCCCATGTCAGTCCGAAGTACTAAAACAGACCCAGTTTCTCGCAGTCGTCGATAAACTCCGTCAAATACGCCAATATCAGGTACTCGACGTGTGGGATACCGTCGCAAGTATTCATTGTTCGACATTGCCGCCGCTACTACTTTAACTGCCATTTGGTTGATGTTTCGCTTATTTAATAGCAAGTGTTATACCTTTTTGAATAGCTAACGAGACGTCGACTTAGTGAAAGTTTTTTAATTCCAATCGTTGTCAATTGTATTGAGCTGTTAGTGGTAGGTTCAGTTGCTCTTGATCGTTTTCATTAATTGACATGCCCTCTAACTGGATACATAAAAAAACGGCCCCAAGGAGCTGCATTCCGAAAAAAATCGATAAAAAAGCCAAAAATAAAGGATAAAAAAAAATTTCAAAACTCAATATCTCCATAACGGTTGAGTTTCGGACACCATATTAGAGAACCAAATCTATCAGAAATTAACTGAATAATAACGTCCTTCAATATTAAGTACGACTTTCCCAGAAACCCTGTATAATTCTCACAAAAATTAAGGAAACAAAAAATATTTTTTTGCTGACTTTCAGCCGACTCTAACTTGAAAAAAAAACTGTACAGTAATTCAAAAAAGTAAATTGTAGGTCCAGTTGCCTAGTTTTTTTTTTTCAAGTTTCGAGAAAACGACCGACAAGAAATTTTTCAATTCAGTGTCTTAGCAACCAGGGATAGCACACAAAGTTCAATCTTAAAGGTTCTACATAGTGTATCCCCAAAAATCTTACAAAGTTTCAATACAATCCGGTCAGTCTTTTTTTGTCTCACTCAATTGAATTTTTGAAAAAATTGTAGAGCAAGAAAAGCTCATAATCTTCATCCAGGCGGAATTGAGAATTCGATTCCGCCCCAGTTACTCGGTGAATTTGACAGAAAATGTTCATTTTTAGTGATTCCGCTTCCATCTTAACACGCCTTGCATGGTGGTGTATTTTGGAGAATAACAAGTTTTTCTTCTTCTTCTTGATGATGATAATATGTCAACTGTCTGTTAATTGTAGTTCAGTATTGTGTCGTTAGATTCTATTTCTGTTTTGATTGTTAATAGAAGGTTCTAGAAATAAATGTATGTTTTTTAGAATTTTCATTCTTATTGATAGAGACGCAGTAGTTATCCCTTATTTAATATAACATTTTCAAAAAATGGACAGGATCGGTGCTAGTTAGTTTAATGCTTTTGAGAAAATAGACTAAACATCTCTAGTCGTGTCGAATTTTCTGGAGACCGCTAAAAAAAGGCGTTCACATGTCTTTTTTCGGATGTTAAACGACCGTTTCACATTGATGCAAGATATAGCATTATATTAGTTTCAATATTGTTAGTATTTTTTGCATCCATGAAATCAATAATTAGAACAGTAGTTGCGGGAATTTGGACAATTATCTTCCTTTCAAATCTTTATTTCAAAATCCATTTCAAAGTAAATACATTTCAGCTTTGGAATCCATTCAGAGGAAGTTTTTGTTCTTTAAGAAGCATAATATTTATCCTGTTCATCACGACCATCAGTCTTTGTTGAACGAGTTTAATTTTACTAATTTGAGAAAAAGAAGAGAAATTGCTAATGCTACATTTGCCTACAAATTGATCAATAATCGCATTGACTCAGTATCGTTACTTCCTCTTCTGGATTTCAACGCGCCTAGATTTGCGTCAAGATCTAATTTAATGTTTAGTAGATGTTTTTTTTTCTGTCCATAAATGAGTTTAAAAGACAGTTGTATTGTCTGATAGAAAATTAATATTGATTTTTTTTCTGCCGACGGAGATTCTGTTCATTTTATTATTATTTGATAATTTGTCTATATTACTTACACCTGTAATTGGGCATGTGCCTGTTGGATGTAATACATTTAAATAAATAAATAAAATAGAATGAGCCTTGAAAAAGGAGAAATTTGTCTCTGAAACTTCGGCGAGTTTTGAAAATAAAGATTTGAAAGAAAGATAATTGTCCAAATTCCCGCAATCACTGTTCTTATTATTAGTTTCAATATTTTAACCGAGGTTTGTAGTCCCTGAAGGTGGTCGAAAAACGAACGAAAGCTTGGATATGCAATGAAAGAAATTTAAACACCTACGCTTTCAGTGTCACTGTATTATCCTGTGCTTAAGAGCGACATCTATTGGCAGCTTCTGCTACGAGATATACAGATGTCTATCGAACTATCAACGCATTAAATTTAAACAGCTGAAGATTGAAATTTTGACCGCCTATCATCATAAATTCCTGCCAAAAATCAATTTCCGACATAAATTAGTAATAATGAGCAGCAAATTTGGAACTCGTCATGAAAATTTCAATTTGTAGATTTTGGTGATTTTTCGATTGGAATAAAGAAAGATACCTCAACATATTTATAACACTTTCACCTCCTCAAGATATACTTGCTTCCCTAGTTCTCCTTTGATTTTAAGTTATTGAAACAGGTATTTTGGCGACAATATTAAGCGTTAACCGATAAAAAATAATATTAACACGTTCACTGTCCCCATTCTAATTTTTTTCTCACCCCCCACGTCCAACACATTTATCCCAAGATAAGGGTTGCTTTTGAGTGATAAAATATATATTCTATGAAAAAATTAATTCTGCAGCCATTTAAGGAACTGTTCATGTTCAAAATTTTCAAGTGCAATGGAAGGCTTGAAATCGAAATTCGGAAACTATGCATCCATGTTGTGTATGGTTGAAAAAATGTGAGAAAATTCGGAAATTTTCATTTTTTCAACCATACCTATAGACAACATGGATACATTTTCCGTTGATTCTATTTACTCAGAGTTGTTTTGAATACAATGAATTGAAATAAATATGAAACTAACGTAATGCAGATTGTAAAGGAGTCGATTTATAGTCGAAATACAATGGGTCTTTCATATAATATATTTTTTCTTTTGAGCAGCCCATGTCTATATACAGCTTCCTGAAGATAGCATATGAAAAGAAATGTTTTAAAATTTTTGGTGCTTCACTATAATGTCTGCATGCTATCCGCCAACTAGGTGAACACTTCCACTTGAAGCAGGAAATCAAAAATTAATTTTTCGAAAGTATTATATAAATAAGGAAAAAAAAAATCTCGCGAAACGATTTTAGAGGTGTTTCTTAATATCCCTTGCAATTATATGGGAACATGGCCCAATTTTTTCATCGCCTTCTCGCTCCCACAAAATGTCTGCTCAATTTTGTGACAGTTTTCTGAATTGTAAAAAAAATTTAAAAATTGCTTTTAAGGTGCCATCTTTAGGGGCTGCTCATCAAATTGTCTTTTTCATGGCAACTCATGCTAGCTACTCCACTGAACTCCCACCTTAAAAGTACTTTTTTCTTTCTTGAAGTGGGCCGGTCTGGAAGAAAATTCCCGGGCCGGTTCGAGGTAGCCCATCCGCCCCTGCAGTAAATAACATGATTAAGATAAGTTGTTTGATCTTACACCTAACTCCTGAAGAGTTGTGCTGTGCATGATGTGAAATAATATAGACAGTTGTACAACCGAACAATGAATTTTAATCTTCTCCTCTTCCCCCTTTTTTGATTACAACAGGAGTTTTCAACTGATATATAGAAAACAATTTTTATTCTTAATAATGAATTGCTTCAATCTCTTTGAAAACAGCTTGAAATTTCGGATAAATTACAGTATTCTGTCTTACAATTGAAGGGCGCGAAATTCGAATTTTATTCGACAAAACAGAACCAGGGTTTTGTTTTGTGATCAGAATCCTTTTTTCATGTAAGCATTGTTTTGAATCAATTAATATTAATGAAATACTTTGTCAGATTTCCTATATTTTTATTCGAAATTTATGAAAAACAAGACAGAATTGAAGATTTTAAGTTATTGAAACAGGTATTTTGGCGACAATATTAAGCGTTAACCGATAAAAAATAATATTAACACGTTCACTGTCCCCATTCTAATTTTTTTCTCACCCCCCACGTCCAACACATTTATCCCAAGATAAGGGTTGCTTTTGAGTGATAAAATATATATTCTATGAAAAAATTAATTCTGCAGCCATTTAAGGAACTGTTCATGTTCAAAATTTTCAAGTGCAATGGAAGGCTTGAAATCGAAATTCGGAAACTATGCATCCATGTTGTGTATGGTTGAAAAAATGTGAGAAAATTCGGAAATTTTCATTTTTTCAACCATACCTATAGACAACATGGATACATTTTCCGTTGATTCTATTTACTCAGAGTTGTTTTGAATACAATGAATTGAAATAAATATGAAACTAACGTAATGCAGATTGTAAAGGAGTCGATTTATAGTCGAAATACAATGGGTCTTTCATATAATATATTTTTTCTTTTGAGCAGCCCATGTCTATATACAGCTTCCTGAAGATAGCATATGAAAAGAAATGTTTTAAAATTTTTGGTGCTTCACTATAATGTCTGCATGCTATCCGCCAACTAGGTGAACACTTCCACTTGAAGCAGGAAATCAAAAATTAATTTTTCGAAAGTATTATATAAATAAGGAAAAAAAAAATCTCGCGAAACGATTTTAGAGGTGTTTCTTAATATCCCTTGCAATTATATGGGAACATGGCCCAATTTTTTCATCGCCTTCTCGCTCCCACAAAATGTCTGCTCAATTTTGTGACAGTTTTCTGAATTGTAAAAAAAATTTAAAAATTGCTTTTAAGGTGCCATCTTTAGGGGCTGCTCATCAAATTGTCTTTTTCATGGCAACTCATGCTAGCTACTCCACTGAACTCCCACCTTAAAAGTACTTTTTTCTTTCTTGAAGTGGGCCGGTCTGGAAGAAAATTCCCGGGCCGGTTCGAGGTAGCCCATCCGCCCCTGCAGTAAATAACATGATTAAGATAAGTTGTTTGATCTTACACCTAACTCCTGAAGAGTTGTGCTGTGCATGATGTGAAATAATATAGACAGTTGTACAACCGAACAATGAATTTTAATCTTCTCCTCTTCCCCCTTTTTTGATTACAACAGGAGTTTTCAACTGATATATAGAAAACAATTTTTATTCTTAATAATGAATTGCTTCAATCTCTTTGAAAACAGCTTGAAATTTCGGATAAATTACAGTATTCTGTCTTACAATTGAAGGGCGCGAAATTCGAATTTTATTCGACAAAACAGAACCAGGGTTTTGTTTTGTGATCAGAATCCTTTTTTCATGTAAGCATTGTTTTGAATCAATTAATATTAATGAAATACTTTGTCAGATTTCCTATATTTTTATTCGAAATTTATGAAAAACAAGACAGAATTGAAGATTTTACAAGGTATATTTAAAAGTGAGGTTTCTTTTGACATGCAATAAATTTTTTTGAATCAATAGAGTTTGTTGAATTTGTAAAATTTTCATCAGAAATCTATATGAACAAATATTCGCTATACCATATATTTTGCATCGCAAGGAGTTGATTGTTGTTTTCAGTTTTCGGATCTTTCTATCACTTCTGGGGAAAGACTTGGAAGCAGATTGTGAGAACCTCTTTCAGGTACACTCGAAAGAATATCTGAAAAAGGGGAAGTACTTGTAATCTAATTTCATAACAAAACAATTAATTCGATATAATGAATAAATTATCTTATATATAAAATAAATGAGTAGGTAATCCATTCAATAATTTTTGTCACAGATATCTAGGATGACTTACCATCAGTATTTGTCGTAACATTTTCAATCTGCTCGCTTTCCATCTCATGTGGCCCCTCCATGAAAGGAATGCTTCCTGCATACGAAAAAGATATGCATTCAATATATGATAAATGAGTAATGCATTGTAATACATTCAGTAATGCATTGCAGATATCTAGGAAGACTTACCACCAGTATTCGATGTATCAGTATAAATTGCATACAGCAACTTACGTGGATGAAAAGCTTCAAATTGACTTGAAGTAAAATGTTCACTGTACATGGTGTAGCTTTTACCCATGTCAATGTCTTGACGCCCAGAAATTTCATTCAACATCCGAGTCACATGGTGCGAGTTTCAATCAAAGATATGTAATATCTTGTGCAATACTTATAAGTATTCATATGTTTCCATTTTCTTTGGTTAATTTAAAAAACTTATATTCGGAGAATCCCAAACAGCAGTTCCCACAGTTCTTCACCATACAATATTTTCCGTACGAAATTTTGAGCAAAGTCCTTGATTTTGAAGATTTCACTAAATTAAATACACAAATAACTTCAAAATTAGGTGACTAGAACGATCGAGGTAAACTAGCGGTACGAAAATCAAAACATAAACAAAACGGCCATGCGCAAATATCTCCATGAAATGGCAAATGGCACTTGAATAAATATTTTAACCAGTCTTAGTATTTTCATACCACCAGGTGGCGCACACGCAAGTGTAGTCGCTTCGTTTCCCTTCATCATAACTCTATAATCTTTGGTATATAGAAAACATGGGATGAACACGAAAGATACACGCTGGCGATATCGGATCGTAGTCGCGTCGCGACAACGGGACAACGCCCTTATTAGTTGTTAAGTAGTACTTAATATTTCCAATTTTTTTTCAGTCAGAAGATGAAAGAAAGAGAGAAAGAGGTTGAAGAGTTCTACAAATCAGAAAGTGAATCAGAACATGAAGACGAAATATCCTCAACTACAAATATCAGTATTAGCTGTGAACCTACCGTGGAAGAAAATCAAAATGACGATTCAATAATGAAAGAACTGATCAACGAAGAACTTCCCAAAGAAGGACCGGAAAATGAAGATGGCAATGAAATGACTACTGAAATCGTAACAAATATTAAAAACATAGATTCAACTGAGGATAAAGTAAATCAAAGCACGGACGAAATTTCACAACCATCTGAAACAGGATATACAAGGAAAATAGACGAAGAAATGATCCAGTGTGAAATAACAGAAGTAAAAGAAACAGGAAAACACGAAATTCTTGATACAAAAGAATATAGTGAATCTGATCAAAAGACACTTATCGATGTTCTGAATACAGATAATCCCGAGAGTTGTCGCAGCGAAGAATCAGAAGTAACAGAATCTTTCCAAACGGAACCCATAGTTTTGAATGAAAGTAAAGAAAGGGACACTACCAAAAAAAGTGAGAAAATCATACTCTTGTCTGATGTTCTTGTAGTTCCAATAAAATCAAATGAGTCTAACATAAAAAAATATAACTTGGATGCTGAATTACTTGAACTTGCATCTGAAGCTGAAAAAGAGGTTAAAGATCTCAATGAAGACTACGAATTTAATTTGGATGGTATTGAAGACGAGATGGTAGAAAATGAAGGAATTATTGGGAGAATAGATAGATTCAAGGCTATATCGAAGAGAAGATCAGCAATTCTGGAAAAGTTGGGGGAACTCAAACCGAGACTGAGTGTAGGGCCAAATGAAGTTATTGATCTCGAGAATGGCATTGCTATGCCTGATGAAATATCTAGGTTGAGAGAAAGATTCATGAAACATAATTTGAAGTTGGAGAAGAATTCAAACAAAAAAAAGGAAATAAGGTTAGTAAAACTAATTGATTATGAGGGTAGATTCTGACCTAGGCACTATATTGCCAACGTCATCCATCGTAACAGTTTACAGATCTTGTCAATAAGCGCTAGCTCCTTCCGAGCTTATAGGCTCTTTTTCGAAGAAAAAATTTTGCGAAATCCGTTTCAGAAGATAATTTTTTTTTTTAATAACCATATTCACCCGTAAAATGTATCAGAGGCGGCTTAGCTCCCCAGTTCTCCATCTTTTTTTTTGTGTAGCAGGGGGAAAATCTGCATGTCAGACGAACCACCCACTCCTGAGGGGGAACATGTGTGGGGTTTCTCACTCTCCTGAGCTCGAGACCCACTAAAAACCCTCAACTGCTTCTTGAATTTTGGTTTCGGGCATTTGCCTATAAACCGTTAATCTCTTAGTCGGTTTTCTTCTCGCACACTATCGTGCTGGGATTTATGTGTTTATCCTCTATTGGAGTAACACTTCATTGAATTTTTCAATAAGTTTCTGTGGTTTCAATCTCTTTTTAATTGATCTCGCATTCTCCTTTTGTCCTCCTCTGTGTCGTAGTCCACTAGTCTCCTGAGTTCTTGATTCGGATGGTTTTTTGCTGTTTCGAATAATTTCTCTGCTTTTCTGTTCATGAATTCCGTTATGGTTTCCCATTTTAGGTCCCTATAAATCTGTCTATTCCTGACAAACCAAGGTGCATCGATTGCACATCGTAGCAGCTTGTTTTCAGTAGCCTGAATTCTTTTGATGTGGCTCTTTGCCGCGAAACCCCAGGCAACTGATCCATAAGTCAGTTGAGGCCTAGCCGCGGCTTTGATTATCTTCAATTTTGTCTCTTTCGACATGTGGCTTCTTCTTCCTATTAAAGGGTAGAGTCTATTCTTCACTGCTTTCGTTTTGTCGATTGCTTTTTTGATATGACTTTTCCAAGTACAGTAGAATCCGCTTATAATGACATTGAGGGGAAATGAAAAACACGTCATAATAACCGGAAGTCACAAAAAGCAAAATTGATGATATTTTTTATGGATTCAATTTGAGAGAAAAACGACAAATTATATGTTTCCTTTATTGAAAAAATTTAAAATTATCAGCTAAATATGAAGAACTTTTTCGTTTTTACAAAAAAATCTGATATATTTCGTATCGTATCAAACCTCGTCGCATGAAAAGGGGTGGGGTGGCTTGAGAAAACGATCGAGATGTCACTATAACCGGATAAATTTTCTACAAATAATGTTGTTGTATCTGAAATCATGTCATTGTAAGCGACATGTCATTATAAGCGAAGTCATTAAATCCGAACCCTGTTGTAAGGAGTTTTGAATGAAACCAAACTTAACACTGCAATTGCGTCATAATAAGCGATTGGTCAATATAGCCGGCGTCATAATAATCGGATTCTACTGTAAGTCCTTTGTCGAGCGTTATTCCTAAATATTTGGCTTCATTTTTCCAGTCGATTTCTTCGCCGTCAACTTCTAGATTCGTTGTGGGTCGCAGTCTTCTCTTCTGTAATAATATTGCTTGGCTCCTTTGTCCATTGAGCTTGATTTTCCACTTTATGCACCAATCATTTGTTTCGTCAATCGTTTCTTGTAGAACTCGTTCTTTTACTTCTGGGTTGCGGTGTCGAGTTGCTATGGCTGTGTCGTCAGCATATAACGTTAGCATGGTTCTTGGATTCTTCGGAATATCGTGAATGTATATGTTGTACAGAAGTGGCCCAAGCACTGACCCTTGGGGTACTTCAGCCTCTAAATCTCTTGTTGTGGAGCATTCTCCTTCCACTTTCACGTAAAATCGTCTTTTTTGAGATAATTCCGGATCAACTTGCATATTTTGATCGAATATCCAGCACTTCTCATCTTATATATTAATCCTTCATGCCATACTCTGTCGAAAGCTCTGGCGACGTCTAGTAAAACAAGACCTGTGGCTTGTTTATTTTGGAATCCCTCTGTAAGCCTTAATAATTGTTGCTCTGTTGAATGCTCTTTTCTGAATCCGAACTGTTCTGGTAGTATCAGTTTCAGATTTCCGGTTTCCTCATTTAGCCTCGTGGCGATAATCCTTTCTACTACTTTTCCTAACGCCGAGAGTAGACTTATCGTTTTCTGGGAACTTCTTCTCTTTGAATGGTTTATTGAATACTATGACTTCCGCTGTTTTCCATTTTTCTATGTAGTGTTCTGTCCCCATGATTCCATTCGCGATATTTGTTAGAGCGGCTATACCTTTTCTAGGTAATTTGTTTAACATAACATTCGTTATTTTATCGCTTCCGGGAGCTTTCCTCTTCTTCAAACTTCTAATAATTATTTCCCTGATTTCATTTGGCGATGTTGGCTTGTCTTTTTCAGCAGCCGCTGGTAATTCATCCATTTCTCCATCATTTTCTTCAACCAGTTCTTCCAAATCTTCATTATCGTCGTCTATCCTGTAATTTATTCTCGATTCTCGTTCGATCGAGTCCGCCAATGCATCATCTGCCTTATCAGTATTAGTATACGCCATTCCCCTTTCTCCGTGTAGGGGTGGAATTTTAGTCTTTTCTTCTCGTAGGCTTTTTTGCATTCTCCATGCAGAATGATCGATTGTATTCAGTTCTTGAATCCTTTTGTTCCATCTGCTTGTTCTTTGATCTTTCAGGGCATTTTTCAGAACTTGGCTACGGCGGTTGAGGTTCCTTCTATTCAGATCATTTTCATTCATCCGATTTGATTGAGAGCGTAAAATTCATTCTGAAGAAACAAATAGACGAGGAAATTCATAATACACCTTATTTTTCTTGGCAGATAGACGAGACGACAGATATTTCATGCGCTTCTCAACTCGCTATTGTATTTAGATACGTTAAAAACGGTGAAGTTGTTGAAAGGTTCCTAGGATTTCATGACGTTTCTGCAGGTCGAACATCCGAAAATCTTTTCGAATTTTTGGTCAATGAATGCGGACAATACGATTTCCAAAACAAATTCATTGCCCAAACGTACGACGGGGCTGCGGTTATGGAGGGTCATCTAACTGGACTCCAACGTAAAATAAAGACAATAGCACCAAACGCCATTTTTAAATATTGTCATGCGCATGCTCTAAATTTAGTTTTAAGTAGAGGCTGCAACAGCATAAAAGATTGTCTGGTATTTTTCTCTACATTATATGGCTGTGCATTTTTTTTCAAAATCGACTAAGCGGACTTATGTTTTGAATAAAATATGCGGTAGACGACTGCCAACGGTTGCTCCAACTCGCTGGAATTTCAGTTCCAAATTAGTTTTCACAGTTCACTCCAATAAGGAAAAATTGACTGAGAAGACTTTGTTCCGACACTCCTCGAAAACTTTTAGCCTTCTCAGCTCTCATGACCACGAGCCGCCACAGACTTTGAAGCCATTTTTGAATTCAGAGCAGATATACAGGGTGTTTCCTAACATGGGGAATAATTTCGGGGTATTCTTCTAGTGTGATTTGGAGTCGGAAAGGGTCCTGTAGGAGTATGTCCGGAAAAGCTTCATCTCCAAGATACAGGGGGTTACATGTTTTGCAACTCAATAACAAATTCCTCGATATTTTCGAAACGGCTTCAGAAGACTGGAACCTTGTATCCTAGTTAATATTATTATTATTAAATAAAAGTATTAAAAATAAACAGCCTTAAATACGAACAATTGTCCTGTTAATTGTTATTTCAGGTGAAATTTTTGGGTAAAGGGGCCTTGAAACTTCTTGTAATTATTTTGACTTCCATTGATGCAAGATGATTTTTGTTGAAGAATTCAATATTCTTGTAACTATCCGTTTATTCCTTCGAGTGATAGGTACCCATTCCCTACCATTGCATGGGATGCATTTCATCTTCGGGTTGATTTTTTTTTTTTGAAATCTACAACTGATGTAACGTCTTCAACCTCCAGCCAAAGAAGAATTAACTTTCCCCACGTTACTGTATATTATGTGTCAATAATTCAATTTTCTAAATTTTTTAACTAAATATAGTTAAAAACTGATCTCTTGTATTTTCCATGTAAATAACATAGACTTATAATAACATGGACTCCGCCTGTGAGAGAGATGTAAAAATTATCCATAATAAATGTTCAACAAGCTTCCGAGAAGGCAAACAGGAATTCCTTAACATTCCTTCGAAATGGAAAATATAAAAATTATGTGAGTTTCATTCGAGAATAAATATAATGTGAATAATAATCAATATATTCATACATACATAGATTGTTGCCCTTATGGGCAACGTCTTCGTCACATATGATTTTGACATTGCCCACACGGAATCAGTTCATCTCTTTCTTATTCGATTAGAACGCATAAGCCCCTCTCTCTAATGCACCCAACCTCGATCTACTGAAAAGTCACGTGACAGTGAGTCCATGTATTATAAGTCTATGGTAAATAACTAGATTTGGTATGCCGTCAAATAGTTTGTATAAACGTCAATTATGTTCGTCACATATTTTCGACTTCATATTTTCCGAACTGATTCGACATTATGATAAAATACGTAAAAACGGAGACTTTTACGTAGAACGGACAACATAGCTCTGATTTAAAACCCAAAAATGTTTTGACAAGCGTCATTACCCCACATTTTCGTACTATACAGAGTGGAATGTGTCAAATTTCCATGGCTAAAATATGGAGTATAGTAACTCAGACTTTTACTTAGAACGGAACAACATAGTGGTTATTTAAAAGAAGGTTTCGACAATCGCCATAACCTCATATGTTCGTACAATACAGGGTGGAATGTTTGTAATTTCCATGACCAACCGAGTGCTTTTATGAATGTGAATATACAAAGTAGCAGAATCACTTTTATTATATCTGTATGAAAGGTGTTCTCAGCAGCTGAGCAACTTCTGATGAGAAGTATCAGCTAACGTTCGAAATTATGTATCCGTCGACCCATATATACAGACTGGATGATAGTCAAATGAGGTAGGGAAAGTAAAATCCTCACCAACCAAAAGTAAAATTGTCTTCTCTCGAAAGTTCTGGAAAACTAAATTCCATGAGTGGTTGTGGACCTTGGCGTATTTTAGTCGGAAACACTATTCAAATTTGTCTATTACTTGTCGCTCTTGATTCCTGTTGTGTTCTAACGAGTTTTGTGTGAAATCTTTCATCTATCTTTAGCATTACGAGTGTTGCGGATGGCCAAATACATAGAGAAACCTTATCTTTGAAAATGGAGGAAAACGAGGATGCAGATATGAAGCCCTTAGAGAAACCTGGAGTCAGAATGCAAAAATTGCGTGAAGAACTTCAATATCAGATGGCAAAGAGACGCTCGGATTTATGGAGGGAAAAACTGATAAAAAAGAACGATTGTGAAAAACTTGATGGAGATACAGATAATGGTGAGGATACTCTAGGAGGCGCCGTTTAGGTCAAAAGTGTTTTAGCGAATATATATATATATATATATATTTTTACTCCAAATATAAATATATATCCGTACCCAGAGTAGTAAATATTAGCTCAGTTAACAAATATATTGACAAAAAATAATTTATATATATTGAGATACTTAACCAAACGGTATGAATCCAAATATTTTATAATTCAAACGATTTTATGCCGCCAAGAGCTGGCGCAGCCCACGCGAGTTTCAAAGAGATAAAGTATTTGGCAACCCGTTCAACTGAAGTCAATAGTAAGGACAGTGGCTAGTGGATAGCATTAGCAGCGGCACTGTATATAAATATATATCCGTACCCAGAGTAGTAAATATTAGCTCAGTTAACAAATATATTGACGAAAAATAATTTATATATATTGAGATACTTTTGACCCAAACGGTATGAATCCAAATATTTTATAATTCAAACTATTTTACGCCGCCAAGAGCTGGCGCAGCCCACGCGAGTTTCGAAGAGATAAAGTATTTGGCAACCCGTTTAATTGAAGTCAATAGTAAAGACAGTGGCTAGTGAATAGCATTAGCAGCGGCAATGTTATCGTTATGAAGATAGCTAATAGCTATCTTCACCAAGAGTTAAAGTTGTTACTCTCTGATGCAATTCACAGTTGTTAAGTTGAAAAAGAAAGTAAAGATTCTTAATGTTTGTGGAAGTAAAGATTCTTATTTGATGAAATGTATTTGTATATATGCAAATACTAACAGAGTAAGTTATAGTTGTTGTTACCCTTTGGTATCAGTGATAAACTTGGGATTGGGTTTGGGTAGTGCAATCAACGATCGAAATTTAAAACAAACTAGAGAAACATTACTCTAGTAATGTAGTGTTTCTGTTCATTTATTTGGAAATATTTCTGTTCGTGAAGTTAGATTAGACTATCAACCGTGTAAAGGATGTCGTTCTCTCCTACATAACCTGAAATAACAGTTCCAACATTTCGATTAAATACGATTGGAACCTAGCCTAAGAATTGTTAGAATGCCATTAAGGAGATTTCTTCCTTGGTTGTGGAAGTGAGTATTGAAGACTATCTTTGGTAATTAGCTTTTTTTCAAATAACGTCAAAACGTTGTTTACAATGTTTCGACGTTCTTCAAATACTGCTAGACAAAAAAGTACTTTAATCTTCAACTTGACAACTGTGAATTTCTCCGAAGAGTAACAACTGTTACTCTTTGTAACAACTGTTACTCTTTGTAACAACTGTTACTCTTTGTAACAACTGTTACTCTTTGTTGATAGATAGCTATTAGCTACGTGCATAACGATAAGTGTACCATTGTTATTGCCAATTAGTCACTCTCCCTTCTACTACTGACTTCGCTTGAACGCGATATATGAATAATTTTTATTTAATATATTTGCCAATTGATATTGGACTGAAAAATAAATTAGGCCTGTTTTGGTTTGCTTTGAGGATGGTTCCAGAACGGTTCAAAACAGTCGCATTTATTTATTCAGCATAAGCTCTTGCATAGTAGCTTCCCATACCATTGCTTCTCCACTACCGCCTCAAGTGCGAACCAAAACAAAGCTATTGTTTGCTAGAACAATTTTGACCTAAACAGCGCTTCATAATACTCCTTCATTTAAATATAAAATTCATTCTATTTGAATTCAAGATGAGAAATTCGATACGAAAGACATATTGGATGATGAAGATGAAGAAGACTTTACAGATCCAGAAGAAGAATTAGAAGAAAATGATTGTGATATGTCAGAAAACATACGAAGAAAATCGGATTTTGTGAATGAAGAAGCTGAAGAAAGTGAATTAGAGGGAAATGATGATGAGGAAGGTCTACCTGAGGAAAATGAGGAAGAAGAAGAAGAATATGAGACACAAGAAGAAGATGAAAAAGTTGAGGAGGAGGAAGAAATGGAAACAGTAGATCATGAAGAAACCGCCCAAAAAAAAAAAGTTCTGAAGAGAATTATCAGGCCTCTTGACGACGATTCGGATGATGACAATGCTCCAAACAAAATTTCGGACGTAGTGATAAAGAACAATTATAGTGAAAACTTTTTGACTTCCGTTCAGCCAACCAATTACAAAACAACTGAATTAGTCCTATCCCCCCACAAATCGGAAAATCATTTTGCTACTCCTGTTACCTATATGACTGGTCTTAGAAATTTGAACACCTCAGGTTTAAAGGTATGAATATCATTTTTCTTATGACTCTGTCGACTCTTGGAGGGCCGAAAAACCTCCGAATTTCTGTTCGGTTTTACGCTCATGACTTGTAAACTAAGCAGTTTCTGGCCATAATGTGGATTTTAAAAGTTGTATTAAATTTGATACAATTTTGTATTCATAAACTTTTTCTTAAACCTATTATCAACCGAGATACAGTTGATGAAAGTTGAAGGAGTTTTTTCAAAACAGCAAAAATTGGCGAAAACTTTTCGTTTTCGGAATAATTGAAGGAACCCGTTGAACTCTATCCTGAAATTTGGGATTGCATTATGCTGCATCCTGTATAACAAAAGTTGGCAATTATGTAGAACTATTTCGTCAGCAATTAATTTCAGATTTTGTTACAGTTTGTGGATCCTGAAATTGAAGAGGGAGATAAATCGCTTGACAAATCTGAGGTAATATATATCTAATATTTTGGCATGTTATGGAATATTCCTTACCGAACCAGGTTTTTGTTCAAATAAAATTTCTTCCAACATTCGCTTTCTCAAAAATACATCATTTTCGTAAAAAAATCCATAGTTCTTTTGGAATGACGTGATATAATTTATCAGATTCAACAAAAAATGTTTTTGAAAAAAAAAACAGAAGCTTTGATTTGTTGGGTTTTCATTGAATTACAAGCAATTCTTAGCCTATTTTCATGAAAAAACTGACGACGTAATGGAATAATTTAAGAATACTAATTTATTTATTTACACTTGGGCCTGGGTCGCATAAAATTTCATTGTAAAACACTAGTAGATATAAACAGAATAATTCAAGAAATTCAATATCAAGAAAATCGACAAACCTCACTCCGAGAAAGAAATTGAAAAGTAATAATGATCAATCAACAACAATAATCAAAAATAAAAAAAATTATCAGCGACAGTAACGAAAATTCTCACGAAAAATAAAACTGAAAACAACCTCCACTTGTCAGAAGATTCGCTCAGGCATATTGAAAAGGTTTGTCAATTATGTATTAGGGAAAATAGACAGCAATTTGAACAGTTTAATTATCAAGAAAACATGCAATGGTGACAATTTTCATCAATGATAAATATTTTATTGGGTATTTCTTCGGTATCTAATTGGTATTATGAATTTTCGTATTGTTCATTAGTTGCTATTAGGTAGGTACCTACGTTTTGTTTTTCGTGTTAGTGATGGGTGTATTATCTTTGTTTGCTTACTTTCCTATAAATTAAAATCACAAATGAAAATTATCGAATTGATTCTTCTTTTATACGGGAATGCCATGGTCCACTAACAAAAAATCATTATTATGTGATATTTTAGTGTTTTTTAGCGTTTCTGAACATCCTACCATATAGTATTATACATCATTTTGAAGGGAAAAAAATAAAGAATTCAATGAAGTAATAAAATACAGGGTGTTCCATTGAAAAAAATATAGGTTTGTGTCGTATCTTCAAAAACATACCACGAAAAAAAAAGAGTACGCCACTGGATCCTACGCAGAATTATGTATCAGACGTAGTTTTTAGCTCAGCATTATTTCTAATAACTTCGGAGACAAAAGAAGTTATGCATAATCTGATTAGGCCAACTTGTGTTTCAGAAAAAAGTAGGAAAGGAACGTGAATACCACAAGGCTCTAACTTGAATAAAAAGCGAGAAACCTGGCTCTCTCACCCAAAATGGGATGCACTGTACAGGATGGGCAAAATTCGTTGTCTATTGAAGGGATCTCGAGAACTATAGCAGCTAGAAGAAAATGGATGACATATTCTTTAGCTCTTTTTTACTGACTATTCAAAATCTGAAAACATATCCAGCCTAACAGTAATAGATTTTTAGTTATGAACGACAATTGAGGAATTGTCATTTTAAATGAAGCTGAATAACTCGCTTATTTGAACTCGTATTCGAAATCTGTTGTTACATTCTACAGGCACTTTTTTATGAGGAATTCGAAAAAGATATTATTAAATTTTTGTGGTCCAGTCATTTTAGAGATACGACAGAGATTTCAGTTTTTTCAAAGCTAAACTATAGTTGAAAGTTCTTTCACCTTGCTGCAATTTTTTTGCTGATTACAAAGATGTATCATATGTCGCTATTCACATGAATGTTACACGAGAAAAAAATTAATTACTTTTTCCTGCTTTTAAATTCTCTGTTGAATTATAAGTAGGCTGGCTCACCATAGCCACCCTTGAATATGCATAAAATTTTGTGAACCTGAGCCTCTATGATTGGAATCACGGATTGCTGAATAAATACTTCGATGATTGGCCATCGTTTGTTCTCGCGATGTTTGGCATGCTTATCTTAGGATGATTCACAATTCGAACACTACCGTTGACAGAAGTACCTATTTTTCATCATCTTTCTTTTGTGAAAATTATACTTATTGATAGGTATCGTATTTAATTCATATTACTGACTCTTTAACAATGGCGGCTCGTCAGGGTATAATCGAGAAATAGAAAATAATTATAATTATTTTATTCTTCAAAACTTATTCCAAATGATCAATTTCGATATTCAAATCTCGATTAATTCCCTAGTATAACGTACTACAACTTATTTCGATCAACATGACCCAGTCGCCCTGAATTAGTTTATTTCGAATATCTCTTTCCTTAGGTTAAGACGCTAGCTCGGCCAGCCGCACTAGCCTAGCGAAACGCTTGAAGTTATGGTACTATACAGCACCTACGTCGCACGCAGTTATCACCAAATTGAACTGTACAATACATCGTATTACGTCGCTACTAGATACATACTCGGTCGGCCAGCACGAGTTGGGCCTACCTTGCTATTGTTTGGGCGTTTAGTTTTCATATTTCTAGATTACAAGATATAAGATATTATATTATCAAATGAATAGTTAATCATTAAATATTATGTCTATTTTAGAAATGAACGTATTCGTACCGTTTAAGAGTAGTTTAATCGATGAAAATATAATATATCCCTAATTATAGTCAGATTTTTTTTATTATTTATTTATTTATTTATTTATGCTAAGGGGTTACATACAGATATAGTGATCCAAAAATAGAACCCTCTATTTAAATTTAGTGGGTTGTGAATAAAATACATTAAAACTAAAACATCAATCAGTGATCAATACAAAACCAAAAAAAAAGAAAAAAAAATTATTAAATGAATAGTTAATTTTTGAACATTATGTCTATTTTAGAAAAAGGATATTCGTACCGTATAAAGCCCGTTTGCAACAGCCGAGAATTCTCTAGAAAATTTACTCGAGATTTCATGCGCCGTGAATTATGTACCGTTACATACACACTCTCGGTAGAATTCTTACCATTTGGTAGAGAATTCTCCAGAGAATTTTCGGCTGTTACAAATGGGCTTAAGAATAGTTTAGTGATTTTTTGACCATAAAAATTCGTATTTCTTGGTAAATTTATAAGGGCACGGTGATTTCGAAGCTTCTTGAATACGCGTAAGATCGGCCGGCCGAGCCTCGGAGTGGTGATATAAGAATCGCATTCGCATCGCTGTTCATATATTATGAATTGAATTAGGTCAGTGTCGTAGAATAAGAGATAGGGTCGCACGCGTTTAGTTTTCTTCGATTCATTTCTTGAATTCTGATAATCTGAGTGGATTCTAAATTTCTTGGATTGTTGACTAATTGGAGTAGTAGCAAATAGAAACAAACTTTTCGTCTTGTCACAAGATCATGTGACAGTAGAAGGAGGAATGGTGAAATAAAGAAAGGAAAAATACGTACATTATCACACAAAATCGAAATTGTAGATGTGTTTCAGTGAACTTAAAATTTTGATTTGTGTTGACGTTGATGTTTTGTGTTGTAATAAATTTTTTATCGGTATTTACAGAAAGACCTCGAATAAGAATAAAACTAGTATTCAAAAGCTTGGCAAAAACAAAGAAGTGTAGTACATTCTTTTTCTAAAATCAAGCCTATATATCGCATTGAAAACGAAACTTTTATACACTGGGGTTGTATAAAGAAAATCAGACTTTATCTACAGGGTGGGGCATAAGTTAATATTTCTTCAATATTAATCGAACATGAAGTCGCTGAAACCCACCAATTGCTTTTCAATTACCTTCTCCTTTTATCAATTAATAGTTTCTCAACCAATAACTTAACATCAAGATGTCAATTGTCATGTCAATTGAGTTCTGATTGGACTTATTTTTGGTAAATAAAATTGAATATTTCCACCCCTTAGCCTCAAGCCCATCCAACTTATCTTTAGAAACTTAATTGACAAAGAATATATCAATATTTAATTTTAGAAAAACAAAGATTATGGTGCGATTCCACTTTTTCATTTCCAGTTATTGGTTGAAAAAATAGATATTAATTTTATTCCAGGATATTCCCCTGTGTATATTGGGTCTGGTCGACCCACTCCTTAAAGGCACCAGCCGTCTCTGTTCTTTAAGTTTCTTTCATAAATAGAAAAACGATAATTGAATACATTTCCTTCTTTAATAATCAGATGAAAGTCTTTTACTATCTTTTAAAGGATATCGATATCGTTATATAAAAGAAATAATTATTCGACAGTCGGTGATTCCTATCACAGAAGGTTGAGTTCACATATGATTATGTGGAGTTCCCGAACCAAAATGCATTTTCAACGGTCCCTATGGTTACGACAGCCTACTGAAAATTCAATACTGAATTAAAAAGCAGGAAAAAGTATTGAATTTTTTTTGTTATGTTATATTCATGTGAATAGCGACATGTGTTACATTTTTGAAATCAGCAAAAAAATTGCAGCAAGATGAAAGAACTTTCAACTATAGCGTATATTTGAATAATCAGAAATCCCTGTAGTATCTAGAAAATGACTGGATCAAAAAATTGAATAATATCTTATTCAAATTCCTCATAAAGAAGTACCTGTAGAATGTAATAACAGATTTCGAATACGAGTTCAAATAAGCGAGTTATTCAGATTCATTGAAATTGACAATTTCTCAATTTTCGTTCATAACTCAGAATTTATGAACATTATGCTAGATCTGTTTTCAGTTTAGGATTAGTAAAGAAAAAAAGAGCTATAGAATGTGTCGTCCGTTTTCTTCTAGCTGCTATAGTTCTCGAGATCTCTTCAGTAGACAATGAATTTTGCCCACCCTGTACAATTACCTATTGCCTCGATTCAGCTATGGCCTACGACGTTATCACAATCCTAGTGCAAATCTAAATGATCATATAACCTCGCCCTGAAGTAGCCGTCACGTGACTCTTCGATTCGGGTAGATTTTATTTCTTGCCTAAATTCGTATTTCTTCAACGTAAAATATCCGTTAGAAAACTATTCTGTGAAGAGCATTTCTGATCAGGAATAAATGCCGCTGATAAGGGTCAATTAATTTTATGTCACTCGAAAGCCCTCTTCAAGCGGAACCTTATTTTGGATTGAAATAAAATGTTAAAATTGGTTATCGTGGTTTATCCTCGTTAGTAAGATATATGTCATCGCGGACTTTTTTATAAAACTTTTTGAGCTCTATACAAGCACACAAGTAGCGTGCCTCTATCGCTTCCTTCATAGTACCGTTCCATTATTTTCTCGGTCTCTTCCGTTTTCTTCTACCGATAGAGTTCCGTTGAAAAACTTTTTTCGCCAGCCTTTCTTCTAGCATTCGTACTATTCGTAGTACGTAGCCAAATCCTTTCTGACCTCTTTTTCTATCCGTTCTAGTACCGTTTCCTCTACTTTCATTGTATTACTAATTTCGTTATTTGTACTTTTCTCCACTCGTGACATGCTCGCACTTCTTCTGAGGTAATCCACTTCCACAGTATCAGATCTAAGTGTCCAGATCTCCGATCCATATCAGAGCACGGTTTCCACAAGTGTTGCCTCAGAAACTGAAATTACCAGTTATCGGTCCATCAAGTTCATCGTATAGATTATCTTCCGATAAATGGGGCCCAGAAACCGGGCATTAGTGGATGAGAATTAAATTTACAGCACGGCGACGCCAGTGTGCGTTTGAATTTATCGTCCGAGTTTTTCGGATATCCTATTGCGACTCCTTTTTATATCTTCTTGGATCAAAGCACTGAGCACTTATATTCTCGATTCTAAGGTGGTATGAGACTTCTGAAGAAAACTCAACGAAATATGCAAGAATAACAAGGTTGGTGTAGTTGGGTTCTTACTCTATAGATTTGCCAGGAGAAAACCTTAAACTCCTTTCAGTCGACCTCCCCCCCTTCCCCTAACCTTTGTTTCTTAAAAATTATGTCGGATAAAATCGAAATATTTGAATTTTTTTTTCAGTGAATATATTTTAGTTTAGATGCTCTTCGAAACCTAAATAACCCTCGATTTTGTCGGGCAAGAATTCACCCCCCACTACCCCCAACTAGTGTTTCCGAAAAATTATGACCCACTGGCTCGTTATTCATTCCTAGAAATAGTCAAGAATGGTTGTAGATATTTAGTACCCCCACTCCGTTTCGAGAATATCCTTCATTATAATATTACATTTCTGATTTTTTATGTCAATCCCGTAGCAGTCTTGATTACGAATTGCGATATGCCGCTTGCGCCGCACGCTTCACCGAGGCGCCGAGGCAAACGTGTGGCTGGAACTTGTGGCTTCTTTCATACTGGTTGCCGAAGCAGTCAAAACTGGATGTATGTATAAGTACATCTGTGATATTACTAGTGATAGTGGTTTCATTTTTTGCTCTCATACAATAGTTATGCTGACAGAGCCGTATTTAAACATGAAATAGTTATTTTCCTAACAAGTGAAAGTGAGGAAAGTGATATTTTCGAGGAGAAGCGGAGTTCTGGCAATGAGTCGCGTGCGGGAAAGATACTTTTGCTACAAGCGTGCGCGTTCAACCTTTTTCCCGCACTTATTCCAAGTTGCAAAGAGTCACTTTCCCAAAAGGTGCGGGAAAAACGCCTGCTTACCCGAACTCTGCTTCGCATCGTTCGGGCAACGGCAGTTTCGTGCGGGCAAGTATCACTTTCCGCACTTGATAGGAAAATAACTTTTACGCATTGGTTGAGAGCATTATTGAAACAACGCTGACTTTCTTGACGGCCTTAGAATGAATTATGATTGAATTGTTCGTAGTAGAAGAACGGAAATAAAATGCAATTTTCAATAATTTTTCAACGTTTCGATCATATATTTATGATCTTCCTCGGGGCTACAAAAACAAAAAAAAACGTCTCTCATATACAAATATCAAGATGTAAAATAATCTCTTCCACTACAAATCATCGAATCATAATACAGGACCCTAAACATTGCAAATATGAACATTATGAACCCCTAGAATGAATATTGAGTATTTTTCGATTATACTACAGAATATCATGATGAGAAATGGAAACATTAGTGTATAAATAATATCTGAAGTTGTTGAATAGAAGCATTATTACTATCAACAAAAAGGAATGATATGTATATACAGGGTGTCTCAAGTTCGAGTGCCTATTAGACGTTTCTGGAGAACTAGACATATTTGAAATCTGAAAATTGGGATTATGATATTGTTCGAAGTTCTCTACAGAGCTAAAATATTTTAGAAGCCCAAAAACTTTCGGTTATACAGGGAGTGAAAATAAATTCGACGAAAAAAATTTTTTTCAAGTTTTTCATTCCTGGTATGATCGAGTATTCAATAGTGAATACATTTCTGTTAAAACCATTGTATTAAATCGAATAGTTTTCAAAATATCCTAAAAAAACTGGAAAAAAAGTCAAATATGTGCAGTCAGTAATATGTTCATTATTCTTATTTTAAATATCCTGAGCGTAAACCGTTTTCACAACATCGAAGAGGAAGGATGTGAAAAGGTCATGCATCTTTTGGATTTCAAAATATCATCACAGAGTGTTTAAAATTTTGTGTTGAAAATTGTGATCTTAAATTGTCCATAACTTCTGTTTTCAAAATTAGAACAAATTAGAACCCTATTTTTTTATAATTGTGTTGGATTCTGCGGTCAAAAATAATGATAGTTTTCTCACATGATTATGCTCCTAAATTCAATAATTTCTGAGTTATTTGAGATTTTCTGGATTTATGGTGTACGTAGAGTCAAATTGATTGCATCTAAAAAAATTCAATGAATATTCTTTCGAAACCATGGGAACACTCTGTACCCATAGAAGATAAATTATCTGTTAATAATTCACAAGTGTCAGGTGTTATTGTTATTCGTTATCTTCATTTCTCGATTTAACAAAATGAACCGTTATTCTAATTTATTTTGTGAAATCAAAAAATTTCATAACGACTAACAACTGACTAACTGTCTGACACTTGTGAATTATAAATGGGATGATTTATCTTCTATGCTCACAGAATATCCTTATGAATCAGATTCGAAGAATTTGACTCTACGTACTACATAAATACAGAAAATCTCAAATAACTCAGAAATTATTGAATTTAGGAGCATAATCATGTGAGAAAACTATCATTATTTTTGACCGCAGAATCCAACACAATTATAAAAAAATAGGGTTCTAATTTGAAAAACAGAAGTTATGGCCAATTTAAGATCACAATTTTCAACACAAAATTTGGAACACCCTGTGATGATATTTTTGAAATCCAAAAGATGCATGACCTTTTCACATCCTTCCTCTTCGATGTTGTAAAAACGGTTTACGCTCAGGATATTTAAAATAAAAATAATGAACATATTACTGACTGAACATATTTGACTTTTTTTCCAGTTTTTTTTTTTGATATTTTGAAAACTACTCGATTTAATACAATGGTTTTAACAGAAATGTATTCACTATTGAATACTCGATCATACCGGGAATAGAAAACTTGAAAAAAATTTTTTCGTCGAATTTATTTTCACTCCCTGTATAACCGGAAGTTTTCGGGCTTCGAAAATATTTTAGCTCTGTAGAGAACTTCGAACAATATCATAATCCCAATTTTCAGATTTCAAATATGTCTAGTTCTCCAGAAACGTCTAATAGGCACTCGAACTTGAGACACCCTGTATACATATCATTCCTTTAATAAATTAATAATATATTATTCTCATTAAAAGAATAAAGAATGTCATGCTACAGTTCACAATTTTTAATAAAGTTGAATAATAATAATAAGTTTATTTGTATGCAGTGAACAAAACGATACAATTTCTTCCTAAAAGATTTTTCCGTTTTACTCTCTCAAACAATACTCCTAAAATTTAACGCTATCTATGGGAAATTGTAAAAAGAAATAATTTTAAACATCTATCAAGCCGTTTTAGAGTTCTTTCAAATTTACGGGAATGAAAGCTGTTTTTAAGAAATGTTTTGCTCGTCAGTTATGCGATTTTTCAGAAGAATTTCGTTTCAGGTTTCGAAAGAGGAATTGTTTATTTCGTGAAAAATTGAGATGCAGCAACATTTTACATAGAAGAGGTAATTTGAGAGCTTATCATCGACGAAAAAGTCGACATTCCTATCTTAGATTTCTCATTTCAGAAGGTGCTCAAATAGGCATTTAGATATATTTAGAAAACTTTACGGTGCGCCACCTGATTTCAAATTTTGTAATGAGAGTTGATGCTCGATTGTTTATTTAATTGAGAAACGGAGGAGATATTTTGGTGTTCGAATAAGTGTATTCATGAACTCATGAAGCGCCGTGCTTGTAAATCCTCTGAGCTAGTGTATTAAATCTACCGATCTATATGTTTTTTGTACGTTCATATTATTCACAAACTAATTTGGATTCTGTGTAATCCCTTTGATTTGATTAAGTAAACAAAAGTAATTCAGATATATGTATAGATCAAAACATGTTCACTAATCCTCTAACAGTATTTACTTTTTTCTGATGGGAATGGTAACTACAGGATGTGTTCAAAGTTGAGGCTTTTTTTCAGAAATTTGCACTAGTCGAAATAAAGCGTTTCACCTATACAAAACTTCCGAAATGACGAAGTTGAACAAAATTTTAGAGATAATTACTGAAATGGAACCTAATACGACCATGGATCATTTGTGATCTGAATTATCGCAAAAATAATTGATCCTTGATACTTACAGCTGCAAAGGACACTAATAGTCCCTCATTATTATCACGTTCATCTTCAAAATAATTCAATAACGAGCCTGATTTGAACAAATTTGGCCATGTTTTCGTAAGAATCGGAACGGAACTTTTCGATATGAAACTTGGTAGTTAGGAAAAACAGGCGAGAATCAATGAAAAACAGCCAAACCAAAGTTGTATGGACATATGGAAGTTAACTCTTTTACGTGAACAAAACCATAACAAAATGATAGAATTAAATCGCTAGTGTAACGGCAACATAGCACAGTGTTGAAAACGAAAATTGTAAGAAATCGCTTGGTTTTGTGAGAATTCCAAGGTGGTTACTGTTGGCATGACTGATCCGCCGTTCATGACATCATTTCGTTGCTTCGGAAAATGGACTATATACCGTAATGACTGAATCAACCATATGGTTTCGTTTAGAATATTGACCCGTTAGACTTTTGCGTAGGAATGAAAATGGAAACTTAAAATTGCCGAATTCTTCTTGTTATTTAGTAACTTGAACAACTTTATGAAATGGCTCATATCGATACCAATTGACAGAAAAAGACACAAGTATGAAAAAAAAAATAGAATAATAGTGCAAAAACTCAACAATTAAATGAGTGTAACCTCTAAATTATTTTTCACACAATCATTACAATCTTCTTCATGTTCCAAACCTCCAACAATCTTACCCGACGTCAAAATTGAATGAAATACGTAGCAATAATAGCACTTTATCAACACCAGCACTTTCAATAAAATTCAATTTTCTACAATGTTTTCACCTCAAATTGCACGATGCAACAATTTATTCAAGTGACCTGAAGCAATCAGACTCAGATGAGATAGACTCGGATGTACGACACCCGCCATCGTGAATATTTTATATAGGCAATTTTTGGTGAAATGACTTATTTTGATGACTTTTTTGTTAAAAAAATCTTTGAAAACACCAGGTAACCTATACATGATAGATGTAGAGATAATATCCAGATCAAATTCTCATTGCTCTTGAGTTGTTGCGTTTATGTTATCTCTTATCTCTATACTCCATTCACTTTTATTTTAGCACTCGGTTGGCCATTCTCATGTTCTTGAGTTGTTGCGTTTATGTTATCTCTTATCTCTATACTCCATTCACTTTTATTTTAGCACTCTGTTGGCCATGGAAATTTGACACATTTCACTCTGTATAGTACGAAAATGTGGGGTTATGAAGCTTGTCAAAACATTTTTGGGTTTTAAATCAACGCTACGTTGCCCGTATTACGTAAAAGTTTCTGTTATTACGTATTATATCACTATGTCGAATCTCTTCGGAAATTATGTGACGAACATGATTGAAGTTTATACAAACTGATTGAAGGCATACCAAATCCAGTTATTTGCATGGAAAATGTAGAGATCAGTATAATATCATAATATGCACTAGCTTGAGGAGAGTTAATGTTCGTTATTTTCTTTGAATACGTTACATCAGTTGTAGATTTCAAAAATATTAACCCGAAGATGAAATGCATATGATGCAGTGGTTGGGAATGTGTATCTCCCGAAGGAATTAACAAATAATTAAATGTCAATAATGTCAAATTCTTCAACAAAAATCATCTTGCATCAATATGAGTAAAAGGAATTGAAGGAAGTTTCAAGTCAAGATGAACTTCACCTTTGAATAAAAATTTCACATGAATAAACAATTAACATTCACATTCATCAAATATAAAATTCTCAAATGCCACCACTTTTTTGAGTCTCCCAATAAAAGGAAATTCTTTGTCATCCTCTTCATTCACAATCTTTCTGATTGTGGAAATATTCAGCTGCAATATAAGTCGTTTAGATTCAGATGAAACATTATTATAGTAGTAGTAGTAAACTTTATTGAAACAATGTTTCAAAGGGCTAACGACCTAGGTCTTCCTGCCCATATACAGAGTCATATTTTACAAAGTATAAAAATGTAAATAAATAAAAGGTTTAATTTTTAAGTTGAGTGAATTCATTGTATGTTGAAAGAGATTGTATTGAGTTTTTCATCTTTGGTTCAGCAAGTGTTCGAATAGAGGCAGTTCAGGTAATTTCCTTTTGGGTACCTGCAGGGGGGACGTCAGATGACTAAGTGGCTCAATTATATTTATGTTGTTGTGTTGTTTAATAAATTTCTTATTCAATCTATGAATTCTGTCGGCTATTGGTTCTATTTGGGTTTTTTCATATAGGTACTGGTTAGATGGATTGTGAAGTGGATTGTTGGGATGTCTCAACTTGGTTATTTTCCGTAGACTGCTTCGTTCAGCTACTTCAATCATTCTCATCGTAGTTTTGCTGCATGAACCCAGTATCTGGTGACCATATTCAAGAAGAGGTCTGCAGATCATTTTGTAGATGTTTGCTGCTGTGTTTGTATCTATGCCTTGATCTTTATAAGTGAGTGACCTGAAGTGGCTAGCTCTCGTGATAGTGTTTTGTTTGGTGGAGTTGATGTGCATCTTAAAGTTGAGTTTACTATCAATTATCATACCGAGGTATCTGCAGTTTGTTACGGGCTTCAATATAGTATTGTCCAGATTAATTGCGGGCGAGTTATGGTTGATCTTGTGATAAAATATAATAAATTTTGACTTCTTGGGATTTGTTTTTATTCTCCACTTGTTCATCCATTGGGTCATCTTCTCACTGATCTTTTCCAGTTTTTTCATCATGTCCGATATAGTTTTGCCATGTGCAATTAGGGTGGTATCATCAGCAAACTGTAACATATATGAATTCATCCTGGTTGTGCGTTCTGTGTTGTTTTCTGTTACATATATATCTGAGCTATATATATTATATAGGAATGGTGATAGTGGAGAGCCTTGAGGAAGTCCTTGCTTTGGAAAGAATTCGTTGGACAATGCGTTTTTTTTTTAACTTGTATAGACCTATTACTAAGGAAGTCATTTATTATTCTCAGCATATATACTGGACACCCAAGCTTATGGAGTTTGAATATGAGTCCTGAGTGCCAAATGCTGTCAAAGGCTTTTTGTATATCCATAAATATTGCAGCAGAATGGTGACCCTGTTTTCTCTTGCATTGAACATTTTGGGTAAGTATGATTAGTGGATGTATGGTTGATACTTTGTTCCTGAAACCAAATTGATAGATTGGGATCTTGTCGTCCATCAGTTTCATCAGTCTTGTTTTCATTATTTTTTCGAAGTTTTTTCCTATTACTGGCAGCAGGGTGATTGGTCTGTAATTCTCGATTTGTTTGTCGTCAGTCCTTGCCTTGGGAATCGTGATCAGTAAACCTTTCTTCCAAACATCCTGGAAGCAACAGTTTCGCAAGCAGAAGTTATAAATTTTAATTATTTCCAGATGTATGGGGAGATCTAGCTTCTTGAGGATATTTCTAGGAATATTGTCATACCCTGGTGCGGTGTTCTTGCCATGTTTAAGTGCTTCGAAGTACTCGGATTCATCAATTGCTGGGATGTCTTCTTCGTTTCTTAACTCTGCGAACTCCTTCGAATACCAGTCATCAACCTGCCTTCTGTGGGCAGCATCAAAACTAGGATCTTCATTCACTTTGAAATTTTTCTGGAAGTGATCTGCGAAGGCGTCTGCTATGTCTTGCTCATTTGTGATGGCGTTACCGTTTATTTCGATGGTGTCTGTGGTATTCTGGTTTCTTAATGGTTTTCCAGTATGTTTTCCCCTTTTGTTCTTTGATTTCTCTGCAGGCTTCCAGATATTTATGTGAGCGGTAGTGGTTGATGAGTTTGTGAATATCTTTATTTAGTGCATTGTATTTAGCCTTCATTTATTGTTATTTCCCTATACATTTGTTTTTTAACCTTGATTAGCCTCAATATATAGGCTGGAATTTTCTGGCTGTAATATTTGACTTGAATCTTTGGAGAATGCTTCTTGATTATTTCCGAGAGGTTTTGAGTAAACGATGTGATGTAATTCGTGGTGATTGGTAGCCCAGACTTCAACAGTTGACACATTTCGGCATTAACTTTGCCGATATGGCACTTAGAGTAGTCGTACCTGGTTTCCGTTGGGTATATTAGGGGGTTAGATTCAAGGTCTAGGTCGAATTCGATTGCCAGGTGATTAGAGCCTAAGTCTGGAGTGAGTTGCACATTCTTTATATTCTGTAAGATGTTCTTGGTGCACAGGAATCTGTCTGGAGTGGTGCCCTTGTTATTTTCCATTAAAAACGTAGGTGGAGTGCATATCTCTACAAAGTCGGAGTTGCTTGTAAAGTTTTTCAGCTGTTTTTTTCTTCGATTGTTTACATTTAGATCCCCAATAATCATGGAGTATTTGTATTGAGATGCTTTCACCAGTAAGTTTTCCTCGATGTACTGGCTAGAATGATGTATATAATTATATTTTTTACGATGAAAATTCCGTTTTTAAAAACACAAACTTTATTTTGGAAATTTACAACAGTGACTAGAGACTACTCTATGTAATGAGACAAGCTAAGTACTGATTGACTTCTGAATTAATTCTCCTCTTGCATCCTGAATGAATTGATATTTATAACATTGGGTTATCTTAAAAGAGATAAGGATGCAGGTGCACTATTGCGTAATATTAATATGGTATGGCTATATGTAGATTCAAATGAGTAACAAACAAAAGTCTAATTTAAGTTAATAAGGGTTAGGATTATGTAATTCCTCCCCACCTTGGATAAAGGTATCTCCCAAAGGAGTAGCTTTACAATTAAAATGATTATTAAAATATTTAAAGGCTAAAAATGCAATTATTGCTAAAATTATCAATATTAAAATTATTAAAAATGTATGATTATTATTTTGGAAGTTCCATCCTTCCAACTCTTCTAAATGGATATCTGGGATTTCTTCATCCTCTGTAGCATCATCTTCTCTCTTGGAGTATTTGTGTTTAGGTACCATCTTGGGTAAAACGATGAATTTTTCTTCACTAATAACTGCAGTTGGAGAAATTTCTTTTTGACCATTACTGACGACACAACTTGTGCGTATAATAGCGATTGGAGGAACAAAATGCCATTTTGTTTGATGAGGGCAATCTTCTTTAATTTTTGTATTTTCCACGGAGAGGATATTTCCATCTTCTATTAATTTGAGGTTTGACGTAGGAACCATTTTTCTTCTTGTACAATTTTCGAAGTGGGTTTTCAATATATTTTCCATACATATTGGAGGCTTGGATAATGAGTCTTGATCGCAGAGGAAATCATCTTCGACTGGATGACATTCACTTGTTGACCATTTCAATGTCTCTTCTTGTGAGAGCAAATAAGGATAGGTAAAGGGAAGGGTAAGATTGTTTTGAGGCAAATAGTAAAATTTATGTAAATCAAAACTATCTTCATAAATTGTTGGAATTGATATCAGAAAAAGTAAGATCTTGTCTTTGAAAATAACTTTGGTATGACACAATTGATAGTAATCTTTGATGTGATGCATTGGAATAATAGTGACATTTTTGACTAATTCTACGAATTTTGTATACGGTAGAATAGATTCATGTAAGAGATGTAATCTGGCAAAACTAACTGCTGTTTGAATTTCATCTAATGTATTCTTTATGTCTTTGATTTCAAATGTCATGAGATGCATTTGTTGAACATCCCTCAATGCTGGCACAATTTGCAGTTATTTAAGATTATCATTCAATTTTTTAAATTTATCATTATATTTATCCTTAAGGTCATTTACAATAGTCGCGATCTGATTTTGATTCTTCATGAGTGTCTTCTCATTTTTCTCTATGCTATTAAAATAAGTTCTATAAAGTTCTTCATCATCAGAATCTAATGTTCCAAATAGTATTTTAGAAATCTTTCCACCAATGTTAATTAATCCTCTTTTAATTCTAGTTTTTTCATTTAAAAGTTCCTCGAACGTATTAGTATTAATTTCATTAGTATGTAATAAATATTCGTAATTAGCTGTCGCTGCAAAACCCAACTGTTGATGCTTCAATGCTTCAATTTCTACTTGATATTTAAAAATTATATCTTGTATCTTTTTTAAATCAATATGATAGATTAATTGCAAATTCTTTCTTGTTACGTAAGCCTTTCCTAGCAAAATAGGCAAAATATTATTTTCTATTGGAATTATTTCAAAGGGAGTGATCAAAATTATCATTTCGCATAATATAAGAAGGTAGCTCGTTTTCAGGAGCATTATGTCTGAAACAAAATAAACTATTTTTTCTTTCGTTGTTTGAGAATTCTTTTATGATAAATATGCTTATTCTTTTTATCTTGAATACGATGTGAATCAATTTCTCGAGCATCTATCTTTTTAAAGACCGGATCTAGTTTTCTGGTGATAGGATTTTTAATATAAGTGGGATTATCATTTAATGGATGGTCTACTTCAGCGGACCTTTTTTGATTTATGATTTCCAAACGATTAATACTTTTATGTTTTCTTTTTTCTAATTCTTTCGAAATATCATTGGGATTTTCCACATAATTTTCAACATAATCTTGTATTTGTTCATTATGAGTTTTTTCAATGGGTAATGAATAATTTAAATCGGCTTTGATTATTTGCATTGGAGTCATTTCTAGACTCGAATGATTAGAATTATTATAACTTAATAAAGCAAGAGCTAATTTATTTTGAAAAGTAGAATTTTTATCATCAATAGTACGTAATTGCTCAATTAGTGTTGAATGGAATCTTTCCACAATTGCATTAGAATTTGGATTGTAATTTGTGATATAATGAATTTAGATTTTATGTACTTTACAAAAATCTTGAACGACACTATTTTTGAATTCTAATCCGTTGTCACACGTGATTTTAGAGGGTACACCATAATGACTAAAATACATTATTAATTTATCAATTATTTCCGTTCTTGTTTTCTGAATTAGAGGATAACATTGTCCTAATCTTGAAAATGAATCTACTATACTTAAACAATAGGTTTGACCAAATCTTATGGTATCACAATAAACATGTGTAAAGGGTTTTGATCCTATAGGGTTAGGTTTGAATTGAAGTTGTATAGGAGTTCTTTCGTATTTACTCTTTTGACATATTTCGCATGAGTTAATATAATTTCGTACATCTTTATTCATATTAGGCCAATAATATTTTCGTCTTAAACTAATTAAATTTTCGCTTACACCACGATGTCTAGTTTTAGTTTCGTGATATTGTTGGATTCGTAAAATTTGTTCTTCTTTATCTTCAACATCTTCAACAAATATTTTAGAAATTTTAAATTTAATAGTTTTATGATCAAATTTATCTTGTAGGATTCTAATAAGGGATTCTTCTAACTCTTCGGATTGAAAATATATCGTGTAAGGTTTTTCAGGACGAACATATTCTTTAATGAATTTAAATAAATCATTATCAATTGAATTTATCAAAACACGAAATCTTATTTTATCTCCAAATAACTTCGTTTTGGTAACGTTATAATTTGATGCCATTTTAAATATTATTTGCAAAGGATATGCATTTAAACATCGTTCCGTATATGGTAACTCTAAAATTGGATTTTCTACGTTACTATGGAGAGTAGAATCATCATTTTCATCATCATTATCTTGATTCAAATCATTTTCAATATTATCTTCATTATTATCAGCATTGTTATAATTTTCATTAAAGTGAGTTCCTTCATTACTATCATTATTAATATTCTGATTCGGATTATTAGTATTTTTATCATGAGCATTCAAGAGCTCTAAACATTCATCTAATTCCTCTTCAGTAACTTGATTAATCATTGACGCTAATTCGTCTTCATCTACTTCTTCATAAGTAGCTTCTTTAATCAATTTCATAAATTCTTCATATTCAATACCATTAAAATCAATATTTTTATTATTTACTTCCTTTTTCTTTTTACTTCGAATATTATATATCATTATATTTATATTTGAATGCATAAAGATTAATTGTATCATTTTGAATATTATAGACCATTCCAATTGGTCTAGACCACACGCAATTCGTGGTAACGCTAAATATTTCTCATTATTATTTTCGCATAATTTCCGTAAATCTATTAACGCTTTAAAAACTGTTTCATACTTCGGTTTTTCATGATAAAATTCTTTCGTAATTAAATAGTAAATATTTGTATTATCTCGGTTAATAAAAGCAACTTCTCCTGTTGACTTATTTTGCGATTTTAATTCATTGATTCCTTCATATTTTTGTTTAAACGTTAAAGCAATACCTTCATTCATATGAAAATCTTTTGATACACAATGGGCCAACGCATATTTCTTAGGGGCTTTAAATAAATTACCTTCTTTTTCTTGAACATTAAAATTTTCTTCAATTTCTTTTTTATCGTAAAGTTTCAAAAACTCTTCGTAATTCAAATGATCGGTTGAATTCAAAACAATTCTACTAAGGGCATCGGCATTATTATTTGAACCTTTCTTATATTTGATTTCATAATCATATTCTTCTAATTTGATACGCCATCGCATTAAGCGTGAATTTGGTTCCTTTAAAGAAAATAACCATGTCAAAGGTTTATGATCCGTGTATATCGTAAATTTTCTTCCGTATAGATAGGGTCTAAAGTGCTTACATGACCAAACTATTGCGAGGAGTTCTTTTTCAATTGTACTATATCTCGTTTCTGCAGGGTTCAATGTTCTACTTGCATAAGCTATTGGTAGGTCATTCGGAGGATTACCTTGAGATAAAATACTTCCAATTGCAAAACCTGATGCGTCGGTACTAAGCACAAAAGGCTCATTGAAATTCGGATATCGCAATATAGGGTGATTCAATAAATTTCTTTTGCATACTTCAAAGGCTTCAATATATTTCGGATCTATAACATTAATTTTTGCGTCTTTTTTCAAACATGCCGTTAATGGTTTCGTAATTTTCGCGAAATTAGGAATGAATTTTCTATAATAACCAACTAAACCAAGAAATGACTTAATTTCTTTTTGTGTTTTAGGAATAGGGAAATGCTTAAACGCTTTTAATTTATTTGGATTGGGTTTAATTCCTTCAGGGGTAATAATATGTCCTAAAAATTCAATTTCATTTTTGAAAAAGTGGCATTTGTCTAATTGTATTTTCAAATTATCTTTCTTTAAAGCTTCAAGAATAGTATGAATGTCAGCTAAGTGTTGTTCGGGTGTATCAGAAAATATAATAACATCATCCATGTAAATATAGCATATTTTTCCAATATATTTTTTCAAAACGTCATTCATTAATCGCTGAAAAGATGCTGGGGCATTTTTTAAACCGAAAGGCATTCTTAGAAATTCATAGTGACCATCTTCAACAGTAAAAGCTGTTTTTTCAATTGAATCTTCATCAACTTCTATTTGATGAAATCCGGACGCTAAATCAAGCACGGTAAAATATTTTTTATTTCCTAATTTGTCCAATATGCTTTCAATTTGAGGTAGAGGATATTTATCAATCAATTGTTTTATCATTTAATTTTCTATAATCAATTGCCATACGCCATTTTGTTTTACCTGATAAATCTTGTTTCTTTGGAACAATAACAACTGGAAAAGACCATGGGGAAATACTCGGTCGAATAATCTTTTTATCTAACATGTCTTTAATTTGACTTTTCACTTCTTCGCGATGAATTTCAGGATATCTATAAATTTTACAATGAACAGGGACATCATCAGTCGTACGAATTTTATGTTTTACTCTGTTTGAAAAATTAAGGGGTTGACCTGGGAGTTCAAGTACTTCTTCATTTGTTTGAAGTATTTTCATTAATTGACTATTTAATTTCGGTTCTAAATGACTTAAATCAATTGGAATCTCCGTTTGATTTTGACAAACTTGTTGGTAGTAAAAAGGTATTTGACAATTATCATTAAAAATAATTTGATTTTTGAAATCTAGGTTAAGTCCGTATTTATTCAAGAAATCTGCACCAATTAAACCATCATAATTTTTATGAAATTTATACAAAATAAAAGGATGAAAATCATCTGTTCTAAATTCTGAAAATAATGGTAGTAAAACTTTTTCGTCAGAAGTTTGCTTTCTAAAACAAGCAGTTAATGTAGTCGATTCTTTGAAAATATTTTTAGGGAAATTATTGTACGCAAATTTTGGATCTATTAAACAAACTGAACATCCGCTATCAATTAATAATTTACACTTTGGATTTGAAAATTCAATATAAGGTAATTGATTAGAGTGATCTAATGAATTATTTAAGTCAGTGGCTCTTCTTGAGGCGTTTCGTGAAAATTTTCGTTACTAGGATAACAACCAGGATCTTTAGAAGTAGATTGTACATGCGTTAATTCTTCAAACGTAAAATTAGGTTTTGGATTCTCATTTACGAATCTTCTTTGAGGATTTACATCATATTGTGAAGAATAATTTGGACGTTTTTGAGGATAATTTCTACTTTGAATAGACATTCTTTCTGGAGGACTATTATTTCGACAGTTAGGATTTGGTTTAAAAACATTTTGATTATCATTTTTATTATATCGATTTCCAAATACTTGCTGATTTGTCGGGTTATTATATTTTACTGGACGTTGATTGAAGTGTATCGGTTGCGAAGGAAATTGCGTATTTCTTCGATTATTTTGATTAAAATGATTAAAATTATTAGCAGGACGATTGTAATTATTTGCTGGGCGATTGTAATTATTTGCTGGGCGATTAAAATGTGTAAAATTCATTTTTCGATTATTTTGGTTAAAATTATTAGAAAAGTTATTCTTATGAATCTGTTGAGGCTTATTCCGTCTGCTTCTATCGAGTAATTCGTATTGTTCTAAATTAGAAATATAATCTTTCACAGCATTTACAGTATCATCAAAGCTATAGTCATTATGCATAATTAAATGCGTTCTTAATTCGGAGGGTGAATTTGAAATTAATACTGTTTTACAAATTTTTAGAATATTCGTTTTACACAGTAATTTTTCTGGATCAGTCATTGGGTCTGCATCAATTCGATAATTAATTCGTATTTTTAAAGCAATTATGCGTTCTATAAAATTCAATAAATCTTCATGTGGCTTTTTATTATATTTAAAAATTGTAACTGGTGGATTAATACGTCTAGGTTGATAAGATCTCCAAATTTAGTATAGAGAAATTGTTTGAGAAGTTCCCAATTATTAGGAATATCGGAAGTTAATACTTCAGCACGAGCTCTATCAATTAATTTCGATTTTACAACAGCAAAGCAATAATTTTTAACAATTTGGTTCTCATTAGCGAACATCATTAAATAATCTTCAGCATTTTGAATAAACGAATGCAACTCATTTTCTATACCTGAAAATTGAGGTAATAGCATGCCAAATTTTTCTGCAATAGACAAATCTATTCTTTCCGTAGCCATTTTAAACTTATTTACTTTTTTATTCTTTTTGAAAAAATGCTTAATTGAAGTAATCTTGAGATTTCGTTATTTTAAATAATTATTCAATATTAAAAAATTCACGTTATTATCGGTTTTTTTTGAAAGAAACCTAGAAAAAACCCTTTGAAATCGGTTTTAATAAAGAAAAACCTAGGAAAAACTTTGATAATCGGTTTTTTAGAAGAAACCTAGAAAAAACTTTGGTACCGGTTTTACGCTCAAAACTGGGAAAAAGAATGATAACTTTGGGCCAGGTTATTAGACTGGGGGAAAAAATTCAGGACTTGCTCACCACGTTGTATTCCTTAAAGTTGTCTTTTGAAGTCGTCGAAGGGTGCTACTCGATCAATCGGACTCCTACGGGGTTTCACCTTGTTCTTTGGTTGTGCTGGACAGTTGAAACTGACAATTGTGGACGCTCTGGATTCTCGGCTTCTTTACAGGCACAATTCCAGGTTTTCTGCTTTTCACACAAATTGGCACAATCCCAGACCTCGTCGCCAATTATATTTTTTACGATGAAAATTCCGTTTTTAAAAACACAAACTTTATTTTGGAAATTCACAACAGTGACTAGAGACTACTCTATGTAATGAGACAAGCTAAGTACTGATTGACTTCTGAATTAATTCTCCTCTTGCATCCTGAATGAATTGATATTTATAACATTGGGTTATCTTAAAAGAGATAAGGATGCAGGTGCACTATTGCGTAATATTAATATGGTATGGCTATATGTAGATTCAAATGAGTAACAAACAAAAGTCTAATTTAAGTTAATAAGGGTTAGGATTATGTAATTATATACACCAGAAATATATGTATCCGCTCGGCCTTGAATGGTATTGTGAAGTGTAGTACTTCATTCCAGGGATTGTTGAGGTGTGGAGGGTTAGATTTCCCAATTGATATGAACTTTTCTGCCTGTACTAAGCTACCTCCTCTAGTATTTTCGTTCAATATATTACCATGTTTGATTATTGTGTCCCAGTTTTTATACTTTACATTGTGTTTCAGTTTAGTCTTGGTTTCCACCATCATCATACATTGGATGGAGTTATTTTCTATGTAGTGCCTAATAAGTTCTTTTTTGTTGTTGTAACTGTTTATATTAGCATATAAACATTTAATCATCGTGTGCTATTCTTTCTGCTTGAACCCCCTCCGTAGGTTCTGTGCCTACTGATTTAACTTCTGCCTCCAGATCGAACATCAAAATGTACAGCCGGTTTCCAACGAAGGTTGGAATGGTACTTATTTTGTAAAGGTCTATAAATCTTTTCTGGAGTTTTGATATAAGTTGCTGTCTATCTGTATTCTTAGGTTTATTAATCTTATTTATGAATGTATCTATTATGTGGTCATGTATAGTGTAGTAAGAATGTATTCTACTGTTTTTCGTTTTTTTTTTTGTCTATTTCTGCACTTTTCTTGTTAATTGACCGAATTTTTACGTTAGGAATACCTTCTATGGGTTTGGTGGGTCTTTTGGGGCATTTAGTTGACCATACTACATGTTCTGGAGAGCCGCATGCTCCACACTTTGGGTTGCATTCGTGGTCTCTGTGTTCTCCATTACATTTGCTGCATTTTATGGGGGAAGAGCAATCCTCCGTTTTGTGAGTGAACTGCGAACACCTACTACATGGAATCGGCAGTGGGTCTGGCGGAAGACTTGGGTTTGCTCTGTAGTATTCACATTTAAAAAATATACCCTCATTAATCAGTTTTTCGTAGGAGTGTACTTCTCCTGTTATTATTCTGATGTATAATGATGGGTTGTTGGTTTTCCTTGAAATTATCCGCTTGCAGTATCGATGTTTAATATTGAGGTTGTTGAGTAGTTGGCTTATTTGAGTTTCGTTAATTTCTGTTTCGACATTAGAAATTACAGCCGAGTAGGATTCCGTTGTTTTTGGGTTTTTGTTTACCATTATGTTGTTTGTGGTTTCTGTGTAGCTTTGTATTTTGTCCTGGCTTTTGAGATGTTCTAAGATTTTCATAAGATTCGTTTTATCATTGTTTGATTTAATTAAAAAACCCATTTTTGTTTGTATGATTATGTCTTGGCTGTCGGGGAAAATCGAGGTCCACATATCAGCTACCTGAATTCTTGTTGTGCTTGCTTCAATTTTAATGTGGAAAAGATTTTTGAAAATCTTTCGGTGTGTGGGCTGCTTAATGCTTTCCTGTATTTGTGTACTATTTGATTGTGTGTTAGAATTTTCGGAAGTTTTTTGTGTTGTTATCTTCAGCGGGAGATTCGCACGAACATGTGTATCTACTTTGGGATTCCCTTCATGTGGTATATGTGTCGTCTGGTTGCAAAACCGGCCAACTCCTCAATTTTCGGAGAAAATTTCTGTTTATTCTACTTACTGTCCTTTACTAACATTTCCACCCATTGGCAATGAGAAACCATAACAAAACCGGTCAACTCCGTGCGTTTTTGGGGTTAGAAAACTCCAATGTGCTGCAAAAGCGGCCACATCCACTCGTCAGTGTTTTTTTTATAAGTTTACTCAACCTAAAATAAAGTTCAGTTACACAGAAACATTGTGAATGATTTTTCTTGGCTAAAACCCCGCTATTTGATGTCAATTTTATAGATATTTTAAGCTTTAGTTTGTTGCAAAACCGGCCAACTCCAAAGTGGGTTGCAAAACCAGCCAAATCCTAACTATAATTTCGAATTTCCCCCTCCCAGCAACTTCCCCCAGATTCTCTTATGGTGCTCTAAAACCTACCATCCTAGTGACACATTAATAACAAGAGATTTGGATACTATCTCCAATTCCCTAGTTTTGACAAAAAATCGTCTCTCCTGAAAAATTTTCTGTTATGGAGATGACCGGTTTTGCAACCAGACGACACATATTATAATTCACGCGAGTTCCCGATGTTGATTCATCCTGTGCAGATGATAATGTTTTCTTCTTCGGGTTTTTCAGCGTTGGAGATGTAGGATTTGTCTCTTTTTCTTTTGTGTTGTACCTTTTTCCATGTACCATCATCTAGAACTTCCATTTCCGAATATTCGCCGTCACTCGAAGAGGTCATGTTCACTTTTCTTCGTTAACACACTTTAAACTATATATGCGTTATCAAATACGCAGAGCGTCGCAAGAACCGACTGTCAGCATACGACGATTGAAACTGAGTGTGAAACATTATATAAATTCTCTTAAGCTGCGTTTACATTAGCGAAATTTCCCTCGCGAAATAATTGCGCGAGGAAATTTCGCCTAGTGTATACGCCTCCCTCACCGCGAGGAATTGCGGGGCGAGGGCCTTCGCTGCGAGCCACAGGTCTGTCGGTTTTTGTCCGCGCATCAAAGGGTTTCGCTCATCGAATTTCGCATAGTGTAAACGTGGTCCACAATCTCCGTACTGACTGCGAAACAAAAACTGAAGGCGGCTCGCTCCACTCGCGAAAGATTTCGCTCTTAATTGCGCTTTGTTTTGGGAACTGCGAAATTTCACCAGATGAGAGTAATTGATGCCCGAGTGATTTTCGCTAGGAAATTTCGCTAATGTAAACGCAGCTTTACATTGAATATGTTCGCTACCGTCTGACGTATTGTGGATTTTAGAATATCAAGGTATAACTATATTTGAATGAGCGGACTTGCATTCTAAATAGCACTTCCTGAATCCCTGTATCTTTCTTCAATATTAGTGGTGGCAACGGCGTTATGACATTAACGACATTACATGAGTGCCAACCTTACTCCGTTCTATTTACAAAAACTTGGGAAAATTATTTCATGGCCAACCGACTGCTAAAATAAATATGAATGAAGTATAGTTTCAGGAGGAATGTTGAAATATTTTTCTGCCATTGGTAATCTTCCTGTTGGGTGATTAGAGTTGTACAGTTATTATTTTTATATTAATTTAAATAATATTATGTCTCTTGCATTCATGCATTCACAGTTGATTGGTGATTATTTCTTCAGAAATTTCTCATAAAGACATTATTTAGGATATGCATTTTTCCATTTTTTTTCTTTATTTTTAAGGGACTTTACTCTGTTCTAGATCCATGCTAAAAGAGCAGAAAAATTCGAGGATTCCAGTGTTTCCGCAGAAAATTCAGTAAATTCGAATTTTTTATCCACTCAAGATGTACTAGATATCTGTTCTGGTGAATTCCAAAATTCTCTAAAATGTGTTTCGAGTCCGGAGATATCCACTCAACAACTCCGGGAAGTTTTCACAGGAAGTATGAAGTCTTCATGTGATTTCAATACACAGGATATGAATGATATTTGCTCCGGGGGATTCACAGGTATTTTTTCGATTTCTTAGTGGGAGAATTTTTCAAAAATTGCCAATTATTTTTCTTTGGGTCCATCGTGTATTGAAAAAAGTCAAGAATTGCTTAGTTCACTGTAATTTATTTTGTTATTTAGTAGTTCATTTCCTACAGGTTACCCCCAATTACAGGAAATCACAAAAGAAAATTATGCAATGATGATATTGACATTGATATGGATTACAAAATTAAATCTAGAAATACAAAAAATTATACAAAAAAAAAGAAAAACAAGGAAAAAAACAATTTTCAGCAAAAAATTCACAAAGCTAGTGATGCGCGAAGCGAATAATAGGCCTGCATTATGGACGGGGGAGAGTCATGGAAAACGTCACAAAACAAACACTTGCGAGCGAATTGATAAGTTTACATGCATAATGGGAGATCGAAAAATTGCATTTGTTCTCCCCGTCCCACAGTAAAAGACCATCTCATCTCTATAGTCTATCCAAATCCGAGAGGCCAGCGTAAACAGACTGACTAACGCGTGATATTATTTAAGGTACTCCTCTTATTGGTCAAAGCTTCAGGAACGCCATGTTTGCAGGTGGGAGTAATGCAGAACCGCATTACGTTTGATTCATTGATTGTATGCGAATTGTTGTGCAGAACTGCAGAGATCATTCATTGCTTTTTCTTCCGTAAATTGGTTTATAGTTGTAGCAAGTTATTCAAGTTACAAGCATTTAAGATAATGTCAAGTACTGATACTGCTGAGGAATCGCGTGTTGACTTAAGTCCTCCAAAAAAGAGACGTCTGAAACGACACTTCAGTGCCGAGATAAAAGATATGATTTTGAATACTTATAAAATTGAGATTATTCAAAATGCAGGAATGTGTTTAAAGGACGTAGAACTCCGAGTTGCTGAGAGACTTGGCATTGGAGCTCGAAGTGTTAGGAGAATTATTTCCGAATACATAAATTCCGGTGTTCTATCACAGCCGGCAACAAATCAAAATCGGACCACCAAATGGGAGTCCTTATCAGATTTCGATAAAAATGTAATACGGCGAAAAGTTCACGAGTTTTTCTTCAGAAATGAACACCCGACTATAGAGAAAGTATTAAAAATAGTTAATGAAGACTCGAACCTGCCAAATTTTAAGAAGAGTACCTTCTCTATAATATTGAAAAAACTTAATTTCAAATATGGACGTCGCAAACGCAACAGTTTTTTAATGAACCGTGACGACATTAAATGTTGGAGAAGAAACTATCTCACGAAAATTAGGACCTTCCGTGATGAAAACAGGAAGATTTACTGCTTGGATGAAACTTGGGTAAATGCCGGTCATACTAAATCCAAAGTGTGGACCGATAAAACAGTTACATCTTCTCGGCAAGCGTTACTTGCTGGATTATCTACTGGATTAAAAATCCGTCTGGGTAGGTCTTGAATTTTGAGTTTAACCCTCGGTTTCATAAAGCTTGATCAGAGAATCAACGATCGATTGACGGATGAACGTCAATTAGTTTTCAGTCGATAAGTTGGTCATAAGCATTCTGAATATCATTCTTGCACCAAATAATTATCTATACACCCCCATTTGATGATTCTCAACTGCTACTCCTCCAATATATTCGGAAATATGAAAGTTTCAATGATTTCCTTCGGGAAATCGAATGCCAAATCGTTGATCGAGCAATCAAAGTTTTGTGAAACTTGATGTAAGTACCTTTTAGGTGGAAAACAATTTCAACATACTTTTTCAAATGTAGTGAATATATTTTTCCAGGCAAAGGGCAAAGAATTATAGTGTGTCATATTGGCAGTGGCACTGTTTTTTTAACTGGAGGACTCTGGACTTTCCAATCCAAAAAAACTGGTGACTACCATGAAGAAATGGATGGTCAGTCCTTCGAAAAGTGGTCGAGGGTATACTTCCTAAATTGGAGGAAAATTCTATAGTAGTTTTAGATAATGCTCCTTACAATTCAAGGAAAATGGAAAAAATTCCTAATTCACAATTCAGAAAGAGTGATATCCAACAATGGTTGAGGGAGAAAAATATTGATTTCACCCCTGACCTCATAAAAGCGCAATAGTTGCAGATAGTCAGGCAGAACAAAGAAAACTTTGAAAAATACATCGTGGATGAAACCGCAAAGGCCCAAAATATTACTGTACTTAGATTACCGCCCTACCACTGCGAACTGAACCCTATTGAATTGATTTGGGCCGATGTCAAGAATTTTGTGGCAAATAAAAACACCACATTTAAAATGGCTGACGTCCAAAATCTTTTTCAAGAGGCTCTCTCACGGGTTACTTCCGAAAGATGGAGAAAGTGCGTGAAACATGTCAAACAAAAAGTTGAGGTAGACATGTGGAAACTGGATAATATTATGGATGATATAACAACAGTCATCGTCAACTTAGAGGAAAGTTCTGCATCTTCTGACGACACTACGGGGTAGTCACTTTTACAAAAAAAATATTGTTACACATTTATATACATAGTATTTATTAAAGTGAGAACTTTAGATTAATTGTTCATTACTGAGACTCGTAGATAAGCATACATATTTTTCACCGGAACTGGAACACTCAAAAAGTTTTAAAATATAACGCTCTCGGAATTCAATTTATTAGTACACCTCTGCGTTATCACGTTCTTGACGCGTGATCACTGCATGCTGTAATGTTTACCACTGGCCTCTTGGATTTGGATATACTATAGAACCCAAATGGGGTACCAGAAATGGTAAACAAGATAAAAGCTCCGAACAATCGATCTTTTGGTTGATAATTTTATGAATAAATAGTAATGCGCAAATGTTCACCCTATCTACAGTGGAAACAGCATCGTATCTTGAAAGTAAAAGACCATGGTCATAACCTATGAGAGGGTACACACCCTTCTGCCTCCACATAAGAAATTTGTAAAATTTTCTCTGCATCGACTCAATACATTTCCTATGACAGTCATATATTTATAGGTCTCCAAACTATGCTACAGTATTCTAATCTACTCCTTATTACTGTTAAACAGAGCTATCAAAGTGCTTGGATTCTGAAAGCATTTAGTAATGTTTTCAATTTACAACCTTTCCTTTATTAATTTCACCTCAGCTTTCACACTGATGAGTAGGAGCATTCCTTCTCAACCTCACCGAAAATTATAAGTAGAACTCATTCCGTTTCAGTGTCTTATTATATATATATATATGCGGTTATTCATGTTTTACCGGAAGTAGCTATCAACTTCCTTTTCTCCAATGACATTGTTACTGCAATGCTCATTTTATATTGCGTTTATCAGTTAATTTATTTTGGTTCGAGACTTAAGTTCTGAAATGTGCACTAAATCAATAGCCGCGAATTTTCAGTTCAATGTAAAAAGTAAAATATGTTGGGAAAATTTCGCTGGACGACCATATGTGCGGACCGCCGATGAACTGAAATGATGATTTCCTCGAGTTCAAAAAAGAAAGGACGAGTTAATCTCTGTGAAATATAATTCAATTTTCGGTAATGTGCCTGGAAGATCAATTTTCTGAAGATCATAGAGAAAAAACCTGTATTGAGGTGGCGGACTAAGGGAGAACATTTTCTGGGAATCTCGAACCATAGGAGAGGCAGTTACAGAGTTCTTCCAGCAAACTTTCTTTTGTTTCTCTTTCAATCAATATTAATTTTACCGTAAAGTATCGTACGAATTCTTTCTTGCATTGGCTAATGCCGCAGTAATCGATGAGAGACGCCAAGTTCGTTTCAGAATTCGTTATCAGGAACTAGATCATATTCATGAAAAATTTCGTAAAATTCATTATTACCGGTAACTGAAAATACTCATTTGAAAACGAAACGGTAATTAAATCATCTTTTAATGAATCATATTTTACCATCAAAACTATTCACAAGAATTTATTTTCTGATGACGATAATGACAGTTCAGTCGCCGATTTTGCTCGATCTTCACCTAACGTGAAGCTTCCTATGATTTCGCTACCAACTTTCAGTGAAAACTATAAAGATTGGACTACCTTCTACGATATTTTAAGTAGTTTGGTTCATAAAAATGATCATTTGTTGAATGAAAGAAAAAATTCCAATAGTTACTTCACAAGCTCTCTCGCTTTTTTAGTGTATTCCATTGACTTATGAAAATTACCAAATTGCTTTCGATACTTTCACTAAGAAACATCAAAACAAACGTCGCTTAGCAAACTCTCTTTGGATGCAAATAGCAAATACGCTCAAATTAATTTAGGAATCTGTTGACGGTTTGCGAAGTTTGCTAGATGTTTTTTTCGAAAATCTTTACTTCCTGAAAAATTCTGGATTTCCTGTTGATGAATGGAGTACTGGAGTTTCATTCTCTACCATATGATGGTTCAAAAACTTAAAAATTCTACCATCAAACGCTTCGAATTCGATAATGCTCTACAGAAATACCATCTTTTACAAACCTACAAAATTTTCGAAATGTACCTGTCGTTCATGCGTCGGAAAACATCATACTCTCCTCTTTAAATAATGTTGATTCCAAAACCACTGAGGAAAATTCTGATGCATCTTCATCTTCTGCGACACAATCTAACACATTAGATTCTCCTGGAGCTATGATAATAACTTCTTCTTCAGAATCCTGCGTGCTGTTGACTACTGCACAAGTAAAAATTCGTAATGTATGCGTATTTTACTGTTTTGTGCAATGTGTGCTTCAAGGCATCCTCAAATCCATCTTTAAAAGCTCCCACAAACCAACGCGGAAAAACCGCACCACTTGCGAATATTCGTACCCCATCCGATCCGCAACATACAGGGTCTTTCACGAGGAAACTCACCCATATTTATACGGGAAACTACTGAACGTATTTTCATTAAATTCAGCACTTATAAGTATTTCACGATGCTGATGAAATCTAAAATATTTTCAAGGCATGAGCACCTCCGGTTTTTCCGGAAATGACGTCAACTTCCGTTTTTCAAATTAGAACACCATTTTTTTATTGCAGAAATAGATTCCTTAGAAAATTTCAAGTTATTTTGATGTAACATTTTTCAGTTTTGGTTGGAAAATTCTCTCTGAGCGGGAAAATTTGAAAAAAAAATCGAAAATAGAGCTCCGCTGAAATAAGAATAACTTTTTGGATAGAAAATTTTCATTTTTGGGATTTTTCAAGATGTAAGATTGATGTATCCACTTTAAAAATCGAAATCGCGATTCATGACACAGGGGGTGAAAAAATAGCTTTCAAAGTTAGGGATGACAAAATCGTGAAAAATCAATTTTTTCAAATTAGAACCCCATTTTTTTATGGCAGATATTGAATCTACGTTAAAAAATAATGTGAGTGTATGCATCACACCCTTGCCCTAAAATGGATATTTTCTGAGTTATTCACAAAAAACTGTTTTTCGTCTTGAATTTTCAGCCATTTCTTTTCCCTTCATGCCAAAAAGATGAAATTTTGAGGAACTGTTATTTGAACCATGCTGTAGATTTTTCACCCCTTCTTGAAACCGACTTCAAGTTACTATTAGGAGAACCATGGCGAACTCTCGCAGTTATAACTAGAGAAGATGCTCAAAGTTTTGACCGTTAATTTCTAGACATTTATTTATACGTCTCAGGAATGCTTCGTGCGTTGCTCTCCTTATTTCATTGGGAGGAAGAGATCTGCAAAAGTGTTTAAAAACCAAATTGAGTTTCAAATTTATGAATCTAAAAATCTAAACAAACCTGAAAGCATTTCTGACTCGTTCTATGCAGTCCTCTTTATCAGTCAGGGGAGTTGAGTAGACAATATTTTTTATCCTACCCCAAACATAATAGTCTAAAGGAGTTAAATCGGGAGAACGTGGTGGCCAAAGATGTGGACCATTGTTCGCCAACCATCGATCTTCAAATAGCCTGTAGAGGATATTTGACACATTGAGTGAATTGTGTGGAGGCGCGCCATTGTTGATACCATAAGTCTTTATGGTTCTGTACTAGCGGCTCAATTATTTGAGTCAATATGTCAGAATATCTATCTCCTAAGGAAGAACATTCTTTAAATAATGCAAACATGTGTAGTGTTCTATCTTACCAGTTAAAGTCCCATCATAAATGTGAACATCGAGAATTGCATTATTTTTGATGGCGCAAAAAACATTGAAACTCCAGGTCTCTTGAAAGTTCCATTGTCTGAAGTGGTGGTTGTTCTCTTCATCCCAATAATGACTGTTATGCCTATTGAAAGAACCATTCTTTGTGAATTTAGATTCATCTGTCCAAATTATACAGTCCAAAAAGTTTTCATTCTCTTGAAATCGAATCATCATAGCTTCGCAAAACTCTGTTCTCCTGACGAAATCAGTTTCCTTCAAATGCTGTACCCTATTGAATTTATATGGGTGCATTTTATGTTTTTTTAATATTCTCCAAACACTCGATTGAGATAATCCCAGATCAATCTCGGCATCTTTGAGAGAATTTTGAGGATTCACACGAAAATATGCAAGAACTTTAATTTCGTTGTTCTCATCTTCTACTACACTTTTTTCTCTGTGTATAGTTTTCTTAACGAAAGATCCGACATTTCTCAAGTTTGTCATGGTTCTGTTAATGGTATCTCTCGTTGGTATGGGTCGGTCAGAAAACCTCTCAATGAACAGTCGAATCGTTCTATCTACAACTTTATTACATTCTCCATGAAGTAGAATGAGATTTAAATAATCTTCATTGGTAAAATTAGGCATAGTGATCGATTTTATAACTTAATACGAATTATCACCAAATTAATAGTAAACACAAAATGCTACTGAATAAAGAGGAATTTGGCAGATGTAATTAATGATATCTATCATTAAAAAAAAAGAATGTAAAACATGGTAAGTTTTTGCATATGGTTCATAAGGAATTATTTATTTATCACTGGAGCGAAAACCGATGGCCGATTAGTTGAAATAAAGAGGTTTCCGATACAAATTCGAATCAAAATTCGCCATCTATTTAGGAACAACCTGTAACTTTTTTCTCTTGCATATTAGGGTAGTAAAATCTTAAACATGGTTTAATTAACAGTTCCTGAAAATTTCATCTTTTTGGCGTGAAGGGAAAAGAAATAGCTGAAAATTCAAGACGAAAAACAGTTTTTTGTGAATAACTCGGAAAATATCCACTTTAGGGCAAGGGTGTGATGCATACACTCACATTATTTTTTAACGTAGACTCAATATCTGCCATAAAAAAAATGGGGTTCTAATTTGAAAAAATTGATTTTTCACGATTTTGTCATTCCTAACTTTGAAAGCGATTTTTTCACCCCCTGTATCATGAATCGCGATTCCGATTTTTAAAGTGGATACATCAATCTTACATCTTGAAAAATCCCAAAAATGAAAATTTTCCATCCAAAAACCTCGAAGTTATTCTTTTTTCAGCGGAGCTCTATTTTCGATTTTTTTTTCGAATTTTCCCGCTCAGAGAGAATTTTCCAACCAAAACTGAAAAATGTTACATCAAAATAACTAGAAATTTTCTGGGGAATCTATTTCTGCAATAAAAAAATGGTGTTCTAATTTGAAAAACGGAAGTTGACGTCATTTCCGGAAAAACCGGAGGTGCTCATGCCTTGAAAATATTTTAGATTTCAACAGCATCGTGAAATACTTATAAGTGCTGAATTTCATGAAAATACGTTCAGTAGTTTCCCGTATAAATATGGGTGAGGTTCCTCGTGAAAGACCCTGTATTCTGCGTCGCTCAGTAGACAAGTTCAGTCTAGCACGATTTATATCGTCTCAACTGCGTATTTTTCCGCGCGTAAACTCAATTCGCAGTCAGATGCGTTTTTATCACTCTATCCAGTGAATTCGCACAGAAAATACATATTATGAGCATAGGGGGAACTAAACATTTTTTTGTGGGGGGCGCACCCCTTAGGGAGGTCTGAGGTGACCGCCCCGGAGGAAAAGATGTTGGGTGGAGAAGATGTGCAAAAATTCTAGAAATAGCTGAAAACAACGAAAAAGCTCCAGAATAGCTGTTTTTACTTATGAGCATTGATCGCATTCAGCGGACGGAGCGCAAAGCGCTTCTGCTACCCATCGGTAGCGGTAGCGGTCGGGAACATGTTGAACGTTCGCTGGCAAGCCTAGATAGGATAAGGCAGTCCAACGAGCTGTCACTATCAGCTGATTAGTTGAGAAGTCTGTAGGAAAGACGTAAACAAACGGATTTTTTAAGTTTCGTTAACCTTGTGCTGGTTAAGTCAGTTTTTATGTGACAAACATAACCTAGAATTTTGACGAATTATTTTTTGCTCCAGTATATTTCCTATAATTTATTAAACATTCTTCTTTATTTCTTACAATCAATTTTCATTTCATTTTCCTCAACAAACTCAAGTTCGTACATCTTCCACACTAAATAACAACTACCTACTCAGTTCAAGTCCAACTTTCGCACCTTTCCGCTACCGCTACCTAGCACAAATCAAATCCGCTCCCAAAAGTGGCGTCCGTTCCAGAACGTGTTGAGAATGTAGCGCATATGTCACCGAACGTTTCCGCTAGCGTTTGGTAACAGTTGCGCAACTGTTTCGTCCGCTGAATGCGACCATTGAAATGGATGAGATTATTGAGTTAATTCGGAGGCACCCTATCTTGTATGATCTTTCTCATGAGGATCACAAGAATATTCGCAAAAAAGATAAGATTTGGGAAGAAATCCGAAAGGAAATTTGTGAAGAGGGTGAGTGAAATAATGTATAATATTTCAATTAATATGATTCTTCTTTCCATACAAACGAAAAAGTCTAATTTATCATTTTTCTGTATTGAGGAAAGTGACAAATTGATATCGTACAGAGAATGCCAATCTTGATGGTCTCCCTGCCAAAGCGGCAGGTACTGGTCCTACTGGATCTAAAAAGCTCAATCAATCCATCGTCAGATTTTTTCGTTATTGAGAAATTAGTGGAATAGATGTTATTTTCACTACAAGTTTTGTCTCAATTGGTCTGAATTATATTCGATTTGGTATGAGGGGTACTCCGAAATCCGCAACGAATTTCCGTCACGAATTCGGTGCGAATTTTCCGCGTTGGTTTGTGGGAGCCTTAATTTTCGATGCATTGGTTATACCCAAAATTTGTTCCGATTTGCCAAGTTCGAGAATAATATTTTCCTCACCTTCCATATCGGCTCTGGAATTTGCCGATCCAACTTTCGATAGTCCACGCGTGGTATTATTCATTTGTTAGGAGCAGAAATATTTCTTTCTCACTGGTCTTGTGGAAGGTAGGATAGGAGAGCCTTCTGCTCTTGAGATTCCTGCGTAGGTGTTCATGGCTAAGCCGATGGCAACAAACCATATGGTTAGTTCACTGCATGTTACAGTTTATTTAATTTAACCTTGAAGGTCTTTTGGGAGAATGAAGAACTTTCAAGTTCTGATTTTCGTTCGGCGGAAGAAAATCTGTGTGAGAAAATGTATGTTGTATCGTTACTGTTCGTTACCCATATCATTTGCAGATACTCGCTCCATGGCCATACATCACCTTTAGTCATTGGAGCGTAGACTTGAAATGAATCCCTCTCTTAGAGATGATTATTGTGAATTCATGCAGGATAATCTGGATTTAGGTCATATGACATTGGACGATTCGAATTCACCAAAAGTTGATTCTTATTTTATACCACATCACTGTGTGATAAAGTCAGATAGCTCTTCTACTTAATTGAGAGCCTTCTTTGATGCTTCATCGGAGGTGATGGATAACCCCTCTCTGAACGATTGTCTTCTCAAATTTTCAGAATAATATCCATACCATTCTTCTTCGCTTTCGATCGAAATATGTGTTCAAAGCCGATATTCGCCAAATGCACCACCATGTCTTGGTTGACCCTTATTATCGAAGATAACAGCGGATTCTCTGGAGGTTCAAAACATCTGATCCAGTATTATGAGTTGAACACGGAACTTACGAGATTTCTTCAGCAACCTTTTTGGCACTTCGAACTATTACACCAATTTGCGGATGAGGAAAAAAGAATATTTTTCTCTGGCATCCAAAATACTTCATGAGGATGTTCATGTCGATGACGATGGATTTTAGTTGAGGAAATAGTCGAGC